>NC_090338.1:66436770-66765515 GCF_035084215.1 Heptranchias perlo
CATGACTAGATGGACTGAGGAACAAAATTTAAAACTTGGCGTAATTTAATATATATAAAGCAGTGATTGAGAAATCCTGATCTGAACAGCTATCCATTTATCAGGATTCAAATAGGGTGGCTCTAAAAGGAACACAAAAAATATGGTGTGCCCTTTTAAAAATTAATTTGAGTCACCAAGCTGAATTCTCAACAACAACTTGCTAACCTTTGCCCAATGTTACTTGGTTCACTGTGAAGATTTATCTTTGTACCAATTTTGCTAGATTACAATGCATGAACAGTTACTTATTATAAGGATCAGTGTTGTCCTTGGCATTTGAGTAAGCATAGTGGTAGGTGTGTGAATTTTTCCTATGTCCCCTTCAACAGTGAAAAACACGCTGCAGTAAAATTAGATCCTTTTCCATCAAAACTTGGGTTGTGTCTGGAGAGAGCACTTTCAGCTGCATAACATTAGGACAAAGTACTGTTAGTTACAGGTGCATAACTGGTAGTGGTAGGGGTGGGACCAATTTGAGGTGAAGTGTATTGCACAACTGTATTGACGTACCGGCTTAAGTACAGCAAGTTAAATAAGCCTCATGATAATACAATTTGCTAGGTTACGGTGCTGATCGCAATCATTTGTATTTGCTTTACTTATTAACAATGCAACCAGTATACAGTTATTTCATACAAAGCCTCAACTTGCTAGCCCCTACAAGCCAGTAACGAATTTTGCACTGCGATTTACAGAGGACGGGATTTTATGGGACACCGTTTAGCACCCAATGAAATCATTTGTAAAATGTTAGTCCTTTTAAAAGTAAATGCACTGTAGCAACTAGGAATGATGCAAGAAGTTTGTGGGGTTAAAGTGATAACATCCTTTTCACTTGTCCTGTGCAGCTCAAGACCATTAGAAACAAAATGTAACAAGCCAATAACAAATTGCAGTCTTCATGAAGTGTGGGGCCAAGCCTGCTCCTGGAGCAACATCATTAGGCATTCCAGTTCCCACATGCTTTCCCCAGCTCATACCCATTCCATTGTGTTTCGCTCTTGAAGTGAAATGAACATGGTGTAAATTCAATTTCTTACTTTGAAATGCAACCTCCGGACCAAAACAGCGATATCACAGCTTTTACTCATAAACAATAAATAAATCAATGGTTTGAACAGATAATTTAGCAGCATGCTCAATCCATGCATATCTGGAGATACCCCTAGAGCTCCGTAAGATTAGTACTTACTTGGCGATCTCTGCCATTAGCTGCCCCGAAGGTCCCCACGGATCATCATTGGTTGCTTCTCGAACCTTAGACTCGATCTCTGAATAATTCATAACCACATTTGTGCTGAAATGAAACAAGTCATACACATTACATTAGCATCAAAACACACAACCACATGAAAACTTAATAATGACTCACTGACAGCTTTAATGAGATACCTCTACAGGGCGGGGAAAACATTTTTTGTGTCAGGCTGCCCTCAGGACACATCAGCATGCATTTAACTTGTCTTAAATCAAGTGTTACTGTTCCATTAGCTTTGCTGAATAATCGAACAGGTTACAGTAGGTTTCATCGGGGCTGGACCTGGTCCAATTTCACAAAGAAAATCCTGCTCAGATAAAATGGATACCAAAATTGTGGCCTGTTAGTAAGCATAGCTCGCCACTTTCATGGTCACATTGGTACAGTGGTTTTGAAACTTTTCAGCGTGGGGAAAGCCCCTTCAAATATTGAAACAATCCCCAGGACCTCCTTAACCTAGTTTTCAACAGTGTCAGCTACCCTAAGGAAAACACTACCATTGTCGCAGAAAACAGTTTTGTTAACATACAGCATAAGAAATAGCATGTCATTAAATCAACAAATGCAGAAAAATATACAGACAGCAATCTGGTGTCCTCTTGAGGTCTGGAGATGCCAGTTTGAAATCTATACATTAGAATCATCTATGAAGTGCTTTTGTGTGCAACATCAGTTTAGAACTAATACAATATCTAGTACTTCTATCAAATCAGTGCCTCCGTGGTATCATTTAATGAGCATCGCTTCACATTTGTTTAAACCTTTACATCGCACCACTCATCATTTAATACAGTAAAGCAGTCTGCATTGGTAAAAATCTTATACTCTGTAATAACAGACTACGGTTGAGCTGCACTTTATTTCCGACTTAAGAATTCTGTATACTTCAAGGCAGTGTATTTCACACCTCAACACATAGAACACAAGTCTAGTCTTTCAAATTTAGTACAGTACTTTAAAATACAGCAATCCGTTCCATCACCTACAAGCACGGTTCCCTCCTAGATCATGTTGATGAAATTTGTGCTTGGTTTTTTTTAATGCAATGTGTAAGCTTGACAGCTGTTATTTGCTACTTTCCCTTGAATACAGTAACATGACATATCATATTATATTGATGACTTCATACTATAACACCATGCTCTCTTTTAAAGTGCCCTGCTCATTAACATTCTTTGCTGCAAACTGTGATTTTGAACAGTTAGATGTGCAAGATTATGCCCTAGCTTTGATGGAAGAAAACTGCAAAATATATTTTATATATATCTATATATGGAGCAGAATTGTCACAAACACTTACTTTCTTCTCGCAACCTCAACAGCTTTTCTTATCCAGCATAGATTGCATTACCTTCCATCATATCTATCCGTTAAATGGTTTAAATGTGGATGGCACATCAGTAGCACAATTTTGCAAAAAAGATACACTTGTAGACTGTAACAAGCTGGAAAAGGTTTTATTTCCCCATCAAATACTCAAAACTTCATCAGATAAAAATGTTACTGAAAATTGCTTCCTCTCTCTGCATTAACATTCATCTTGCACCAGGGGGCACTGGACTATGCAAGTTAACAGCTAACAATCGGACCCCCAGCTTCCCATTTAGACTTTTAAAAAAAATCAAAGCTTCCTGGAATGGATGGGTGGAGAAAAAAAACCTAGCTGCCCAAAAAGATGACTAGAAACACAGAAACAAAATAGAAAGTAGAAATATGCAAGAAATAAAAGTTACAGCTGCAGTTTCTTTGTATCTCTTTTCCCACCCCCGCTCTTTTATACAGGCATGTCCGAAAACTGAATTTGCTTCAGAAAGTTAAGGAGGCAGTTAACTAAAGTAAATTGTGTGATGTTACGGTTGTAGGAACTGTAAAAAAAAGTTTCTGTCCTGCATCAAATTATGAAAATATACATCTCCAAGGCAAACTTTTAGAAATAGCTAACGTTAAGATGGAAGTTATCTTCTTACTAAACATTAAAATGGATTCTGGAGTCAGGCTATGATAAATGGGGCAGATTGATTGATCTGGTAATTAAGCAGATAAAGAAGGGGGGGTGTTGTTTTAGTAGAGGTTCAAAATGCATGTGTACAACACAACACCTTGGCAGGTGCGAAATACAGATGGTATGTGTCAAATTGCCCAATGACTCTTCATACAATGTATTTCATCTTGGATGATGGAACCTGCCTTTAAGACCCAGAAATTGTACAAGCTGGGAGGGGAGGGAGATGGGGAGAAGAAGAGTGTTCTTTTAATCTATAGTTCAGTTCTGTCCAGTTTCTGGAGCTCCATTTCCACAGACAGACTTAAGATTTGCACTGGCCCACACATAGTCATCATATCGGGAAGTCTACAAAAAGTCTAATTCCTCCAAAAGTCTAAGACACTGTCGGAACGTGCATACATTCTGAACAGCATATTTTAACCTCCTGTAGGACTAAATCAAATGTTATTTTCTTAGTATTTGCACTCAGTATCTTGCTATATCTTTCAGCTTCCGTGTAATTATCTTTCTTCTAAATTAATCTATTAATTTTTAACCTGAATGTAACAGTCTGGCAAATCGGTATTTACCACCTTTTGCAGTAGACAGCAGAATATAGTGGGCACCCAACATGGTCTCTGGTGCTTTACATCATAACTAAAGGATAATTGTTAGTCCATCTGGCATACATGAACGCGCAGGTTTTGGTTCACAAGAGACTGGGTTGCTTATGGAAACTGCCTTTCTCCTGCGAATGCAAGTTGCAAACGCAAGTTAACAGTGTTGGGAGAAAACATGAATCATACCCAAGACCTACAATAAGTTTTTTTAAAATACAAAATTTAGTTTAAAAATTGGGGTTTTATATTATTCTATAGGCACACCAATGTGAAACAACCATCTTAACCATTAGACCGGTGAATATCCCAGTTCCATTTCCACTACCAAAAGCCCTGGATTAACTATGAACTAGAGAAACTGGTAACATTTATAAAAAGGCCATTTAAGTTAATGAGAAAAGTATATGTCATGGTGAAATGAAAAATTGCAGACATCTGTACTACATAGGTTTCAAGAATGCCTTCTTTTGAAAGAAACACAGCATCTGATAAGATGATCGTATTTTCAGACACTATCAAATCATTAAGGAGACAGTTTAGTGCTGATGGGCTCGTAAGTGGATGTGTGCAGCTTCCGGTACAGCAAATACATTTTCAAAATGGACTAAGGGCAACAAGAAAGATGTTTATGGTGAAAATCCAATAATTTTTTTAAAATAATCTCAGTTGAGACATAAGTTTGTATTGTTGACACTAGGCTTAGTTAACTTATTGGTATAGATAATGCTATAAGGAGGGTGGGGGGGGGAAATCACATTACAGACAATACATTCTAAAGTTGCACCAATACACTTAATTCATCACCTCAAACTACTCCCACTACCATACTAGTGACATAACTGTAACCAGCAGTACTTCACTCTAATATTATATAGTGCCTTCAGATAAAACCTATATTTGGAAGGATGTAATCTAGAACTGCACTGCTGAGTGCTTCCCACAGTTTGAATGGGCATTGCGTAAAGGTTTCACACACCCACCATAATGCTTCACTGAAATTGTACTAACAGTGGACAGTGTAAGATCGAGCTGTTTAAAAATCCATTAATTGTTTGCAGAATTCTCTTATCTCTTGCTTATGAATGGAAACCATGTCTAGCATCAGGTCCAGTGAAAAAAGGTTTTAAGTAGATCTATATTACTTTTTAGCATTTGCATACACAAGTGGGTCACAAATACAGATTGCATCCTGTCCACTTGAGACAAAACTCCCTTGCAAAGTTTTATTCAGACCTGACCAAATGTTATGTTACTTTAGGAACAGGTTACTGTTGTATTCAAATCCACCCACTTCTACAGCAGAAGTTAAAAGTGATAAATTTAATAAAAGTTTTAAAAACTCCATTTTATCCCATAATTTTGAAACATTCTGCAAATTACAGTAATACAGTATACAGTGGAAATGTTGGTGTAGTTGAATTTTACAGATTTATTATACCAAACATCTCCAACTCAAAAGGGGAAATTTAGTGGTGTGTACATTTGCTCTTCACTAGTTTTCTGGAGCAGCCTCCACTGCATGTCAGACAGGAGAGGGGAAGTCAGTGATAACTGGGGCTGAATGTCAAATACTTCAAGGTTTCATCTGGCCTAAGCAATATATTATATAGACAAACAAAGTATAATTAATACAAATGGCGAAAGCACAAGTATGGCACAGTCCATCACCACAAATTGTGGAACACAATATTCAGTTCTGAAAAATCCAACTTTAACGTGTCTTTCCTCTTCAGCGGCTGACTGGTCTGCTGTGCATTTCCAGTATCTTCCCTGATCACTCTAAAATCAGCTCTGCTTTTATTTGCCTTCCTTAGGGGTTAGCATTACCAACAGTTAGAGAGGGCAGTACATGAAGTTCTGCAGACTAATGCAGGGGTCTCCCAAGATTTTGTCTTCATGAACCGCACAGATGCATAACATGGAGCCTTGGGGGCTAAATGTAAAGTTTAATTCTATGTTCCCATTAATTTGCAGATATCTCAAGTCACTGATACTCTTGGCGTTCTAGTAAGACAATGCTCTTAAAAAAAAAGCACTTTCCAAAACTCCAAGCCCACAAAATGCACACAGGACAAACCAGCAAATAATAAATTTAAGCACAAATAGGTCAGGTTTGCTTGGGCTTCTAGGGCCAGATTGCCCGGGCTTGAGGAAACCAGGTTAGACACCCATGGTCTTTCGGAGAGGGCAAGTAATTATGAGCTTTTTTAACCTGTTTGTAACTCGTTATTTGGAGCCCTGATAATCATCCTGTGATCTAGTGTAAATTCCGTGACATGGTGCCCTGCTAAGACCAGGCCTGAATAGGATTATTAAGACTGTGCTCAGCCTATTCATTACCAAGGCTCTCACCACAACTCCTCATCTTATTTTATAGGATCCTTTGATGTTATGGGTGTCTGACTGTTATGAATTTGTTTATTATTGCTGCAATATTGATGCCCTACTTTGTATCGTGCAATGTCAACGTTTTTTTTAAATTGCTTTATTTGCATTTCTCCTTCCATTCCTTCACACACATTCAGCTTTTGCTATGTAACTCCAACATTCCAAAAATAGACTTAAGAAGCAGCACATAATGAGCTGCTTCTTCTTACACAGGACGTTGAATAAGGCACCAGCTCCTGGGGACAGTTAATGCAGTGCAACAGAAAAATTAAATATCCATTAAAATCCATTTAAACCCTCCCGTTCTCAACTCTACTCCACTGATGAAAAAAATGTATTCTCAACAAAGGAATAAAACTTGCTATTCTCTGGGGAGAGGAATTTTATTCATTAAGAGGTCTATTTAAGGGCACAATTCATTCCAAATCATTGTTTTTGAAACCATGCATTGCATTCTGCGTCGAGCAAACTAAAAAAGTACATGTGTAGCTTGGCTTGCAACCAAGCCATTCCAAAATAACTTTTTTTTGGAAAGGTGGAAAAGTAGTTGTATTCTTCCTTTCCCATGTTTTGCATGGGCCTCGTTCCTTGCCCTACCCAGAATCCCTGTGACCTTTGGTGCAAAAAATAATTTCCCTCTTCCAGATGTGAGGGGAAAAAATTACGACTTCGAATGCAAAGACTTCCTGTGATTGATATAATTTTAATAGCGGTAGACAGCTTTGGAGGCCAGGGGGAGCTGTTTGATTAGTTTATACTGGGTTCCATCCAGGGAACCTTGCTCCCTTCTAAGCCAGGCTGCATTAACACATCCTTACCCGCAAAAGCAGCCAGCTGTGACACAGTAAGGTCTGACAGTCTTTGCATATCTGGTATTCTGTTCATAAAGCCAGTGTCACTTGCTTTTTTAAGTACTGCTTTTTGCAAGCTCCGCTCAAGCCTTGCTTGTGTTTATTGTCGAGTTAAATCTGGAGTGGAAAGAATTCGATCTGATTTACATCTGCAACACTTTCAATGCTAAGTTTACCCTCCTGCAGTAAAATTAGACCTTGTGTGTTTTTCTTTTGGTTGGGGTGGGGAAGGAGGAGGGAGAAGAGGGCAAATGTGCTTCGTGTGGTTTGTGGCAATTTAGCAGTTTTACAAGTAATTCATGCTGCACCAAAATGAACCTCAGGAAAAAATAAATCAATTTGACTGTATTAAAAACAGACAAATGAGCTCCCCAAATAGCTCAGCTGATAAAGGTAGTATGTAATTGAGCTATGCAGATTGGAAAGCTTCAAATTCAATCCTCAGCCTGTGCTGAATTAGCCAATCTCCACCAGTATGGCCATTTCAACTGATCTCAGTGCCCTAGGACCAGTGAGGGAAAATTTGCCAGAGATCCTGTTCCCTAAAGCTAGCCAGATGCGCGTTAGAAAATGCTCGAGTGGATCTCTGGTGAGGCCAGGATCAGGCCCGGACATAGCAGTCTGACGACACTCACTGTATAATGAATTCCACTTGGCCAAGATACTAAATGGCAACTGGCATCTACAGAACTGTAGCCAGACACAAGTGAGCAACTTCGGAAGAGGAGAGTGGAAAATTTGAAGGGATAAAATTGGGGCGCATGGAGGACTGGGGGGGGCAGCAGGGAAGACAGATCAATGTGCTCACATACCAAGCACTGAGTTAGAAACTCTGATGCCATTGTTGTGTTTCTTCTTGCTTTCTTAAAGAAACAAAAATCAGCCAGTAACATCATTCGTGGCGTGTTCATCTCACAAAGATAAGATTTTCCATTCCTTCACATGAAAGAACCTCAACACAAACACCATTTAAGGGTTCTGTTAGGAAGAGGGAAAAAAAAGACTAATTCTGGCTTTAAATGAAAAAAGAGAGCATAGAAATTCAAAGTGCTCACTCATTCTCAACTCTGACCCACTTACAATAAGAATAAGGGGCTGCTCTTTCAAAACTGAGATGAGGAGAAACTTCTTCACTCAGAGGGTAGTAGGTCTGTGGAATTTGCTGCCCCAGGAAGCTGCGGAAGCTACATCATTAAATAAATTTAAAACAGAAATAGAGTTTCCTAGAAGTAAAGGGAATTAGGGGTTACGGGGAGCGGGCAGGAAATTGGACATGAATTTAGATTTGAGGTTAGGATCAGATCAGCCATGATCTTATTGAATGACGGAGCAGGCTCGAGGGGCCGATTGGCCTACTCCTGCTCCTATTTCTTATGTTCTTATGTACACAAGGGAGTCAGAGATTGCATTGCTGATCACTATTGTGCCCAATATCCATATATAATTATAATACTTTTACTTGAGAAAGAGAATATTGGGGCGAGGGGGAAGCAGCACAGCACTCCCACAAGTAGCTGATTTAAAAAGATGTGGTATTATTACCACTTTACAGCTGTGGGGTCCTGAAACAATACAGAAGCTGTACACAAGAAACTTAACACAAATATCATAATGTGGTATTTGGTTTGGGGGAAAAAAAACATGTCCACATGGCAGAAAATCTGTTCTGAGTCCAGTCGGCTCCAAGATGACACAATGCTGACAGGATATTGGAATTAATTCGTTCCCCTGTAAACTCTAATCTGATACCCAAGCCAGGCAGTTCCAGGGCATTGTTAATGATTAACCAGCCAGCCTGACTCTTGATGGGACCATGGAGAGGTAAATCCTTCACTGCAGCTAGGATTCTTCATTCGCAGCTCCAGATAGCACTGCAAGCCAATGCTCTAATGGGTCGGACTGGCCCTAGCTGTGCAAGCAGCAAATTCTTAGCAGTGCCCTATGCTAGTAAGCTGTGCAATTTTATCTGATGACCCTCCAATAGTACCCGTACACACCACCTGACAGTCCCTAAACCTCTCCTCTCACTGACTGGTGTCTGAAATCTCAAGCTTAGGTAAGTGGCCTGTATCTCCATAGGAAGCGAGTGGGCGTTCCATATCTGGCAAACAGATAATGTTCCTACATTTTTGTTTATTCATTCATGGGACGTGGGCATCGATGGCAAGGCCAGCATATATTGCCCATGCCTAATTGCCCTTGAGAAGGTGGTGAGCCACCGCCTTGAACTGCTGGCGAAGGTACTCCCACAGTGCTGTTAGGTAGAGAGTTCCAGGACTTTGATCCAGTGACGATGAAGGAACGGCGATATATTTCCAAGTCAGAATGGTGTGCGACTTGGAGGGGAACATGGAGGTGGTGTTCCCACATGTCTGCTGCCCTTGTCCTTGTCCTTCCAGGTGGTTAGAGGTCGCAGGTTTGGGAGTTGCTGCAGTGCATCTTGTAGATGGTACACACTGCAGCCACTGTGCGCCGGTGGTGGACAGAGTGAATGTTTAAGGTGGTGGATGTGGTGTCACTCAAGCGGCTGCTTTGTCCTGGATAGTGTCCAGCTTCTTGTGTGTTGTTGGAGCTGCACTCATCCAGGCAAGTGGAGGGTATTCCATCACACTCCTGACTTGTGCCTTGTAGATGGTGGAAAGGCTTTGGGGAGTCAGGAGGTGAGTCACTCGCCGCAGAATGCCCAGCCTCTGACCCGCTCTTGTAGCCACAGTATTTATGTGGCTGGTCCAGTTAAGTTTCTGGTCAATGGGTGACCCCCCAGGATGTTGATGGTGGGGTATTCGGCGATGGTAATGCCATTGAATGTCAAGGGGAGTTGGTTAGACTCTCTCTCTTGTTGGAGATGGTCATTGCCTGGCACTTGTCTGGCGCGAATGTTACTTGCCACTTATCGGCTGTTAGCGTAAAATTTGGGCTGTTGGGTTAAAGGCAAAGATGAAGTGACTATTGGGTACATGGCGGTGGTCTTTACCCTGAAACCACACCGAAATGCGCTTTGTGTAGATTAGACTAACCCTAATTAAAAGCTTAAATATAACGCTTGACTACTAACAAAATGGACACTACTAAACAAAATGGATTCTGTGACTGTGGGAAAGACAGTTAAAAGTGTTGAGTTTGTACATTCCAAAACTGGCTTACAGTCTGGGAATACAAAAGACATTTCACAACGAACTGATAAAACTATAGAACCAGACTGCGTGAAACAAAGGCATACTGTCTTAAGGTGATAACAGTTGTTTTAATTTAATTGGTTAATGTGTAAGCAGTCCGTTGTTGCCATGCGGGCTTAATTGGTTAATGTGTGTAATCAAGATTAATGATGTAAAAGCTACTGAAAATCTGTATTTCAAAGGTATAAAAAAGCATGACAACCATTTTAAAGTTGAGAAAGGTGACTGCGTGCACTGCGGAGTGTCCAGCTGTTCTCCCAAAGCTTTGTCCAATAAACTGCATGTTGAATCTTTAAGTCTGACTCCGAGTGGTGATTTTTCCCACAACATCAGCCCAAGCCTGGATGTTGTCCAGGTCTTGCTGCATGCAGGCATGGACGGCTTCATTATCTGAGGAGATGCGAATGGAACTGAACACTGTGTAATCATCAGCAAACTTCCCCATTTCTGACCTTATGATGAAAGGAAGGTCATTGATGAAGCAGCTGAAGATGGTTGGGCCTAGGACACTGCCCTGAAGAACTCCTGCAGCAATGTCCTGGGGCTGAGATGATTGGCCTCCAACAACCACTACCATCTTCCTTTGTGCTAAGTATGACTCCAGCCACTGGAGAGTTTTCCCCCTGATTTCCATTGACTTCAATTTTACTAGGGCTCCTTGATGCCACACTATTCTTGATATCATGTGGAGTGAATTGAATGGCTGAAGACTGGCATCTGTGATGGTGGGGATCTTGGGAGGAGGCAGAGATGGATCATCCACTCGGCACTTCTGGATGAAGATGGTTGTAAACGCTTCAGTCTTTTGCACTCACATGCTGTGCTCTGCCATCATTAAGGATGGGGCTGTTCACGGAGCCTCTTCCTCCCGTAAGTTGCTTAATTGTCCACCACCATTCACGATGGGATGTGGCAGGACTGCAGAGGTTTGATCTGATCCGTTGGTTGTGGAATCGCTTAGCTCTGTCTATAGCATGTTGCTTCCGCTGTTTAGCATGCATGTAGTCCTGTGTTGTAGCTTCACCAGGTTGGCACCTCATTTTTAGGTATGCCTGGTGCTGCTCCTGGCACGATCTTCTACATTCCTCATTACATAGAAACATAGAAAATAGGAGGAGTAGGCCATTCGGCCCTTGGTTGATCCCCTGGCTTCTTGGTAATGGCACAGTGAGGATATGACAGGCCATGAAGTTACAGATTGTGGTGGAATATAATTCTGCTGCTGATGATGACCCCCAGTGTCTCACAAATGCCCAGTTTTCAGCTGCTAAATCTGTTCTGAATCTATCCCATTTAGCTCTGTGGTAGTGCCACACAACACGATGGACGTCAGTGTGAAGACGGCACTTGGTCTCCACAAGGACTGTGCTGTGATCACTCCTACCAATACTATCATGGACAGATGCATCTGCGACAGGTAGATTGCCGAGGACGAGGTCAAGTAGGTTTTTCCCTTGTGTCGGTTCTCTCACCACCTGCTGCAGGCCCAGTCTGGCAGCTATGTCCTTCAGGACTCGGCCAGCTCGGTCAATAGTGGTGCTACCGAGCCACTCTTGGTGATGGAAATCGAAGTCCCCCACCCAGAGTACATTCTGTGCCCTTGCTACCCTCAGTGCTTCCTCCAAGTGGTGCTCAACATGAAGGAGGACTGATTCATCAGCTGAGGAAGGGCGGTAGGTGGTAATGAGCAGGAGGTTTCCTTGCCCATGTTTGACCTGATGCCATGAGACTTCTTGCGGTCCAGAGTCAATGTTGAGGACTCCCAGGGCCACACCCTCCTGACTGTATACCACTGTGCTGCCACCTCTGGTGGGTCTGTCCTGCCGGTGGGACAGAACATACCCAGGGATGGTGATGGGAGAGTCTGGGACCTTGGCTGAAAGGTATGATTCTGAGAGTATGGCTATGTCATGCTGTTGTTTGACTAGTCTGGGGGACAGCTCTCCCAATTTTGGCACAAGTCCCCAGATGTTAGTGAGGAGGACTTTGCATGGTTGACTGGGCTTGGTTTGCCTTGCCTTGTCCGGTGCCTAGTGGTCCGATGCAGAGTGATCCATTCATGACTTTCTGTAGCGGGACTGTACAACTGAGTGACTTGCTAGGCCATTTCAGAGGGCAGTCAAGAAGCAACCACATTGCTGTGGGTCTGGAGTCACATATAGGCCAGACCGGGTAAGGACAGCAGGTTTCCTTCCCTAAAGGACATTAGTGAACCAGATGGTTTTTATGACAATCCGGTTGTTTCATGGTCTAGCTTTTTATTCCAGATTTTATTTAATTAACTGAATTTAAATTGCCCAGCTGCCGTGGCGGGATTTGAACTCATGTCTCTGGATTATTAATCCAGTAACATAACCACTATGCTACAGGACCCGATGGATACATGGATTTCTCAGTATTTTGGCTCAGACACTCAAGCATGGCAAAGCATGACGATGAGTTTCCACGCATGTCAGATGCCTGGCTGACAAAAAAAAAATCACTTATTGTGATAACAGTTTGACAGCTGTAATATATATGCTTTAAAAGTAATGCAAGTTAACATGTGAAAGCAAAAGTGTCTGATTCACGCTGCTCTCTGGGCAAGTGAAGCACAGCTCTATGTCTAGATGCATGCGCAGCGTTCTGCTCCATGGCATATGAATGCTGCTGGTGTTTTTATGATAGTGAAGAATTAACAGGACAAAGTGCTCATTGCAAAGATTAAAAACTTAACTTTAATGTTAAAGTTTAAAAAGTGTTCTTCCCACCAGTTGGAGTTATACTGCAATTGGTTTGAAGCCAAACTGCTGCCATGAGGTCACAGAAAAATTGATTTGGCTGCTTTTAACTGCAGTTATACCACATTCTGCATTTATGCAAAGCAAAGCTACATTGAATTCATACAAGAACTGCAGTGGAACTGGCCTATTAATCATCTAGCTGGAAGGTTGTGAAGGTATCACCATCTCACCTGTGCTACTGCTAACAGAAACTGTTAGGGAGGATGAAGGTGGAAAAAGCAAGACCACTGATGATTTTAAAGATCTGGGTCCATTTCATTAGAGCAATCCTCATAATGAAGCAGATTCCATTTTATGAAGAGCCAATGACTCAGTCGGTTTAAACACTGCCAGCAACTTACATTTATTTAGTGCCTTGAATGAAGCAAAATGTCACAAAGCTTAGACCTGGGCAAGAAGGAAGAGGAATGGCTGAACAAATAGGTTTTAAAGAGGGTTTTGAAGGTGGGAAGAGATGTTACAAGGCAGAGGGGTTTAGGCAGAGAGTTCCAGAGTGTGGTGCTGCAGGCTCTGCCACCGAGGGTACAGCGGAAGGAGGGAATGCGCTGTACAGCAGAGTTGGAAAAATGGAGGGTGCAAGCAGGGATATGGGGCTGGAAAAGATTGCAAAGGTAGGAAACCCTCCAGCGAGGGTCAGGAGGAAATTCCAAACAAGCAATTCAAAGTTGATGCACTGAGGGATGGGGAGCATATGGAGACGGGAAAGTGCAGGACTGGTGAGTGGCACTCTGTCTGAGATAGGATGTGGGTGACTGAATTCTGGATAAGTTGGAGTTTATGTAGGCTGGAGCATAGATGGCTGGCAAGGAAGGCAAGTGGAAAAATCAAAACTGGAGGTGACAAAAGCCAAGGTGTGGCACTGAAATGCACAGTTGGACTATGAAACAAAACAGAAAAGGCTGGAAACGCTGGTCAACCAACATCTATCAAAAGAATAGACGGTCAATGTTTTGGGACTGAATCCCATTTCAGGACCCATTTGAACTATGAATTCTGTGCTGAATTAGCCTCTCTCACTCAAGCCTACATTGGGCACACTGAAATTACTAATTTACTTCCTCAAATTGTTCAACCAGTAAACCCACCAAACTAGTTTTTCACTCAAGTGTTAAGTAGTTGAAAATACATTCACCAGACACAAAGTTTAAGACAAAATCCATAACTGTACTGTTGAATGTTTTCCATATTTCAAGTTGATATAGTATGAAATGTTCAAGCACCCACATCAGAGTTTGTGTTGCAAAGCCCAAGTTGGATCAGGCTCGTATAAACACCTGATGTCTTTCTTTGGTGGAGTTCGGATCAATATCAAAATTTGGAGAATGTGCTGCACATATAATTTAATACCACTTTTATATAAACCCTGAGACAATGAATTCAGTTCAAGCCAATCTGACCCGAAGTGAATGCAATCTTTATGGGAGCAAAACTATCAACTAGGCATAAATATGATCTCACACAGGGTACCAGTAAAAAAAAAAAGCGGCTATATAGCAAGTGCATATTTCAGATATGGTTCAGTACAATTATAATATAAACAATTAGCTAATTTAGGAATAATACTGCACAAAGGCTAATGTGTATTTAATAGCTGAAACTCTTATGACTACAGTATTTGGCTGTTAATGTAAAGCCTTAGGGATGATGGTTTTAAAGTTTAAAATTTCCTTAACCTCAAAATGACGATGATCTGTTTCTCATAAATGTATAGCACAATCACTATGATTGCATGCCTTGCAGATGAGACAGGGTGGGGCAAGAGTGGGAGTTGAACTGCATTATTTTAAACATTGAGAATTAATCTGCAGTGTAAATATTACAAAGTCTCAGTATTGCACTTGAAAGTTCACGTATTCCAGTGTTCCAATTATACCTAGATATTTTTGCCAACTGCCCCCTTTTATCACACACCCACAACATTTTGATCCACCCACTTAAGTTTCTCGTGGAACATTTGACAATTCAAGACCCCCAAAGTAGTGAAGCTGCCAGTATGCCAAGAAATATGTGGGCTGAATTGTTTCAGCAGCCAAACACAACACATACAAATGTAATTTTTTTGTTTTTCCCCTTGCTTTTCTCCCCACTTCAAAGTTCCACCAATAACCATAGTCAGCTTAATCTAATAAGCAACATCTGAATTGATGTTGCTCAAAAGAAATTGTACTATTGTTTGTCTCCCAGCAAATCTGTTCTGTATTCATCTAAACATAGGGGCTCCATCCTTAAGGAGGTCATGGCTACAAAACATTGTTAGCTGAGTTTATAAAACATTTTAAATTGGCAATTCAGGGTAAACATGTGTTTAAACCTTATGGACTGATCTCAGCTCACACACTACAGACAAGGAAATCAAAAAGAGCAAACATGACGACAGAATACTACCACAGGGCAATGAACAAACATTAGGCACTTGCGACAAAACAGTCATAATCTGAGCCAGCTCAAGGTACAGAAGTGTCAGTCTAAAATGTTTGCTTTGTTTTTTTTTTAAAATGGTGAATTTTGTGCTCAATGTGAGCGATATTAGTGCTAGGTAATGGGCACTCAGTGTCAAGGTCAAGCACTCTCAAGTCAGGTACAGTACAATTAGATACATTAGAAGGTTCACTAGATTGATTCCTGGGATGAGAGAGTTGTCCTATGGGGAGAGATTGAATAGAATGGGCCTAGGCTCTCTGGAGTTTAGAAAAATGAGAGGTGAGCTCATTGAAACATTTAAGATTTTGAGAGGGCTTGACAGGATAGATGCTGAGAGGCTGTTTCCCCTGGCTGGACAGTCTGGAACTAGGGGACATGGTCTCAGGATAAAGGGATCGGCCATTTAGGACTGAGATGAGGAGAAATTTCTTCATTCAGAGGGTTGCGAGTCTTTGGAATTCTCTACCCCAGAGGGCAGTGGATGCTCAGTCGTTGAGTATTTTCAAGGCTGAGATAGATAGATTTTTGGACACTAAGGGAATCAAGGAATATGGGGATCAGGTGGAAAAGTAGAGTTGAGGTCGAAGATCAGCCATAATCTTATGGAATGGCGGAGCAGGCTCGAGGAGCCTTATGGCCTACTCCTATTTCTTGTGCAGAGTAAAGGACCCTTCTAACTTTGCCTCATCAATGTGTCTCAGCTCCAAGCTCACAAAGAGCACCCCTTACTGCACCTGTGTGACATACTTCCATTTCTCACATCAGTCACCCAGTGGCCTCTCCAGCGAGATGGTCAATTTAATACCAAATTAGGAACAATTTAGTGCTGGTGGGGTGGGGGTCTATGCTTACTGTGTGCTGATTCGAGAACGCCCCAAACTCATCTACTTGCCTTTTAATCAGACAGCCAATAATAATTTCAACAGCACTGCTACATAATTATTTTACAAATGGATTCAAACAAAAACTGGTGAGACACCATGTGGCTGTTCTGTTTTAAAATACAGCTTAAAGATCAAATGGGGAGATTGAAAAACAAACTGTTACATGAAGTGCAGTACATTTCCAGCATTTTTCATTTTGATTTTAATTAACGCTTTACTCTTAACGCTGAAACTCAATGCTACGTTTTGCCGATTCTCCGATTCACATTTACCAATTTTCCAGATGCAGAAAACTGGACAATTTTCATCTGAGCTTTATTTTCACAGGGTTTTGTGCATTCCCTTTTGTCCTTGCAAAATCAAAACTACTGTGAATTGTTGTGACAAGTTTTTTTGTGAAATGCCAAGAAAATAGTTAGGTGCAAAATTAGAGCCATATGAATTTTCCAATAAGCTCGCTCTCACGAAAAAGAAAATTGCCCAATTCACATTGTTGCCAGCATAAATTCACCGAAGGGAAAAACAAAACTTTTATATAGAACCATTTCAACAGTTTGTTAAAACAGCATGGTCTCAATTTCATTCAATTTACAGCCAAAGGCTCAAAGATAAGATTATTGGTCCCTTTTATTTCCTGTACATTTCAAGGTTTGCTTCTCTATTGTTGAAATTTATTCAACTACACCATCTGGTTTTACCTAGCAGTAGCTGCAAACCTCAAATTAATCAAAATTAAAAAACTGAAATGCAAATTATTACTCTCCAAAAACGAATGAATTCCTAGGGAGAATTGAACTCTTGCGGTGCAATGAATACATGTTTTTAAGAGTCATTTTTGAGGGTGCTAACTGGTAGTGTCAACCAATCACTCTACACAAAACTAGCCTTCTCCAATTAATTGACAGATACCTGAGTCTCAACCCATGAGGTTGGGTAGTGGTGGGGACTTTCTGGACTTCTTTTGAACAGTAATAGGGACAGTCCAAGAGCCCAGGTCTCAGCACCTAACCCTGTCAGCTTCAGCCCTTTGTCTCTGCGCCCCATCTCCTTCAGCGTCCACCCCAGCCAAAGGCAGGCCTGACAGCGAGCGTTTCTGACTATTTACCTTTGCCAATGTTGTTGCTCTACTTCCAGAAGGAGGGAGTGAAGGAAATGGAGGCAGCATTGCAATATAAATGGATAGGAAAAGCTTGGAGGGAATTTGATGAGACTACGTTACATGGGTTACAACTATTGCTATTAAACGCAAAATCAGATCCTGTGCGCATGCAACAGACAGAGGACGCAACACCATGTAATATATGCAGGACATGCAACAGTTGACATATCAGATCTGAATAACAGTGTTTAGGAGCCACAAACATTGAAATTCAATACAGGACTTTAAAAAACCCTATATTAGAACATAAGAACATACGAAATAGGAGCAGGAGTAGGCCATACGGCCCCTCGAGCCTGCTCCGCCATTCAATAAGATCATGGCTGATCTTCTACCTCAACTCCACTTTCCCGCCTGATCCCCATATCCCCATATCCCTTGATTTCCCTAGAGTCCAAAAATCCATCTATCTCAGCCTTAAACATATTCTACTCCTGATAATTCAAAGTCATGTTTTGCACTAAAAAAATGTTGAATTACACAACGATTTGAATTGAGCGGGGAATTTAGTGCAAAAAATATTAAATCATCGAATAATTTGAATCAAGAAGAGTAGTTTGCACTTTAAGTTAATTTTAGTTTTTTTTTGGGGGCGGAGTGGTGGTGGGCTGGCAAAGCTGAAAATTGAAAATACATAATCACAGCTTTAAAGTCATATGACTAAAAAACCCAAATAAAAATCAAATCAAAAACTACATAAAATAAATTTCAGGAGATCAGCTGAAGTGGTACAGTAATGCTCTCGAACTAAAGTAACCTCTTGACTTACATACTGAAAATGCTGTGTCATTCATATTGTACCAATCTGTTGTTTTCTATTTTCACTGTGACATAATTTATCCAAGGCAACTGAACAAACATGATTGAATTAAGTTACTGATCCCCAGTATTACATAGAATGTACAGCATAGAAACAAGGCATTCAGCCCAAATAGTCAATGCCGGACTTTATGCTCTACATTAGCCTCCTCCAACCCTACTTCATCCATTCTAATCTTTTCAGCATAACCTTCTAAAGGCTATTTGAAAAGTTAATGCCTTCACAACCCTTCTGCTGCTGCTGGTACTCTGGCAACTGCTGTGCAGTATAAACGGGAGCTTCAATCTGAGGCTTCTCTGTTAAATACACTGATGTTTTCACGTTGTTGATAAGCCACAGCAGCGACAGTCAGGCAGAGACCTGCGGCCTACGTGTTTTGTTCTCCTTGCTTTTGCTTGCAGTGAGCTGCTGATCCCTATTAGGGCCATCAGAAGCCTGCGTTTATGAACGTCCGGTGAGTGCAGTTTGGAACCAGACTCCTTTGGGCACCTTCACAGAAGGCCTCAAAACAGCAGTCACCAGAGAGCTGGATATACTTTTCTCTTCTTTCTCGGAGTGCAGTGGATTGAGCATGTTTCCCCTCTTGGCTGTCCAATTATTTTAAGTGTTTAATCTCCTTTGTGAGGTGTTTACATAAATATAAATTTTCTCTAATGAATTAGCAGGTATACTTCAGATGCTGCTCTCCTCAGGATATTCTCCAAGTCCCACGCGTTACAGGAGGCCCTCCCCTTTAACCAACGCCTTCGTCTCTCTGTTAATTAGGGACATTAGTCACTGCCTAAAAAGATTTGAACTCAAATTCAGATGGAAAATAAACTGGGAGGAAGCTTTTGTAATTGGAAATAACTATTTGCTGACCAAACGGGAACGCCATGTTACAAAAGAAGCAACAAAGCTTTTTTTGTAACTTATTTTTGTGTGAATTTGGTGCTCGTTAAGGTGAGGGATATTAGTGCTGGACAATGGAAGAACTTGTCATTCTGAACTCCTAATGTCAATTATGGGATGGTTAGTAGCAGAGTAAAGGTCCCTCTCTCCACTCTTGTGTGCAGAAGTCCTGACGTCAGAAAAGCATCTCCTACTGTAGCAGAGCAACTTAATTTCCCACACTGGCTGGCCATTCTGTGTCCCGTGTGAAATTGCCAATATAATGCAAATTAGAGCATAACCACTAGGAAATGGATCAAGACTGTTACATGCTTGTTTCACATGGCGCTCTTAGTCAGACGAGACTTTCATCCTATCAGTCTGGGCTGGATTTGAAGCCAGAGTCCAAAAGGTGAAAGATCTCTGTTTAACCCACTGCAAAAAAAAATTAAAAGCACTATTATAATTAACAACTGAAATTTGGATTGTGGCATATCTTCTCAAATATTATTTTCATTAAACTCGAGAGACTGAAAATAAAGAGCTATTCAAAATTAGCAGTTAACTAGAGATACAGAGCGTTCCAGAACCAATTTTAAGTTGCTTTTACATTGGGGTAAGTGTTAGGATATTGCTGCTGGGTCCCTACTTGTTGATCTTACTCAGCCAGCGGCAACATCTAAGTTTGCCAGATTTGCCAAGGTCAGCAGCCTGAAAGACCTATTTTTCCCCAGCAGCTGTCCTTCAGAAACCTGTTAAGTTTATTTTGGTGTTGCCATCAACTGTACGAGTCCTACGCATTGAGAACCAGCAGCATTAGCATGCCACTATACCGATTCATCACCTCAAATTGTTCCTACCAGTGACAGATATGCAAGCTCCCCAGAGTGCTATACAACTCAAAATACTCTCCCTGCACACAACCTAAAAAGGAAAAATTCTAGGATTGTAGCATTGGGTGCTTTCCCATAGGCTTTTGTAGAAAGCCCTTCACACCTAATACGTTTTACAGAAGTTGTAGTGAAGACACTAGTCGGGTGCAATTACAGCTAACATTTCTTCACTTCAACAAGGGAAGATGACAAAGTCCTTCTGGTGGAGAGAAATGACAAATGAGTGCTTCTCAACCAGTAAGCCAAGGCACAGTGGTCAGCCATCAACAGAAGTCCAGAGTTCCTGGAGAGCCTCAGATTCTTTTTGTCTTTTTAAAAAAAAACCAGTTTGGTTTAAATTTGCGTTCCTATATATTCATACCCCAGACAATTATAAAGTTATTCATATTCTTGTACACCAAAAGTTGACCACCAAATCTATAGCCATGTTCACACAAAACAGAATGTTACTTCCCCTCTTTCCCAACTTTCTCTTCTCAATATGCTAAATTATGTTGGGTTCTGCTTCTATTGGCCAGTGTTATTCTACTGTGGGTGGGTGGGTGGGGGGGGGGGGGGGGGGGAAGGCTACATAGCCAAGCCCAATCTTTTCCTCACCTGCATGTTCTACTCACCAGCAATCAAATGCGGGAATGCTGACAGATTTTGTTCCTTTATTAGCCCAGTGGACCTCAGGCAAACAGTTGGGGTCCTGACATCCCCCCCAATTGAGATCTACAGTTTTACGCTGGGCACTGCCAACTAAGTCATCGGCAAAAGCCCTTGAAAAAGAATTCTAAAAGAAGACCTTTAACCACTAATGTAAATGTTTCTGCGCAACAGGTTTTTTTGTGGGGGTTGCACTATTCAATTACTGTTATTTCATCCAAATTTTATTTTTGTGAAAATATCCATGGGCACAGTAAACAACAGGCATCAGATGACAGCGAGGGCAACATCCATTTTTACTTTACAAGGTCGTCAGTTTTTTTTAAATGAATGAAATATAATTTATCATAATGGCTGCAGTATTTAATATCCCACTCATTATATGAGATAGTCAATTTTCACTTTGTGGTTTGAGAACTAAACCAGCAAAATGAGCAACATATACAATAATAAACATCATGAAATATTCTCACCAGTGAAGTTGGCAATACTCAATGTAAATGTAGCACCACATGCACCCATGTCACTGTCAAACATGTAATGAGAGCACAATCACTCACCACCAGAGCAGGTTTTATTGCCATCACAGAAAAAAAGGATGCCAGCAAATGTCTGAATTACCTCGCATAAGCTAGAGTGAGGTAGTTATATTGCCTGAGGCCACCAGAAATTCCACAAGAGCAACAGCAGTAGTCTATTCTGACATCTTCCATTTTATCCGATGTTTAACATTTTCTCCTTTCATATAGTACATTAAGGAACAGAATACTATAGCTCCATTGCCAGAAACACCCTCGGGATTCTACAATGAATGGCAAAGACATTATGTAGCAAAAAAATCCCAATTTAACTGTGTTGCAGAACAGTAAGTGTTTTGGATACTGGAAAGTAGAAAGATACTGGACTAGACTATAATTAGCAGCAACTTTGGCACTACCTATGACATTTGACATAACCATCAGCAAACGCACAACAGTGTTTGAGTAGCTGTAACCTCTCTCTTCCCCCTCAACCTCATTTGGGTGCCAGGAGAACACCATAATTTCTATTCACTCAAATCCTGAACCAACAGGGACATCCAATACTTCCCATGCCATTAGGCATAAATTAGTGATGCGGCTATCTGGTAGTGTAAGTCAAACCTCAACCATGTATCTGGCACCAATTTCTTCGAAATCTGTACACATCTGTCACACCAGATAATTTTTGTAACAGACAAAAATCTGCAGTAGTCTCATTCTACCAACAGTAACAGAAACTCAAATTTCAATATTCTCCAATCTATCTATTGTTGCACGTTCAATTCAATGAATTACAAGTACACGAAGTTCATGACTAGTCACTGTGGTTATTAGCTGAGCAATAACCAATGATCCAATAATTAATTTTTGCAACCTAAAAACACAGAATTAACTGGAAAAATTACAAAAACTCCAGTTGGCCTACAAAGTGTAATGCTATCAATGCAGCGATTTCACTCCCCTTCTTAGCCTTTGAGAGATCTGGGGATTTAAATCCAACCGAGGTAAAGGAGAAGGTGATCACTTCTCACCAACATGGCTCTGCATTGCTGGAATCCTACAATTGTTACCATGGATAATGAAATGGTCACCCAGAGCTGTGTTACTCCTCCTCCTCCTCCTCCTCCTCCTCCTCAAGGCCATTACAGCTGTTTACCTGTGTTGGAACTGACTGAGAATCGATTACTATACGTGGCACTTTGAAGGCAAGTGGGATTGCAGGTCTTATGCTGTTACATTGCTGGGTGTAAGAAGGAGGTAGCGGAGCAAATCTGTAGGCAAATTTCAGAGAAATTTAAAAAATAATAGAGCAGTAACAGTAAGGGACTTAAATTACCCTATTGTAGACTGGGGGGGGGGGTGGGAGGAAAGAGAGTAAAGGGCAAGGAGGGTGAAGAATTCCTAAAATGTGCACAGGAGAACTTTCTTAATCAGTAGGTTTCTAGCCCAATGAGAAAGGAAGCATTGATGGATCTAGTTCTGGGGAATGAAGTAGGGCAAGTGGAGTGTGTTTCAGTGGGAGAACATCTGGGTAATAGTGATCATAACATAATTAGATTTAAAGTAGTTATGGAAAGGGACAAAGAAAAATAAAAAGGTGAAAATACCCAACTTGAAGACAGACAATTTCAGTGATTTGAGAAGGAATCTAGCACAGATGGACTGGAAACAAAGACTGGCCAGGAAAACAGTAAATGAGCAATGGCAGGCCTTCAAGGTGGAGATAGTTCAGGTACAAACCATATTCCCATAAGGAGAAAAGATGGGGCATTCAAAGCTACAGCTCCCTGGATGACAAAGGAAATAGGGGTTAAAATAAAACAGAAAAAGGAGGTTTATGACAAGTGCCTGGTATAGGATAGAGTCAAAAACCAGGCAGAATACAGAGAATGCAGGGGAAATTGAAAAAGGTTATAAGAAGGGCAAAGGGACAGTATGAGAAAAGATTAGTGTGCAACATAAAAGGAAACCCCAAAATCTTTTATAAACATATAAAAAGTAAAAGGATAGTTAAAGGAATGGTGGGGCCGATTAGGGACAAAAAAGGAAATCTTCTTGTGGAGGCAGAGGGCATGACTGAAGTACTGAATGAATACTTTGCATCTGCCTTCACAAAAGAAGAGGATGAAGTTAATGTCGCAGTAGAGGAGGGGGGAATAGAGATATTAGATAGGATAAAAATAGATAGAAAGGAGGTGCTAAATAGGTTGGCATCATTCAAAGTTAGCAAGTCACCAGTCTAGATGGGATGCATCCTAGGTTGCTGAGGGAAGCTAGGGTGGAGATAACAGAAGGTCTGACTACAATCTTTCAATCCTCCTTGGATATGGGAATGGTGCCAGAGGACTGGAGGATTGCAAATGTGACACCGCTCTTCAGAAAAGGGGAGAGGGATAAACCTGGTAACTACAGGTTAATCAGTCTAATGTTAGTGGTGGGTAAACTACTAGAGACCATTATCAAGGACAAAATTAATTCTCACTTGGAGAAGCATGGGTTAATAAAGGACAGCCAGCACGGATTTGTTAAAGGCAAATCGTGTCTGACTAACCTGAGAGAATTCTTTGATTAAAGTAACAGAGAGGATTGATGAAGGTAATGTAGTAGATGTTGTATATATGGACTTTCAAAAGGCATTTGATAAAGTACCACATAACAGACTCTTCAGAAAATAGAAACACATGGTATTAAAGGGATGTTGGTAACCTGAGTACGCAATTGGTTAAGCGATAGGAGGCAGAGAGTAGTGGTGAATGGTTATTTTTCTGACCGGACAGAAGTATGCAGTGGGGTCCCCCAGGGGTCCATATGAGGAACATTGATTTTCTTGTTATATATAAATGATCTGGACTTGGGTATAGGGAGTACAATTTTGAAGTTTGCGGTTGATACAAAACTTGGCAACGTAGTAAATAGTGATCCAGATAGTAGCAGACTTCAGGAGGACATAGATAAACTGGTGGTGAGATGGGCAGACACATGGCAGATGCAATTTAATGCGGATAAGTGTGAAGTGATGCACTTTGGGAGGGACAGCATGGAGAGACAGTATAATCTAAATGGTACTATTTTGAAGGGGGTGCAAGAACAGAGGGACCCATGGGTGCATATTCACAAATCTTTGATGGTGGCAGGGCAAGTTGATGAGGCAGTTAAGAAAGTGTATGGGATACTTGACTTAGTAAATAGGGGCATTGGATACAAAAACAAGGAAGTCACGCTAAACCTTTACAAATCACTGGTTAGACCTCAGCTGGAGTATTGTGTACAATTCTGGGCACCACATTTTAGGAAGGATGTCAAGGCCTCAGA
This sequence comes from Heptranchias perlo, assembly GCF_035084215.1. Lineage (NCBI taxonomy): Eukaryota > Metazoa > Chordata > Chondrichthyes > Hexanchiformes > Hexanchidae > Heptranchias > Heptranchias perlo. The sequence continues at coordinate 66,461,401 of NC_090338.1, forward strand.
GAGGGTAGAGGAGATTTACCAGGGATGAGGGATTTCAGTTAAGTGGAGAGATTGGAGAAGCTGGGGTTGTCCTCCTTAGTGCAGAGAAGGTTACGGGTTGACTTAATAGAGGTATTCAAAATATACGGGGTTTTGATAGAGCAAGTAGAGAGAAACTGTTTCCTCTGGCAAGTGGGTCAGTAACCAGAGGTCACAGATTTAAAATAATTGGCAAAAGAACTAGAGGGGAAATGAGGAGAAATTTTTTCACACAGAGGGTTGTTAAGATCTGGAAGGCACTACCTGAAAGATGAAATCAGATTCCATAGGAACTTTCAAAAGGCTATTGGACATGTACTTGAAGAGGATTAATTTGCAGGGTTATGGGGAAAAAGCTGGGATGTGGGACTAAATTGGACAGCTCTTTCAAAGAGGCGGCACAGGCACGATGGGCCAAATGGCCTCCTTCTACGCTGTAAGATTCTATGATTCAAATGACTACAGCAAACAGTTACCTACTTTTGTTACTGTAAAATGCATAACCTGTCTTGCTTCACTAATCTCAGTGATGGGAGCTTTATTAATTAAAACTACTTTGTCAAATGCCCAGTGTCCCACTGGATATCTGGACAGGGAAAAGGAAATTGTAAAAAGGTTTCCAACTAGCACAAGGTCTGTTTTGATGTTAACTAATTCACTTAGCTTTATTTACAACCAGTCAGAATTTGAGTAACAACAAACAGTAAACCAAAAACATGCTACGTAGTATGATCACCTGTTGAATTTGAAAAGGTCTGGCTTTCAAACGCTCCGAATTGACCTTTTTCTTTATTCGTTCATGGGATCTGGACGTCGCTGGTGAGGCCAGCATTTATTGCCCATCCCTAATTGCCCTTGAGAAGGTGGTGGTGAGCCGCCTTCTTGAACCGCTGCAGTCCGTGTGGTGAAGGTTCTCCCACAGTGCTGTTAGGAAGGGAGTTCCAGGATTTTGACCCAGCGACGATGAAGGAACGGCGATATATTTCCAAGTCGGGACGGTGTGTGACTTGGAGGGGAACGCGCAGGTGGTGTTGTTCCCATGTGCCTGCTGCTCTTGTCCTTCTAGGTGGTAGAGGTCGTGGGTTTGGGAGGTGCTGTCGAAGAAGCCTTGGCAAGTTGCTGCAGTGCATCCTGTGGATGGTACACACTGCAGCCACAGTGCGCCGGTGGTGAAGGGAGTGAACGTTTAGGGTGGTGGATGGAGTGCCAATCAAGCGGGCTGCTTTGTCCTGGATGATGTCGAGCTTCTTGAGTGTTGTTGGAGCTGCACTCATCCAGGCAAGTGGAGAGTATTCCATCACACTCCTTACTTATACCTTGTAGATGGTAGAAAGGCTTTGGGGAGTGAGGAGGTGAGTCACTCGCCGCAGAATACCCAGCCTCTGACCTGTTCTTGTAGCCACAGTATTTATATGGCTAGTCCAGTTAAGTTTCTGGTCAATGGTGATCCCCAGGATGTTGATGGTAGGGGATTCTGCGATGGTAATGCCGTTGAATATCAAGGGGAGGTGGTTAAACACACTCTTGTTCGAGATGATCATTGCCTGGCACTTGTCTGGCGCGAATGTTACTTGCCACTTATGAGCCCAAGCCTGGATGTTGTCCAGGTCTTGCTGCATGCAGGCTCGGACTGCTTCATTATTTGAGGGGTTGCAAATGCAACTGAACAATGTGCAATCATCAGCGAACATCCCCATTTCTGACCTTATGATGGAGGGAAGGTCATTGATGAAGCAGCTGAAGATGGTTAGGCCCAGGACACTGCCCTGAGGAACTCCTGCAGCAATGCCCTGGGGCTGAGATGATTGTCCTCCAACAACCACTACCATCTTCCTTTGTGCTAAGTATGACTCCAGCCACTGGAGAGTTTTCCCCCTGATTCCCATTGACTTGAATTGTACTCGGACTCCTTGGTGCCACACTCGGTCAAATGCTGCCTTGATGTCAAGGGCAGTCACTCTCACCTCATCTCTGGAATTCAGCTCTTTTGTCCATGTTTGGACCAAGGCTGTAATGAGGTCTGGAGCCGAGTGGTCCTGGCGGAACCCAAACTGAGCATCGGTGAGCAGGTTATTGGTGAGTAAGTGCCGCTTGATAGCACTGTCACTTTGCTGATGATTGAGAGTAGGCTGATGGGGCGGTAACTGGCCGGATTGGATTTGTCCTGCTTTTTGTGGACAGGACATACCTGGGCAATTTTCCATATTGTCGGGTAGATGCCAGTGTTGTAGCTATACTGGAACAGCTTAGCTAGAAGCGTAGCTGGTTCTGGAGCACAAGACTTCAGCACTACCTTATAAGCATCATAGCTTGTAGGCTGGTACTTGTATATAAAACACAACCATTAAAGTTTGACTATTATAATAATTTAAGCTCAATTGCACAACACGCTAATATAGCTACATATCGTGTTATAGTGTCCGGATTTATGTCAAAAGTGCTACATTATCTTCAGGGCAAGGAACTACCGAGTATGGTGATTTTAGCTGGGGCTGGCAGCTGGGTTGCAACAATTGGCTTCAGCACCCCAGTTTGGGGAGGGGAAAATTAGTCAGATTTCTTGTTCTTGATTGGTGTCCAACAGCTCCGTTGGCCCTGCACATTTGTAGACATCAGGTGAGAATGGGCTCAAGCGCTGCTGTGAAGCCCCTTGCCAAATAGCCTGTAATGCTCTTTGCCAAATAGCCTGTAATGCTCTTTGTCAAATAGCCTGTAATGCTCTTTGCCAAATAGCCTGTAATGCTCTGTGCCAAATAGCCTGTAATGCTCTTTGCCAAATAGCCTGTAATGCTCTTTGCCAAATAGCCTGTAATGCTCTTTGCCAAATAGCCTGCCTGCATTCATGGTCTAAGCAGGCACATGAAGAATGGTCACTTGGGTGAGTTACCTGAAGGCAACATGTACCCTTCGAACTATACCTTGGTAAAGAATCAACGTCGTTGGAAGGGAAAGGAATAAAGTGAACAGAAAAAAGCAGAAGAAAAATAAACAATGCTGCCACTTTTGCACATCTCCTAGCAGCCCATTACAGTTTCCAAATATATTTCAGGCACTTTTTGTCACAAATCTGAGCAAACCATATTTATAATTTGTAATCCAAGATTTCTAATTATCTTTCAGCTCCTTCTTGTTTCAATAAAAAGTTGAGCAATTCGTTCACGTAACCACATTCCCCAATTTTTCCATCCCTCCTCTTCCGGAAGGCACACTTATCTGCACCTGCCCCCCAAAATTTTTTTTAAAAAGTGACAAAAGTATGAGAACCGCTCTTCCTTTATTGTGAATAGAGACACCTGTACTGCATTGGGCCTTTAGCACTTTACACATTTCTTCTCCTTCCCCCTCCCTTCCAGATAACAAGCTGGATTTCATATTCTGCAGAAACAACAATCACTTGACCGTACTATCAAAGAAGTGGCCTCAATTTGGAAGTGACCACATCACTGAAATGGGTTTGCTTTGGCAGGCAGGCTATTACCAATATCATCAAATATGCTGAAAGGCAGATGAAGGACAAAAACTGTACTATATTAATGAACACTTATGGGAACGCTGAAATGGCTTTATGTGGTGAAAGGCTAGCGTAGCAAACAAAATGTTGCAGCTAAAATATTTAGTGGCTTTATTTCTATACATTTTAAATGACCATTACATTATCTTTCAGGACCAGCAAACAATTCCAGAAAGACAAAGTCAACACTCTGTTACTTCATCCTTTTGTATTGCAGAGCACCTAAAGTGGATAGCCCCTTTTAAAACAGAAGCCTCTGTAACAGCGCACCACTAAATTATTAATAGCATCAACACCGTCCAGGTTCATTAACTTTTAAAGCAGACAGCCAAGGATAAGGGAAGCATGTGAGGAAGAATACACTGGGGGAAGAGATCAGGATCAGAAGGTGAAGCAGCAGGGTAGTACAAGGCCAGCCGCCAATATTTTATCTCTCATCAAGGAGGCATTTCTGGTTATCTTGTTCTTTCATATTCAGGCTCACTTTACTGTAAATCAAACACTCTTGTAAAGAATTAGCTATGCCATAATATGTTAGATATAAGGGGGAAGACTCCATTCACAGGAATGAAATTTTAATACTCAGTCAACCATTCCACAGCATTGGAGCTGGGAAGAATAATTGGTAAACATACAACAAAAAGGAGCTGTGGTGGGGTGGGAAATATAAGACTCTCCCAGGCACAGAACAGAGTGCTCCTTCCTGTACAGTCAATCCTCATTAGTTAAAACTTGAGAGGGATTGGCAGGTGAGTTTTTTAAAAAATTCCTTGTTGTGGTTTACCACAGCCAGGTCAGAGCATCACTAATTTTAATGGAGTTTCAGCTGGGACCGAAAAGAGTAGAAAACTTGGAACAAGAGCATAGTTATAAACAGTTTGTTAGAGGGGGTATGATTGATTTAAAGTCAGAGGATACTGCAGAGGAAGTTGCCGAATGTGTTTATTCCATGGGTGAAGGAGGCTACGTAAATCACAATTGAAATATACAGTACACAGCATCCTTATTTATGCGGTGCATGTTCCAGTTTCATGCTATTTTACTAATAAAAATCACCAGGGGCTGGGTGGTGCAATGACCTGGGTTCAAATCATTTCAGGGCAGTCTCAATACAGTTCCTGGTAGACAACTCAAAAATTGCCCCTACTTGGCAGTCTTACTCAGAGGGGCCAAAGTGCAGGAAACAGAAAAATGTCACTTTGGTGCTACATGGGATGTTCTTCTGAAAACTGAATTGAGGCATAGTGTTGGAGTAAAAGAGGAACTTTTACCTTGATACCTAACCATGCTATACTCAATATTTTTGACACTAGGTACTCAAAATGCAAAGGGCTTCTTTTCATAGCATCAATACCCTCTAGCTTGATGAGCACAAATTTCAATTAATAAAAGCAATTTAAAAAATAAAATTAGCCTCTTTGTTCAGTCCTGTGGGACAGCAGTTTTTCCTCTCTCTTCTCCCCTTCCCCAGACAATAAAGTAACATGTTCTTGACTCTTAAGGAATTTTAATAGCGATTGTGTACAGTTGGTAATGGTTGCACATAGTGTGCAGTTGGTGGCAGGCACAATCAACCTAAAGGAGGAGCCTGGGATCCAACTTTTCCTGGGTCCCAAGAGTGTCTAGACTTGTAAAATGCCAGACTTCTTTCTATTGGCCTGCCAACAGGAATTGGTGAAGCAGCCTGGAGATCGGTACTCAGGTGATGACCTCTTGATAGCATTTCAGCATGAACCTAAAAGTTCCTCCATATTGCGCCTTGTTTTTGGTACCAATGCTACAGAAAAGCTCCAGCACTGGTATTAGGTGTAAGTCGTTATGGTTACAGCGTGTGCTTCCTACTGCTAAGTCCTAGTACACCATTTCTTTTCCCCTTCAAATGTTGTTGCCTCACAATTTCTAGCATCACAGACTAGTAATAAATTGAGGATCATGCATGAGATCATAATGGGAAAAAAAGATATTAAATCACCATATATATTTTCTACAAGGCTTTTCCAACAGTGTCACTCTCGGATATTTTATAAAAATTCCTTCCCCAGTGCTGAAACAGGATAGCAAAAGAATTTCAGCAGCAGAATTAGAATTCACGTTTTGTGTCAAGAACAGAATAAAATTATAAGTTCTACAGTGTCAAGTACATTACTCATCTGAGGTACTAGCAGATCTTACCGTTCATCTGGTGCACAATTGTGATGTTTAGTAAATAAGATAGAAATGTGTTTAAGTTGGCCTGACCCTTTAAGGCCATTGCTCAAGTACACACTGTAGGGAAATGGTCTAAATAGGCAAACCCCAGTAACTGTAGTTTCTTATAAATCCCTGAAGTCAATTAGAAGGCAAATGTAGCTACTTCTAAATATCTAAATGCAGCTCAGAACAACCCAGCATAAAATGGCTGGCTTTCCCACTTTTTAAAAAAATACAAAATAGTTTTAATATCTGTAAAAGAGTGACATCTGCAGCACATGTCTGGTTGACGCACAGGCACACAAACATACACGGTTCAAGGCTCATTCTTAAATTCTGAAACTAAGTCTAATCAGATCATGTCCAATTTTCAAATAAACATATTGAACTCAATCAGTAAAACCAGAGAGAAAATAAAATAGTGCAGTACTGGAATTCAGCTATAGTTGGTATTAGTGTACCTTGCAAATGCGAATCTAGTATTTAATGAAAAGGTCACCGATAGTGTCCCAACCTTCTTTTCTTAAGAAAAAATTATATTGTCAGTTTGTCCAATTTGAACTCCTTGGATTATACCCATTTTTCATTGGAATGTTAAAGCTCCATTGGATATGCTTAGATCAAACACTGCTGAATTACAATTTTTAAAACCAAAATTCCTAGCAGATTTCCCTCGCAATTGATCCAAGAGGAATTTTCATATACATTAGGTGAGCTTGCATTCAACACATTTTTGGGAAAGTATCACTTGTGTTGACCCCAGTCATCATTAACATGTTGGTGTGAATTTACTATCGGGAAATAAAAACTCACACTTAAGCCAACACACATTAGTGTTGTATCATACGCTTCTTGTTTCGTACTCTTAATTCATCATCTTGAATTGCTCCTGCCAATACAACCACTAGAGATGAACCTGTAATCAGCTTAGTATTAAACAGCTCAAAATGCTCTCTCCAGATACAATGCAAGTTTGGAAGCATAAATTCTATGTTTTGATGGGTGTTTTTTTCACAGTTCAAGTGGACAAAATATAAAATATCACATATCCACCATTGATGCTTTACTTAATTCAGTCTCTATTTGTGTATGGACATGCTCTACTTACTTGAGCATAGGTTTGCAATAGCTACGACTTAGGAACCCCCGGCTGTGCGACAGGTACTGCTAGATTTTAACCAGCTAAAACTGTGCAGCATCACAGCACAAAGCACCAAAGAAAGAAAGAACTTGGATTTGTATAGCGCTTTTCATGATCTCAGGACATTCCAAAGTGCTTTAAAGCCAATGAAGTACTGTTGTAATGTAGGAAACATTGTTAAGCTTCCTGCTGCTTGTCCAGCTTGGATGATCATACCAATTAGGACATTAGCTTGTAGGATGATCTGGAGCTGAGTGAGAAGAATCTCAGCCTCTAGTGACAAGCATACAGAACAAGAGTACTGTATTTAACAAAGAGCACCTAAAGAAAGAATGAACTTACATTTATGTAGCATTTTATCACATTCGCAGGATGTTGTGATATACTTCACACCTAATGAACTACTGTAGCAAGATGTCAGAAAAAAATGTGAAACTGTTAAATCCATTTTAGGTGTTGTTGGTCGGGGGGTGGGGGGGGGGGGGTGGCGTTTGGAATGGTAGTCCAGGCACTAGGAGAACTCACGGCTCTTCTTCAAAGAAATCTTTTGTGTCTACTCAACAGAGCTATGGGGAAAGAGCAGGGGAAAGGGACTAATTGGATAGCTCTTTCAAAGAGCCAGCACAGGCAAGATGGGCTGAATAGCCTCCTTCTGTGCTGTACTTACTATGATAGAAGAGAACCTTGGTTTACTGACTCATTCAAAAGGCTCCACACCTCTGACAATGCAGTACTGTCTCAGTACTGCACTGGAATGCCGATCTAGATTATGTACTCAAGTCCTGGAGTAGGGAGGGAATGAATCTATCTCCTGACAGACAATATCACTACCAACTGAGCCAAGCTGACTGGCCTAAAGTATGTCAATTAAAACTACTAGGGTGCAATTACAAAAAATATGTAGTCATCAACACAAAGCAATTAACAGGAGCACATGCTTTGCATCTGACTCAAAACACATGCTGGGTTCCTATAAATTTTATTAAAATCTAAATTAATTTGTCCTTTCCTACATGTGTGTGTGCCTAGTCTCCATTCCCCAAATGTTTGTTGACCCAGTTTTGCATTTTCATGCTTCTACTTGTCCCTGTTGCCTATTCTGTTATTCAAGGGATTTTAGATATTATCCTTGATGTCTTTTCTAGATTCAAAAATAAATTCTGAATTTTTTTTATATATAAAGTTAACAAATATGCTGTTCCTACAGCAATAAAAGTAGCCTCCACCCACAAGTAACTACTTCAAACTAACTCTCATGTATCGAACTCCAACATATCTTGTGTGACTCTTGTGATCTTATTTTGCACTGTCTATTCTGACCTAAAGAAAACAAACATGTGGGTCTTTTTTGCTATTAAAAATGGAAAGTATATCAAACAGTAATTTGATAAAAGAATGTCGCCAATAAAGTAGCATGTATTCAATTACATTTCGCTGCTCAAAGTACAGCATTTGTACAAGATTTACATGCAGACTTTTTGTATTTTGATTTTTTTCTCCCAAAGTTTAATATTCTAAGCTGGTAGTCATTTATAGTATGCACTGTACACACTGTTCAGTTAAAGAATCTGAAGAGTAAGCAGTAACTAATGAAATTGTGACTCACCACTATTAGCTGCCATGTCATCTTGTGGTTTTAAAAATGTTAACGTGAATATAAAGGTCTGAATGAATGCAGTGAATTCGCATGCATGGACATTTCTTGTACATTGGGCCTTCTAAACTGTTAGGAGGTATGATATGAATTATAGTATTAAACAGCAATTTCCCCTCCTATTAATTTTACTAACATATAGTTGGCCACTAGGGGATGTCATACCAGCACAATGTAGTATGTTACATTTCTTGATCTGGAAACATTTTCTCTGTACAAATATTGGAAATCCAAATTTAAAAAAACACAGAAAATGCTGGAAATATTCAGGTTAGTCAGCACCTATAAACAGAAAATACAGGTCATCGTTCTGGGTATAACTTCAGATAATTTTTTGTGTAATTTTATTAACACTGTAGGCATGGACCAAGTTTGTAGTTTTATCAATTTATTAAATAAAGACAGGAACTAACAGCTTCCCATAAAAGGGCAATTAGGTAGAATTTTGTATAATTGGTAAAAAATTAATGCTGCTAAATATAAAATACACAGTAGGTCTGTTAGCATCTGAAAGAGAAAAATAGGAAGCATTTTGGTTGGGATCCTTAATTGCTTACAATTTGTGTTCCAATGAGGGGTCTCACCCGACAGGCCGACTTCCTCTTTCAGATGCTGACTGATCAACTCACCATATTTCCAGCATTTTCTATGTGTACAAAATTGAGAATTTGTCCTGGTACATACCCATGCTATAGCTATAAAACAAAATTGTTAGCCCTCAAGAATACTGATTAAATTTTAATAATCCAAGATTTTAAAAATAAACTGAACAAAAGACAACCAAATTGCTACTATCTTAAAGTGACAAAATTTCCCAGCTGGCTAGTTATGCAAGACTTCAACATAATCATCATTGTTGCAGATTACAAGAATTCTCCAGATATACGCACATAACATCATTAGAACATTCCATATCTCATTATGTAATTTAGAGATAAAATTGATTCTCACTTTTGCAATATTCAAAACAAGGAACTGCAACAAGAAATCCTGCTTTTGAAATTTGGGGAATTCTGAACTCATCTGAAAGAGTTAGGCTACACATCATTCATTCCAATTTTTTTTTTTAAAAAGCTTTTTGAGCAAGAAAACTTCAGTGCAATCATCGCTCATAGAACCATGCCCATATGTGACTCAGTGCCTTCAGGTGAGGAGGGGGGGAAAGAGAAAATTAAAAGAAAGTTCTGAGTTACCTTATGAATGTTTGGATTTACTTTTTATTTCTAACCCACTTCAGAATAAATGAAAGGTACAGATAAGGTTGAAGTAAACAAGCTATTTAACTTGGACAAATACAAAATTCACAAGCCTCAAGCAAAGTTCGGGATGGGAGAACTTAAGATTCTGGATGGAGCAGGTTTGATGGGCCGAATGCCCTTGTCTCACCACAGACTTTGTGTTCTCATACTCAGGTGGGCATCAGCATACAGTCACTATTCCCTCATCCTGATAATTCTATTTTTAAGTGGAGATTTTATACATTTTACAGACATAATCGAATCATTGGCAGCAAAATTGCTAATGCATCAATTCCATCACTTAAATAAAGATATATAGCTGTATTACCAGAAACAAGTAGTAACAGAATATATTAGTTCAATTATGGGATTTACTGTAACAGAATTGCTCTTTTAGAGTTAGATGAGTGGACAGATGACAGCATATTGCAACATAAGTTCAGAAAGACTACTGTCAAAATTAGTAAGTTATGTTTTGTTTAAAAAAAAAATCAAATTCCTTCTTTTAGCTCTATCAATGACAAGGCCACTGGATGTCCTGCTGCACAAGGATGCACTATATCCAACCAATGGCAAGGGCCTGCTTCAAGGGGGTTGCGGGCATTACTCTCCAAGTGTGTCTCAGCATTGAAAACTGCTCCTCTCACTTCAAAGCATTACCACAGCCCAACTGAGATTGAGAATGCAATGTTTGAGGCTACTTCCTTTCCCTACTACTGTTATGGTACAATGCACTGATGCACATGGGCAAAATGTGGTTATGGGTAGATCAAAAAGCTATGCCTAAAGGAGCAAATGTTTAAAATTACTAAGTCTGTCATAGCAATTTTTTCTCTGTGTTTTGCTGTAGCCTCTAGATTTCTCCCCGTGGCACATACTATTCCTTGATCAAAAAGGCATCTGCTACTAAACCTCAGCCAACGTCATTCTGTATTCAGCCACTAAGAAGTGCCAAGCATACTGCAGGTTGAAATGCCTTCAAGCATTTTCACAGTATTTTTTGTTTGGGGGGGAGGGGGGGTGGGGAAGGTGGAAAGAGGAGGTCAAAGAGGGAAGAGTGCACAGAAAGTGAATTGACCTATGCTTGCTGACTTGGAAGGGGATCACAAATTGATTATGTGAAATTCAGCATGTTGTCATCATAACCAACCAGACAATCCTTTATTAAATATTAAATAAAGAGAAAAAAAGACAATTATTTTTCATCTGCCACAAACTTTCCCTAGCATCAAAAAAAAACTTTCTATTTGGCATCAGGCTGGCCCTAAGAGCAATTAGCCTCTAAGTGACCCCAGGATGTTAGACCTTGTGGCCTTAAAGGGACATGCCAGTTTACATGCAGCTGCCCTTAGCAGCAGAATTATACATGACACGTTGTTCTTGTTAGAAAACAGCATATCTTCTGACTTACTGTGAGCAACCCCACGGAAAATCTGCCTGCATTAAATAATTTCCAGAATAAATTTCTACCAAGAATATAGCCAGAACACGTGCAATATTTTGACCTTCACGGATTATTGGACTTTGCAAATCTAAGAATCAGCCAATCTCACATCTCATTACTTTTTTTCTATTTTTGCTCAGACAATTATCTAAATTTTCCATTGAAATCCTTGGTGGGAAGCTCAAAAGCTTCTGCACCAAATCATTTGATTCTATATCAGGTGTGAATCCCATTTAGAAATACAGCCTGGCTTTCCAGGCATTTGTTTACTGAGCAATACTCAAGGGGTTTACAAAGATTCCCAGAACATGAGCTCACTTTATACTCCTTAACCTACTTGACATTTGCAAAGAATCATTTGGCTGCAAGGATATTTTAACATGACAGTTCATGAATAATGAGCAAACAGAAAAGTAAAGGCTAGGAGCATTTCTACTCACCATTACAGAACAAATCTGCAAATGTTAAAGCATGTAAATATGCACATCACACAGGTCTATTATATATTTCTAGATACAGAAGCCCACATTAAGGAGCTTTGGAATAGTACATACACTTTAATATTTCAATGGCACATGCATAAAAATGAGACAGCAATACTGCCCTCACTCTTGTCACTAGGCATACTTAACAATACACCACAGGGAAAAAGAGACAGTCACATTTCAGACAATATGCTTTAATGTTGTATAATATGCTCCTTCAGTGATACTCTTCTATCATCACCTCAAATTGCTACCAAACTAGTAACACCATCCTAATATTATGTAGTTCAAAATAAACTCCTCACACAACGCAAATCTGGAAGGAAAATCTGTAATCGTACTGCTGAGTTCTTCTCCACAACTCAAGTGGATATTGCACCAAAATTACTAAGACATGTTATTGAAATTCCAGCAACACACACTAGTATTTTCAGACCATCTTAATCCATCCCAATGGATGCAAGTCCACAACAAGAAAAAGCACCATGAACTAGCATCTGACAGACTGAAATGATTAAGTGTGTGCATGGATCACAATGATAAATGGCTGGGATGGACATCGACATCCAAATGAGAAATGGGATGGCAGATTGGGTTAGACGCTTGCCGTTTACATCTCGAGCACGTGGTTGAATCTAACTCAGACTGGGGGTGAAATTCTCCTCTATCGGATTGCTGTGAGGGTCCTATATCATGTCCATTTTGCCTGACTTCAATCAATTCTTTGTGGAAATGGGCCAACAGCACAAAGCTACCTCCAATTCAGCACCAATTTTCTTCAAAGAGGCCCCAGCATGGCTGGGGTAGGAAATGGAACAAGGAAAACCAACATAATAACACAGCAAAGGACATTCTTCGGAGGCTGGGGCTAGGGCACATTCTTGGAGCAGAGCAGAGAGAGTTATAAGACACTTACGCAAAAGCAAGCTGATACTGCCAGATTCCCCAATTACAGATCTTGCGTGCAGCCGGCTGTAACCAAATGCAAAACTGTCAGGAAGATCAGTTTTTAACAGATCTTCCGGGCCATCGGTCTTAGCAAGTTCTGCTAGTTCAATGTTTGACTTGAGGCTGGCAATGTAAGACCCATGCTTGGGATACCCAGCAGCATTAGTGCAATAAAAGTTTATTTTCTCTGCATCCATCCATATTATACCTGCCCTGGGAGTACTTAGTGCTTACATTGGGTACCTGAAATAACATTCCATTCCCTAGCACTAACACCCGTCACCTTAAATGAATACAAAATTCACGAAAAAGGAATATAAATAAAAATGGGGATAAAAGTCTCATTCCAATTAATCAATGTTATGTGGAACAGGTGTACTGGATGAAAGTTGGAAAAGGAGTTCCATTCACAGTTCCGTCATCCCACAAGGAACACAAGGACAAAAAATATTTTAAAAATTTGACCATATGCTTAGGATAGTGGGGGGAGTCACGTAACTAGTATCCAAGGAAATCTTCATAATGACATACCATTGTATAACACTTTATACCAGCCAGGAATATCAACTCAGATTGGTTTTAGACAGAAAGTCACAATATGTGAAAAGTCACAATATGTGAAAAGCCACAAGATTAGTACCAGAAAAGAGAACTATAGTGCATACACAAGTTTTCCACACTACTGTCATTTCAGTCTCAAAGCAGGTCCATTAAGTATGAACTTTACTGTGGTTTCAACAGCTGAATGGTCTACTCCTGTTCCCGGTCAAATGATTTTAATTAATACGTTATCTCCTGAATGCGATGATTTATTCTTGGGTACTGTTTAACAAATGATGCGTACTCTCTGATAGTTCACTCAAGTAGCCACTTTTCATCTGCGAGTCTCAGCACTGACATGTTATTCCACCACAGAGAGCATCACAACCAAGCATGCTGCTGTTCCGACAAGATATCACCACACTGCCACCTTTCAGCAGGAGTCATCAGATTGTATTCAAGAGCAGGAAGCTTGTCTGATTTCTTACCCCCCATCCTTAGCCCAGGTGCTGTGGCGCTACTATCTTGGCTGAAATCATGGGAGAAACAAGTTAAATTCTATTTACAATCGCATTATGTCAGTTCAGTTGACTCCTTTAAAAAGGAGCGGGACAATGCCTAGTTATAAAAGCGACAGACAGTTATCAGAATAAGAATGAACAGTCTAGTACGTACTCCATCAAACATTATAGTTCTAGTCTTGTTGGTCAGGCTGAATAATGTAAATTGCAATGTTAGACTGATGCATGCTTTAGTTTTTCCTCAGTCCCCACCATAAACAGCACTTCCTTGCTACCACCTCCATACCCCTCTCTGGCCACCTTCTCAGGCTGAAACGGGTTGTTCACAACCGTGGCATACTGTTTGACCGAATTAAACTTCAGAGCTTGTATCCACACCAACATGAAGACCACTTATTTCTGCCTCCGCTCCAACTTCAGCCTCTCCTATCCATGCCTTTGTCACCTCTAGACTTCAATATTCCAAAACTATGCAGTACAAAGCCTATCCAGCACTAATTTCCATTCTACTATCACACCCCCCACCTTACTAATGTTGGTCCCGTCCCCAAATGTCAAATCCTTGTCTTTATCTTCAGAACCCTCCATGGATGCCCTGCCTTATCTCCTCTAGCCCTTTATCCCCTCTCAAACTCTCCATTCTTCTGACTCCAGCCTTGTGTATCCTATACCCCTAATGCACACCCCCATCACCCATCAGTAGCAGCAAAGCATCAACCACTTGGGCCCTACTTGCTGGAATTTCCCCCCTAAATCTCTCCATCTCTCTATGTCTCCTTTAAAAATCTGAAAACCCATTTCTTTGACCAAACTTTTGGTCACCCCACAAATCTCTCCTTTCCTGGCTTGCATGTATTTTAATATATAAAATTATGTCAAAAGGTCCAACTTTCAAATAGGAATTTCACAATAAGGTTCACATTGAAACATTATTCCTTCCATTAATCTAACAATTTGAAAGGGTGGTGGGAAGTAGATTCAATAGTAACTTTCAAAAGGGAATTGGATGTATACTTAAAAAGGAAAAATATGCAAGGTTATGGAGAAAGAGCAGGGGAGTGTGACGAATTGGTAGCTCTTTCAGAGAGCCAGCACAGGCACGATGGGCCAAATGGCCTCTTTCTGTGCTATATGATTCTATGATATGAATATTTGTTAAGCACCTTAAGATGTTTTTAAATTAAAAAGGTACTATGCAAATAAAAGCTATTGTTGGTAACAACTATTGATCCATACAGCATTGCTGACATGCTAATTTGTTTCAGCTATGTTACAATCCCTAATGAGTTATTTTATTGGGCGCTTTGGCCAATTCTGAATCTTGGCCAGATTTTGATGCAACACTTGGGCCTGATTACTTTTAACAACACAACCAGGTCAAACTTATGGTGCCCAGTCTTTTAACTGGCCTAAAAATAGCCTTGAAGCAAATTTTTAGGAAGGAGAGGAGGGGGACGAAATCAATCAGGTTTCCTGCTCCTGTTTGCCCCTGTGGTCATCAAGTGAGGTTATGATCAGCCTCAGGTACAATGCCTCACTCCCGCCAAACACACTGCCAAGCCTCACACATGAACAATGGTCAGATGGGAGCTATTGGAAGCGCACGTGCACCTTACCCCAGCAAGAGTCAGCACTTTCAAGAGGGGAGAGGAGAAAAAAATGGAGAGAGAATAAAAATAGTATATTTTAGCAGTGGAAGGCTAATATCTCAGCTAAGAACTTGGAAAAAAACACCTGGAATTCCCTCGGTCTGCTGCCTTTCCAAGGGTTAACTATCTTAACTGGTAGAGAGAGGTTACAACCAAGATGTCATTAGTTACTACTATGAAAAATATATTACAGCATATGGATGAGAAAACTAGCAGTTCTTGTTGGGTTTTGGGGGGGCGGAGGTGGGAGGAAAGAAATGCGATGGGAGTGAAGGCATTTATAGGAGAGATTTCTGCAATGGACAGTGGCAGACGTACCAACATTTTCAGGCCAGTGAAACATGGGTCAGAGGCATGACTTCATCCACCATGTAACCAGCAACTCTAGATTGTTTGTTTTAATAAAAAAGATTTCAGTCTATAAAAACTTGCACTGCACTTCAACCACAGTCACTCATTTTCTGGTTTTCTTTTCAGAACACCACAATTACCATGACAATATAGGGCAAACTGTCCTTGCATTGTGCTTAGATTATCACAAACAATACTTTGAGAGAAACATCACAGGACTGTACGCACAGAAGGAGTACCACCCAGTGAAAAGTAACCAAGAATGTGGCAGAACAATAATTTATGCATAGAAAATTCATTTTCTATTCTATCACAAACACCCATCTTACTGAAACTTCCTCATATAAAGCCACCATCTGTGCTGACATTTCTAGTTTCCTAATGTAACTGTACAAGCAGCTTCTGGCACTCTGACATCATCTGATTACTAATGGCTAACAATCTTTCCTGAGTTAATGCCCAACAGGTAAAGGGGGAGGGGGAAATCAATTTTGAAACTTTATACAGCTGAAGGATAAAATCACTACTGGAAACCTGATATTTGAGCATCATGCTAGCTTAAAGCCTGAATTTCCTGAAATTTATATTTAAATAAAATCTTACTAAACTAGAAGTTTCTCCTGATTTCTCATTGAAAAATTTATCTTTCCAGGTTTTTGGTTTTTTTCTTAAGTCACCAACACTGGGTGCCATTCTATCTATGGGCACTGGCAGCCCTGCAATACCTCATCCAAATAGCCAAGTGTGGGGCTACAGAATGAGCATTAGAATATTCAACTGTAGATAACATCATAGATGAGCCCAATCCTACCACTCCCATACATTTAGGGGCCAATGTATAGCAGGTCAAGTGCATCATCAGATAAGATTGATTCATTTAAAAAATGATAAAGCACCACAATGGGAACTCAGCAAATCTGACAGACCACTGAATCTATTTTAATATATTTACTGCGTTGGGCTCCTGCAGGTTAATGACTTCTTATTGAGAAAATTACAGACTGCCTCCAAACACAAAGTACATGCAGTAAGTTGGTACAAAAACAGGAAAACCTGGAAACACAGCATAACTCAATCAACATCTGTGGAGAGAGCAGACAGTCAATCATTCTTTTGAACACCTGAGTTCTGAAGGGCACAAGCCTGAAACATCAGCTGTCTTGTTCTTTCCACAGATGCTGACTAACCTTTGACACAATCGACTACACCATCCTCCTCCAACACCTTTCCTCTTTTGTACTACTCAGTGGGGTTGCCCTACCGATCATAGCCAGAGCATCTCCAGCAATGGCTTCTCTTTCCTCCCTCACGTCCCCCAAGGATCTATCCTTGGCCATTTCTCCTTCCTTATCTACGTGCTGCCCCTTGGTGACATGATCTGCAGACATGGGGTCAGCTTCCACATTTACACTCACGACACCCAGCTCTACCTCTTCACCACCTCTCCCGACACCTCCACTGCCTCTGTCATGTCAGACTGCTCCATCCGATATGCTGTCTTGGTTGAGCTGCAATTTCCTCCAGTTAAACACTGGGATAATTGAAGCCATTGTCTTCAGCCCCTGCCACAACCACTGTATCCTTGCCACCGATTCCATCCTCCTTCCCAGCCTCGGGCTGAAGCAGACTGTTTGCAATTTTGGTGCCCTATTCGAACCAGAGCTGAGCTTCCAAACCCATCTCCATCACAAAGAGTGCCTGCTTCCACCTCCGCAACATTGCCTGCCTGCCTTCAACCGCTCCCTCAACCCCTCCCTCAACCCCTCTGCCACTGAAACCCTCATAGGAACATAGGAAGAGGAGTAGGCCATTCAGCCCCTCGTGCCTGCTCCGCCATTTGATAAGATCATGGCTGATCTGTGATCTAACTCCATATACCCGACTTTGGCCCATATCCCTTAATACCTTTGGTTGCCAAAAAGCTATCTATCTCAGATTTAAATTTAGCAAGTGAGCTAGTATCAATTGCCGTTTGCGGAAGAGAGTTCCAAACTTCTACCACCCTTTGTGTGTAGAAATGTTTTCTAATCTCACTCCTGAAAGGTCTGGCTCTAATTTTGAGACTGTGCCCCCTACTCCTAAAATCCCAAACAGCGGACATAGTTTCTCTCTATCCATCCTATCTGTTCCCCTTAATATCTTATAAACTTCGATCAGATCAACCCTTAACCTTCGAAACTCTAGAGAATACAACCCCAATTTGTGTAATCTCTCCTCGTAACTTAACCCTTGAAGTCCGGGTATCATTCTAATAAACCTCTCCAAGGCCAATATGTCCTTCCGAAGGTGCGGTGCCCAGAACTGCTCACAGTACTCCAGGTGCGGTCTAACCAGGGTTTTGTATAGCTGCAGCATAACTTCTGCCCCTTTGTACTCTAGTCCTCTAGATATAAAGGCCAGCATTCCATTAGCCTTATTTGTTATTTTCTGCATCTGTTCATGACACTTCAATGATCTAAGTATTTGAACCCCTAGGTCCCTTTGGACATCCACTGTTTTTAACTTTTTACCAATTAGAAAGTACCCTGTTCTATCCTTTTTTGATCCAAAGTGGATGACCTCACATTTGTCTACATTGAATTCCATTTGCCACAGTTTTGCCCATTCACCTAATTTATCAATATCACTTTGTAATTTTATGTTTTCATCTACACTGCTTACAATGCCACCAATCTTTGTGTCATCTACTCCCCCGCCTCCCTTACCCCCCACTATTAGCAGCCGTGCCGTCAGCAGTTTAGGTCCCACACTCTGGAATTCCTGCCCTAAACATCTCTGCCTCTCCACCTCCCTCTCCTTCTTTAAGGCCCTCCTTAAAACGCACTTCTTTGACCAAGCTCTCTTCTAATATCTTTGTCCCCACATCTATTTTTGACTGATTACGCTTCTGTCAAGCATCTTGGGTTGTTTTTCTAGGTTAAAAGTGAGATGTAAATGCAACTTGTTGCTGTAACCTGCTGAGTTTTGCCAGCTTATTCAAGCTTTGTTTCAGATTTCCAGCATTTGCAGTATTTGGATTTTTATTAAGTTAGTAGTTTTTAAAATAATATACAAACAAACACAGATCAATAACCAGGGTAACTTAATTAACTTGTAGCCTCAACTTCCAGAGGAGTAGCACAAGTCAAGGCTCTGAATCCAATTATTCTCAAAATACTTGCCAGGAAAATGGCCTTATCTTCAAGTATTCGTGCAAACTCTTGGTCCTCCTCCTCCCCCCACCTGATCTTTTTTTAAAAAAAGTTAAAAATGGTATTCTACCTGACCACGTGGTGGCTGGTCTCCCAGTCAGAATTATCATCATGATCATCATCTGGTCTTGGGAATAATGTTTTGCTTCTCAGCCTTCACTTCCAACAGTGTGATAGAAAATCATAGGTATGAACACACATTCCACCACTCTATATGGCATGGCATTTTGGTAAGCCAACCCAACATACAGCACCTCTTGTAATCAGAAGTGAATGTTTTTGCAAAAATATGCAATGCAATTGAAGGTTCTGGAAGATGTTTTGTGAAGGTAAATATTATATCAAAGATTATTTTTGCCTCTATTTATAATTCTCCCAAATTTCTTCCATTGCAAAACCACTAGACAATTGCCATGTGGCACTGCTGTCTGGCCAGGACACAGGAGCCACAGCACTCTGTAACCAGAGTCAGTGCTACTCCATGACTAGTCAGCACAAGATACAACTCCAAGCAGTGCCACCTATGTAAAACTCACCCACTCAAGCTTCCAGATCACATTAGGCAATTGCTGTTTTGTAAATTTTCTTGTAGGTTAAATACAGAACGGCAAAATCTTTATTCTACTGTAACTATGACTCCTCATTCTAATGTATTAAAATGCTAATTTAGAAGTAAAACGCAAGTAAATCAGGAGACTCCTGTCAGAAGGCTACATTCACAACTTCTTATTTTGAAAGTTGCTTCCCCCCTCCCCAAAATAGCGAATGCAACTAAAGCCTAGTTAACACTTCCAATTCCAGCAATACATTTCCTAATTTATCTGTATCCCAGCAGTGAAGAACTGCATCAACTTAATTGAGTTATGTTCGTTATGCTTTTGCATTGCTCTGCTTGATATATTAGCATAGCTATATCTTTTTAAAAAGCATTTTTAAAAAGCTTGTTAGCTGGATAAAACGGTTTTACAACTCAAAAGAAAGTTCACTCTGTACGTTTCTGACACTTCAAGGACCCACTTTTGTTTGTATATGAACACTGTGAGGCGCTGTAGCTCTTTGCCTCGTTTCTGTTTCTTTCAGCTTATGTTGAGCCTGACCCTAATTGCTGCAGGTTTTCTCAAATCTCAGGGTTTAAAATGACAGACATGTGTAATGAAGTCACACTCCAGACAGGAGGCCAAGAAAAACATCCTGCTGTCCAATACTAAATTATTAAAGAACAGGGGAGGAAACTGGTAAAATATTTCCTGTGTCCTACAGCTCCAACGACCATTAAAACTAGAAATAGAAAGATAGTACCCCCTCAGCAACAGTAAATTAGTTGAGATTTTAACCGAAGCTTTTAAAAGGTTATGGGATTCCAACACCTGCAATATGGAAAATCATTTATCTGTGTTTTCATTTGTGGCTCTCAAGTTTATGGCAAAGAGACAAATTATACACTGCATTTTAGGTGGGAAAGCAACTTCAGGCCACAGAGGGATTCTGCAGAATTTATATCACAGGCCAAAAGGTTTCTTCTTGACTGTTCCATGCTTGCTACTATTTCATTTTCTCCCCTTATCCTCTAACAGCATTAACTCTCACTGGCATATGGTTCCAACAGTATCCTCCAGTACCTCATTCAAGTAGGCAGTTCTCATTTGTGAGTCTAGAGAATGCGTGCCAGCAGGCTATTTGATGGCAGAAGTATCACAGCCAAGCCCGATCCTGTCCTCATCCAACATACACACCTGCGCATCTTCCAGCAGGGTTACTGGATATCCAACAGGGGTAGCAAACCTCCTCCCACAGCACTGAAGCACTGAGGTCAACTGTAGCATCTTTCCTGCCTACGCCAGGTAAAGTGAGCAAACTCACTTTTGAAGAAGAGCAGAGGATTTCTCCCCAGTGTCCTGGCCAACATTTATCCCTCAACCAACACCACTAAAACAGATTACCCGGTCATTATCACATTGCTGTTTGTGGGACCTTGCAGTGCGCAAATTGGCTGCTGCGTTTCCTACATTACAACAGCGACTACACTTCAAAAACTACTTCATTGATTGTAAAGCGCTTTGAGACGTCCTGAGGTTGTGAAAGGTGCTATATAAATGCAAGTCTTTCTTTTTTTTTCCCACTTCTCACTAACTAATTCAGACCAGGAATTGAACATGGATTTTTCTAGTCTGTATGGCATATGCTATTACTATACAGGCAGAGTGGACACTAATTCTAACCATATTAATACTGCAGCCCATAGTGCAGACTGCCAACTATAGTTTGGGCTCATCTCAATTGTATTTGATGATATTTCACAATTACTGCCACATGAAGAAACCTAGATGCAACACTTCAGTTATGGAAACATCCATTTGCCATTATTGCTGGGCATGACAATTCCAATTCCTTAATATACTATTCAGTTTCACAACATTCAATAGCCTAAGCACTGTAACATGACGCTAGTCTTGATGTCTGCAGAATTCACCTTGAACGTCCATTTGAGAATTTCGAATGCCTGATAATGTCGAGCAGAAATTGACAATAATTTTCTTACTATCCTATTTGGGTGGGCATTTGGAATCTGGGTAGGCAGAGCAGGTTTACTTCCTGCAGCAGTTGTGGTAGAACGATAATGTAAAGTTATTGAATTTCACTCCAGCAAATCTTGAAGGTAGGATCAATGGGCTAGGCCTAGGGTTCCAATAATATATTATATATATATTTTTTTAAAATAAACGATATCTCAGCATGTATATCAATGTATACTAATTCCAAATTACCTTGATTACATAGATATACAATAAATTTGAACTAACCAGCATAGATACATAGAAAATAGGAGCAGGAGTAGGCCATTCGGCTCTTCGAGCCTGCTCTGCCATTCAATATGATCATGGCTGATCCTCTATCTCAATACCATATTCCTGCTCTCTCCCTATACCCCTTGATGCCCTTTGTGTCTAGAAATCTATCTATCTCCATCTCAAACATATTCAGTGACTTGGCCTCCGCAGCCTTCTGTGGTAGAGAATTCCACACGTTCACCACCCTCTGAGTGAACACATTTCTCTTCATCTCAGTCCTAAATGTACTACCCCGTGTCCTGAGACTGTGACCCCTCGTTTTGGACCCCCCAGCCAGGGGAAACATCCTCCCTGCATCCAGTCTGTCTAGCCCTGTTAGAATTTTATATGTTTCAATGAGGTCCCCTCTCATTCTTCTAAACGCGAGTGAATACAGGCCGAGTCGACCCAATCTCTCATATGACAGTCCTGCCATCCCAGGAATCAGTCTGGCAAACCTTCGCTGCACTCCCTCTATGACAAGTATATCCTTTCTTAGGTAAGGAGACCAAAACTGTGGTCTCACCAAGGCCCTGTATAATTGCAGTAAGACATCCTTGCTCCTGTACTTAAATCCTCTTGCAATGAAGGCCAACATACCATTTGCCTTCCTAACTGCTTGCTGCACCTGCATGTTTGCTTTCAGTGACTGGTGCACAAGGACACCCAGGTCCCTTTGTACATCAACATTTCCCAATCTATCACCATTTAAATAATACTCTGCCTTTCTGTTTTTCCTTCCAAAGTGGATAACTTCACATTTATCCACATTATACTTCATCTGCCATGTATTTGCCCACTCGCTCAACTTTTCTAAATCGTCTTGAAGCCTCTTTGCATCCTCCTCACAACTCATGATCCCACCTAGTTTTGTGTCATCAGCAAACTTGGAAATATTACATTTGGTTCCCTCATCCAAATCATTGATATATATTGTGAATAGCTGGGGCCCAAGCACTTACCTCCACTAGTCACTGCCTGCCACCCCAAAAAACACCCATTTATTCCTACTCTCTGTTTACTGTCTGTTAATCAATTTTCGATCCATGCCAGTATAATACCACCAATCCCATGTGCTTTAATTTTGCACACTAACCTCTTATGTGGGACTTTATCAAAGACCTTCTGAAGGAAACAGTGATCATGGCACAAGGTGTGCTGACTGCGACTGAAACTTCAATAGCTAACACCATGCTAGAAGTTGTATACAGATTCTGTTACCTGAGATCAACTGTATTGTTTAACTAATCTCTAAATGACGAGCTAAATTCTTGCATTGGAAAGGCAGTAACATATTCAGCCAATTGATTAAGCATGTGGAATATTAGGAAATTATCATTGAACACAAAGATATGGGTCTACCAAATGTGCGTATGGTAGTCCATAGATGCTGTACGGCATCTAGACCTGGACCACAGCAAGCACAAGAAGAATAAACTCTTTCCACAACCGCTGTCTTCACTATTCTAAATAGCAAGTGGGAAGATAAAGTTCCTGACATAAAAATACTTGAGGAAGCTAAGTTGCCAAGTCTAATAATCATTCTCAAACATAGATGCCTCTAGTGGTTTGGTCAGGTTCAAAGACGATTGTAAGTGGGACATGAAAATTTTTTGCATCGATACCGCAAGCTGGGAAGATGTGGCTAACAACAGTCCACACTGGAGGGCTGTGCTGCATCAAGAACCTGAGGCTGAAGAGAGGTGGCTGAAAGAGAGGATAAAGACATAAAAGAACACACACATCAGGTTGCAAGAGTCATTACTGTGCCGACTTCATCATCTGACCCCGTAACTTATGCCTGCACCATCTGTGGCAAGGACTGTTGCTCGAGAATTGGACTCCAGCCACTAACGTTGTTCTAGTATGGCTGTGGCACTTACATCATCGTCTTTCGAGACGGACAGCTGTCATTATCGTAACAACAGAATCCTGTCATCCCCCTCCCCCCACATAATCTTTGTCCACTAGGCTAAGTACAAAGCCAAATAAACCAGAAAATCCTAGGTTCAATTTTCAGCCTGTGCTAAATTAGTTAATCTCAGCCAAACAAGCTCTATAACTACCCTTAATAGGTCAGGCTGGGAAAGCGGGAAGGGGGGGGTGGGGAGAACATGGTTTCCACTTCTAACCCCTGCTGGAAATATGGTGCATGTAGACTGAGTGAGAACAGGATCAGGCTCGGCTGTATTGCTTACTATAGTGAAATAACCTGCTGACAATCACTATCTAGTCTTATAATTGAAAAAAATAGCCCCTTTGGCAAACCGAAGGGGGAAAAAGCTTGTGGAAAAAAATAGCAGAGACATACCACCTCTTTGGCAGCTTCTAAAACTGAATATTTAACATCTGTATCCCTACCCTACTACACACTGTGTAGGAGTATAATTTGTGCACTTTTGAATGCAAGAAAGTCAGGAATATTTTTGACAAATACATGCTGGTAATACATCCAGAGATGGCAGTATGAAACACTGACAGCAGTATATAAAACGACGACATGATGTTCCAAAGGTGCTTCATTGATAAAACAAATACTGTGACGTGCTCTAGATGAAAATATTGCTTGAACCCCATCGCTCAGCAAATGTTTTTTTGCCATTAGTGGAAGATTACCGAAGGTCGATCTCAACAAAGACTAGACCCGTCATTTTGGTTGGAATGTCAGCCCACTGACTATACAATGCGTGGAATTTAGGCTTGGTTGAACTTTACACTAGATAGATTTGCTAATTTCTCCCACATGTCCCTATTAATGTTACTTCAGTAAAAATACACTCTCCTGCACAGATGTCAGCACAGCTTCAGAGTACTTAAACTTCACATGTCACACAAGTCCCAGATTTAATCCATATTCTATGCTGAGTTACCCAATCTCAGCAAGGGTATGGGGTAGGGGCAGTACAATTGGCCACAACAACCACAAGTTAAGGAGTCACATGTCTAATTCCCATCCAGCGTCTTCCCAATGGAAGTGAGTATGCTTGGATGTTGAGCAAAGGTAGGTTTGGGCTCTACTATGATGGCCTCCATCTACTATCTAGGCTTTCGGATTAATGAAGACTGCTAGGGTGACGTAGCAGAAGGAACCTGGTACCTAATGGAGCTACACCCCACCTTCAGGAAAGGGAAAGAGAGAGAGAGAAGAATAATGGCAGGAAAATTGGCACAGAGAGGGAGGAGGGGGGGGGGGGGGGGGATATTGATAAGAGTAATGAACTGGGACAGTCTCAACTCTTTCACCACCCCCTTTTTTATTACAATACTCCAAGAATACTCATAGGGTCTCAGAAATGAAGGTATGCATATTTATGAAAATATGCAATGGTCTCACTGGATCCTCTCCCAACACCTCCAAATGAATCCCAAGTGTCAGCAATAGATTTCGGCGATAGAAAAAAGGTGCACCTAAAATGGCCACAGTCAAATTTGAAGTGTGGGCAAGTGTTCAATTACATTATGAAATTCTGTAGTGCTTCATGTAAAAGTAGCAAAATGAAACAAGATAACAGGCTTCCTCTGTGCCCTAGTGGGTAAATGGTGCTCAGTGTAGTCAGGGGTATCAAACGTACGGCCCACAGAACAGTTTTGTT
The DNA here is from genome assembly GCF_035084215.1 of Heptranchias perlo. NCBI lineage: Eukaryota > Metazoa > Chordata > Chondrichthyes > Hexanchiformes > Hexanchidae > Heptranchias > Heptranchias perlo. Next base: position 66,486,703 of record NC_090338.1, read on the forward strand.
CAGCGTGCTGTGCTTGGGATTGTCAAGTTTCCTGGAATGGGACATGAATCTCATGGACACTGCTTCTAACAGCCCAGGAGGGCTGCGCCTTTTAAATTTTGCACCACAGAATTCTGGAAAAGGAAAATGTAAGTTTTAAAATCATTGTTCAACACTGTTGCCTTATAACAAAATAGCTTTACGCATTAAAGCTAATGTACACATTGGAGCATTTTCTGCCTCAATTTGCACTGGTAATAGAATACGGTCACACTCATTTTTATTAGGTACAAAAATGATGGACACGATTACACATCATCTCATATGCGAAACCAGCTGTGTTTACTGGTGGAAATTCAGAGAAATCTAATATTTTAGTTGGTTGCTAATGTCACTTTGGAAACTAAAAGGAGTATTCGCTAAACTTTAACCCAATGCAAGTGTTTCATTTCATCCCAACCACTGCTTTTGAGGGCTGTACACCTGAGCAGTCATTTGCTTGAGGCCTCCTCTCAGCCCTAAAAGAAAGTCAATTCATGTGCTTTCTTAAAAAAAAAGACATGTGAACTTTGCACTTAGTTGTTCCCTCTTCCATTCCCCAGCTCCAGCAACATCCTAGAACCGGCGGGCTCCATCTTCGAAACATATAAAATTCTAACAGGACTAGACAGTCTAGATGCAGGGAGGATGTTCCCGATGGATGGGGAATCCATAACCAGGGGTCACAGTCTCAGGATACGGGGTATGCCATTTAGAACCAAGATGAGGAGAAATGTCTTCACTCAGAGGGTGGTGAACCTGTGGAATTCTCTACCATAGAAGGCAGTGGAGGCCAAGTCATTAAATATATTCAAGAAGGAGATAGATATATTTCTTAATGCTAAAGGGATCAAGGGATATCGGGAAAAAGCGGGAACAGGGTACAGAGTTAGACGATCAGCCATGATCATTTTGAATGGCGGAGCAGGCCCGAAGGGCCTACTCTTGCTCCTGTTTTCTATGATTCTATGGAGCCAAAGAGATATAGAGCAGCAGGTCAGCAGAGGGCCACAGAGGGGGGTGAAAGTGAGCCAGAAACAACCCTTGAGCAGTGTTATGAGTATTATTTTCCTGCATCTTATTAAACAGTCCGAGGTGTATTTTGGATAGTCGTGCCGTCACAATCAACTACGAGTGCAGCTTAAAGTGATCACTATGGTATAAAAAACCCTCACTTTCCTTAGGAGGCCTTTCCTTGTCAGCACTGTATTTCATTTGGTAAGTCTTTATAAGTCTTTTAATACTTCAACATCGTTAGATTAGCTACAAAGTAACTACCGTGGCTCAGTAGGTAAATGCACTACATGGCGTAGTGGTCAACAATATAGACCAGGAAGGTTCCAGATTCAATTACAGCACTGAGTTAGGCAACTTCAGTTGGGGTACTGATGGGTCAACATATATGGCTTGGATGCATCTTCCCTCCAGTGAGTATGAGAAGGGGAAAAGGAATGTCAGACAAGATTCCTATCCATTGTTGCAAAGTGCACATGTATGGTTGTAGGGTGAGCAAGGGATTGGGCTTGGCTGATCATTTCAGTGAGAGTTTGGAGAACTGCTTATTAATCGCAGATATCTCCTTTCTGGAGGGAGGAAAGACCTTATTTAAACGCTATAATCACTGAATTGGTGAAACCAAAAAATGTTGTAGGATCTGAACATTTAATAAAGGACAGAAGTTTATTTCACTCATAAGGAAGGCCTTGACTACTCTTACTTAGAATATCAGATCTTCCTTGCTCACAGTACAAATGTCGTATTCCCAGTGTCTGAGAACATCTTCCGTTTAGTGCACAAAACAATCCAACATTTTCCAAATAGGTCAATGAAGGGAAGTAGATTGCTGCACCAAGCAAACAAAAAGTATATGCTAAAATAATGTGGTGGAGGCAGGGAGGAGGAAAGAGAAAGATGTGCAGTTATTTTATACCAGATGTATAGCTTACTACTAGAGAATGGTGACACATGGTTAACCACATTACGACAGTGACTACACTTCAAAAAAGTACTTCATTGGATGTAAAGTGGAGACATCCTGAGGCTGTGAAAGGCACTATATAAATGCAAGTTCTTTATTTTCTATACATCTTGAAGTTCACTCTTTTCTGATTTCCTTGGAACTGATAGGAAAAGGATAAAGGATTACCTATGAAACCAATCATAACAAAAACAGACTGCCCGAGAGATTTTTTAAAATTCCAATTGAGAAGCTGGTCATAACTCCCTCTGGATTTGTACAGGACAGTCCTGCTACTATTCTTCTTGATGGTTTATATCAGTACCTGGAGTGACTGTGTGGCAGTCCAATCTCCAGCTTTTGCAAATATTGGGTTTTCTAGATGAACTCCCCCAATTACAATGCAGAGATCAGCAGGTGTTTTAGTCCAGCTCGACATTAACACTGCAACCAGCTGAACTTGGATTGCTGAAGCATACACTACACTACCCTAGCAGTGTTGTCCCCAAGTCTACATTATTCTCTTCAGCATTACAAGCAAAGATAAACCATGCTTAGGCCAACAGCTCAGAAATTGTTGTTGGATTGCTATTTAGGGTTAACTGTGGCTTCATAAAAGTTTCTGGGAGAATTTACTCCTTCTAACACATTATTTAATCACTTTCAATCCATGTGCTAAAGCATAGGCTTTACTCCTCACAATGTGAACCAGCCAACAAAAAGCACTTGCCTTCTAAATAGGCTGTGAGCCGCAATTCAAGAGACAATTACGCATCTGAAATAGCTGTGGGAAGGAAAAGCCAGCTGTTTGTTCTACAGAATTGGTGTAGAATTGACTGTTACTTAAGTGGGGAAAAGCAGTTTCATTGGCATTTTCACCCTCCTACTCTGGATCTTTGCCTCCCAGGCCATCAAGATGCATGCTATGACCTCTTTTTGAGGCAACGTTATGGAGCATTAAGATGACGAGAGGATGTGTGTTTTTCCAATGACATTTTTGATAATTCTACTTTTAGGATGAGCTTCGCTATATCTACATTCTGTGTCTGGCCTTAGTTGATGCAAGGGTGTTACGAGCCTTAGCTGCAAAGAGTATCCTTGGTCATCCTGGTGCTGTCCTTCAATCTTCACTCCCCTTCAAATAAGGGTGCACAAATGATATTCTTAAAATGAAGACATCATTAGCACTTTAGAGTGCATGTGGTATGTGACCACAAGCACTTTACCCTGCGCTAGTGGTCACATACTACATGCACACTGAAATAACGACCGTCTGAACTGTGGCAAAGCCAGTTTGTAGAATTGTTTAAAGCCTCTTCTGTTGCTGCTGTGGTCAATGGCAAAAGAGATAAAAGTCTTTGGCCCTGCACTTGCGACCTCCTTGATACATTTGTGGGCAGCAAATTGGCAGACACTTGAAATATCCCCCAGCACTAGCCTGATGCATAAAAATTGAGGGCCACACTAATTTTGATAGCCATTAGCTGTGTTGTACGGATGTTACACAGAGATCATCCTGAAGATACAGGTCTGTCAATCCCTCCCAGCTATACCTCAGCTTCCTGAAACATTCTCCATTGTCACTACTAAGTAGCCATGGGTGCTACAGGAGACCCACTGTGTAGCAGAGTTAGGGAACTGGAAATCATGGGCAGCTCTTTTCTGCTCCTGCTGGTCCTCCTCAGCCAGGTATAATGCTAGTGCAACAATGAATAATGTTCTAGAAGTGACCAAAAGCGTAGAAAGAAAACTTTCTATCTACTCACCTTTACTCCAGTTTTCTCTGTGTTGTCTCTGTCCATAGAACCGTAGAAGAACCATAGAAAAGATACAGCACAGAACGGGGCCATTCGGCCCATTAAGCATTAAGATGACGAGAGGATGAACAACAACCAGGTGCCCATTCTAATCTCACCTTCCAGCACCCGGTCTATAGCCCTGCAGGTACTTTTTTTTTTAAAAAAAGAGTTGAGGGTCCCTGCCTCTACCAATTCGGCAGCGAATTCCATACACCCATCACCCTCTGGGTAAAAAAGTTTTTCCTCATGTCCCCTCTAATCCTTCTGCCAATCAGCTTAAATCTATGTCCTCTGGTTCTTGAACTCTCCGCTAGGGGAAACAGGTACTTCCTGTCTACTCTATCTGGGCCCCTCATAATTTTGTACACCTCAATCAAGTCACCCCTCAGCCTCCTCTGCTCCAAGGAAAACCACCCCGCCTTTCCAATCTCTCCTCGTAGCTGCAATTTTGAAGTCTTGGCAACATTCTTGTAAATCTTCTCTGCACTCTCTCCAGAACAATTACATCCTTCCTGTAATGTGACAACCAGAACTGCACACAATACTCCAGCTGTGGCTTTACCAGCGTTTTATACAGTTCCACCATTACATCCCTGCTTCTGTATTCTATGATGTGGAGATGCCGGTGATGGACTGGGGTTGACAATTGTAAACAATTTTACAACACCAAGTTATAGTCCAACAATTTTATTTTAAAATCCACAAGCTTTCGGAGGCTTCCTCCTTCCTCAGGTGAATGTGGAACTGAAATCCTCGAACCTATCGCATTTATAAATCACAGAACAATGCCTGGTGATAACAGAGAGTCTTTTCAACTGCCCGTTGCCAAGGCAACCAAAGTGTTCAGACAGATAGGTGTTACCTACAGGCCCACCGAATATACAAACGGCCAGAACTAAAAAAACAGATGATGTGGAGATGCCAATTAAAAAAAGAGCGCGCGAGGTAGAAACATAGAAACATCCGGAAGGAAAAGACAGCAATTGACCAGTTATATTAAAAAGATAACATTTGTTCGCTGGTGGGGTAACGTGTAGCGTGACATGATCCCGGTTGAGGCCGTCCTCATGGGTGCGGAACTTGGCTATCAATTTCTGCTCGACGATTTTGCGTTGTCGAGTGTCTAAGGCTGCCTTGGAGTACGCTTACCCGAAGGTCGGTGGCTGAATGTCCTTGACTGCTGAAGTGTTCCCCGACTGGGAGGGAGCCCTCCTGTCTGGCGATTGTTGCGCGGGGTCCGTTCATCCGTCGCCGCAGCATTTGCATGGTCTCGCCAATGTACCATGCTCTGGGGCATCCTTTCCTGCAACGTATGAGGTAGACAACTTTGGCCGAGTCACAGGAGTATGAACCATGCACCTGGTGGGTGGTGTCCTCTCGTGTGATGGTGGTATCTGTGTCGATGATCTGGCATGTCTTGCAGAGGTTACCGTGGCAGGGTTGTGTGGTGTCGTGGACGCTGTTCTCCTGAAAGCTGGGTAATTTGCTGCGAACGATGGTCTGTTTGAGGTTGGGTGGCTGTTTAAAGGCGAGTAGTGGAGGTGTGGGGATGGCCTTAGCGAGGTGTTTGTCGTCATTGATGACATGTTGAAGGCTGCGGAGAACATGGCGTAGTTTCTCCGCTCCGGGGAAGTACTGGACGACGAAGGGTACTCTGTTGGTTGTGTCCCGTGTTAGTCTTCTGAGGAGGTCTATGTGATTTTTCGCTGTGGCCCGTCGGAACTGTCGATCGATGAGTCGAGCGTCATATCCCGTTCTTACGAGGGCGTCTTTCAGCGTCTGTAGGTGTCCATCGCGTTCCTCCTCGTCTGAGCAGACCCTGTGTATTCGCAGGGCCTGTCCATAGGGGATGGCATCTTTGACGTGGTTAGGGTAGAAGCTGGAAAAGCGGAGCATCGTGAGGTTGTCCGTGGGCTTGCGGTAGAGTGAGGTGCTGAGGTGCCCGTCTTTGATGGAGATTCGTGTGTCCAAGAAAGAAACTGATTCTGAGGAGTAGTCCATGGTGAGCTTGATGGTGGGATGGAACTTGTTAATGTTATCGTGTAGTCTCTTTAGTGATTCTTCGCCGTGGGTCCATAGAAAGAAAATGTCGTCGATGTATCTGGTGTATAGCGTTGGTTGGAGGTCCTGTGCATTGAAGAAGTCCTGCTCGAACTTGTGCATGAAAATGTTGGCGTATTGGGGTGCGAATTTGGTCCCCATGGCTGTTCCGTGTGTTTGGGTAAAGAACTGGTTATCGAAGGTGAAGACATTGTGATCCAGGATGAAGCGGATGAGTTGTAAGATGGCGTCTCGAGATTGGCTGTTGTTGGTGTTGAGTATTGATGCTGTCGCAGCGATGCCGTCATCGTGGGGGATACTGGTGTAGAGTGCCGAGACGTCCATCGTGGTGAGAAGTGTTCCTGGTTCAACTGGTCCGTGGGTACTGAGTTTTTGTAGGAAGTCTGTGGTGTCGCGACAGAAGCTGGGGGTTCCCTGCACGATGGGTTTCAGGATGCCCTCGATGTATCCAGAGAGGTTCTCACACAGGGTTCCGTTGCCTGATACGATAGGACGTCCGGGTGTGTTGGCTTTGTGTATCTTTGGGAGGCAGCAGAAGTCTCCCACGCGGGGAGAACGTGGGATGAGAGCGCGTAGGATGCTTTGAAGGTCTGGATCGAAGGTCTTGATCAGTTTGTTGAGCTGGTGGGTGTGTTCTTTGGTCGGATCTGCGGGTAACCGTCTGTAGTGTTCCTGGTTGTCCAGTTGTCGATATGCTTCTTTGCAATAGTCCGTTCTGTTCTGTACGACTATGGCTCCTCCTTTGTCCGCTGGTTTGATGACGATGTTGCGGTTGGTCTTGAGAGCGTTGATGGCGTTGCGTTGTGCTCGGGTGACATTCAGGACTGTCTTCTGAGTGCGGCTGATGAATCTGGCATTGACGCATTTCCTGACGGCTTGAGCATACATGTCAAGCTGAGGGCAGCGACCCTCCGGAGGAGTCCAGTTTGACTCTTTCCTCTTCGGTTGCTGTACCGTGATCCCTCTGTCTGCTGTTCCGGATCGTTGATTGTCTCATTGGGTTCGCTGCTGGAATTTTGGGGTTTGTGGAAGAATTCCTGGAGCCTCATTCTCCTGATGAATTCCTCTGTGTCCGCCGCGAGACTAATGGGGTCCATTTTGGTAGTGGGGCAGAAATTGAGCCCTCGGCTGAGAACTTCGATTTCGTCTGGTTGAAGGGTGTGGTCGGACAAATTGACGATAGATATTCTATACCTCGGCTAATAACGGAGAGCATCCCATATGCCTTCTTCACAACCTTATCTACCTGTAGCCACCTTCAGGGACCTGTGCACATGCACTCCAAGGTTTCTCACTTCTTCTACCCCTCTCAATATATTCCCCTTTACTGCATATTCCCTTTTACTGTTTGCCCTCCCTAAGTGCACAGGCACCTTTCATCTAGGCACGACTAGTAGATCAGCGATGTATTACTGCAGCAATGTGAGGCAAGCGCCTTTAAATATCGAGTATCTGACCTCTTAATTCATGTTCAACACAATTTGAGCACATTAGCAGTTGCCCTCCAGCAATTTGGTTAGTGTGGTGAAACATGCATGAGTGAGTGCTGGACCACACTCCCAACATTGTTGCCCCCTATCACTCAATTACTGCCAGCATAATGCTTTATAAGTTCAGGAATGTTTTAGACTGCAATTTAATGATGTGCGATGTTTATGTTCTACTCTTAATTCACCCCCTCAATCTGCTCCCACCAGTACTACCACCACCAAGGACAGGCCTTCACCATTTTTTAAATAGCAAAATCTAAGTTTGCAAGAACAAAAATCTATAATCGGACTGCTGGATGGTTTTCGCATTACCAGTGTACAAGCTACGAGAAGCTTAGTGACATCAGGGCGATGGTACATCCGGTAGTAATTTCTAGTAGCTCAATGCAATTTCATCATGTCTTTTTGTGATCACAGCAACCAAGAATGAAGATACACATTTTGATTAGTCACCTCAATCTATTGCGCTAATAAAACAATCCTAGCTTAGCACAATTTTCACAAAAAAAGTCTTTAGTTCCTCTCAATCTATAAAGATAATTTTCCCTCGTAAAATCTTCACTGCTTCACCTTAAATCACATTTTTCTGATCTATTTTCATTACAACATAAATTGTAATTCAACTCACAAGTTAAGCATTAGCACAATAAGTTTCTCTTAATTCCGATTACTTCCAGCAACACCCAATAATGCATCTAAAAGAATTTTTCAAAACTGCAGATATGTCCATTTTACTGCTACATTTTAGTGTGTACATGATTGGAATGAAAGGAGCTTTTTGGTTACATACAAAGGAAAATGTAATTCATTGCTCAAGTATGAGAGTTGCACGTACTGAAAGAAGATAGCAAATTACTGAGATATATTTAATCCTTCAAGGCTTCATTTGGTATTTGTACCCTTTTTGCCCAAGTAGAAGAGTCTGATTACAATTCTATAAGTAACTCTTTTAAATGCCTAATGATTAAGGTTTTCTCATATAGGTTAAACATATTTTAATCATACATTAAATATGTAAATGTAAGGACTTGCACAACACCAGGTTATAGTCCAACAGTTTTATTTTAAATCACAAGCTTTTGGAGCTTTCCTCCTTCGTCAGGTGACGCTCACCTGACGAAGGAGGAAAGCTCCGAAAGCTTGTGATTTAAAATAAAACTGTTGGACTATAGCCTGGTGTTGTGCAAGTCCTTACATTTGTCCACCCCAGTCCATCACCGGCATCTCCACATCATTAAATATGTAGTAATGGTATGAAACATTGTTACTAATGAATTTTGTGTCAAGATCTACAATCCCAAAGTCCTGCTTGAGGCCAACTCTCAAACCCATGATTCTCCATAGTGAGCTCCTAACTTCAACCATAGTATGGTGGATAACTGCTGAGTTAACATCTGAAACTTCCTCCAACCTAAAGTCAGCAAACCCAAAGCTATCTACTTTGGCTCCTGCAAACATCTACGCACCTCTGGCATGAACTCCAACTAACCTCCCCAGGTGCCACCCATGCTCAGCCTGGAGGTGCAAAGCCTTGGCGTGTGACTTGACCCTGAGTTCAGCTTCCTTCCCCACATCCGATCCGTCAGCAAGACCAATATCATTGGTTTGTCAAGGCCAGAGGTTTCAAAGCTGTCCTTAATTTTACAGAAGTATTATCAGAAAAGTTGTGATTTATTTGCAATTCTTTACATTTTATTCAGAACTTTGATAAAAAGCATATTGAATTAAATGGATGTACATAGAAATTACAACACAGAAATAGGCCATTAAGGCCACTAGCCCATGTTGGTGTTTACCCTCCATATCAGCAGTAGTCCTAATCCCATGTGCCCAGCCTGATCCCTTTTCCTTCAAACATCTATCTAACCTATTCCTCAATGTTGACATGGCCTCTGCTCCAATCACTACCTCAAGTAGTAAATTCCATATCCTCATAACGGTGCAAAAACATTTCTCCTGCTCTCTTTCCTAAATCTTTTACACTTAACCTTAAATCCATGTTCACTCAATCATTGGAAATAGCCAGTTTCTATTCATTCCATTCCATCCATTAATATTTTTAAACATCTCTATCAAATCACCCCATGATCTCCTCTGTTCTAACAAAATCAAACCCAATTTTTCAGGTCTTCATTTTGTATTTCATCATACCAAGCAGCATCCTTGTGAGAAGGTACAGCATCTGCTATACCTTCTCTTTTGCTTCAACATCTTTCCTAAAGTGTCGAGCTCAAAAGTACACACGGTACATTAACTGTAGTTTTACTAAGCTTTTATATAGATTCACCATTACTATTCTATATCTCTTGCCATAAAACTCAGTATTCCATTACCTTTCATTATGGCCATATCTACTTGAACTGCTGCTTTTAATTACAATTTGACTACACTTTCAAAAGTACTGGCTGTGAAGCGGTTTGTGACATCCTGAAGTTGTGAAAGGTGCTATATTAATGCAAGTTCTTGGTTTAATGTCATGTGAACCTGAATCCCTAAATCCCTATGTGCTTCCACATTACCCAGCTTTCCCCCATTCAAAGAATAAAACCAAAATGTATCACCTCACATTTAATTAATTAAATTTCATCTGCCATTTTTTTTGCCCATTCCACCATTTTATCAATACGCCCTTGCAACTTCCTTTGGCCCTCAGAATTATTTATTATTCCTCTTATTTTTGTATTGTCTACAAATTTGGACACCATTCCCTCTAGCCTAAATCCAAATCATTGATGCACACAGTGAACAGAAGCGATCCCAGAAGAGAACCCTTTGGACACTGCTATAGACTTGCAACTACTCTGAGAAACTGGCCTTAACTCCTACCCCTTTGTTTTCTTCTTTCCAATCAGTTTCAAATTCAGTTTTCTACCCTTGCCCGAATTCCATTTCCCCTAATCTTCTTTATTAGTCTCCTGTGTGGTACCTTGTCAAAGGCTTTCTGAAAGTCCACATACACCTCATCTAGTGCATTTTCCTCATTCGCCATATCAGTGACCTCCTCAAAGAATTCTTAGGTTCTGTTTGACAAACTTCATTTTTCAAATATATGTTGGCTGCTTCTAATTATTTTCTCTTAACTTAGATATTTAGTAATTTCATCTTTAATTAAAATTTCCAAAATGCTCCCCTCCCACAAGACAAGAACTAACTAGCCTATAATTCTCCCTTTTTGAAAAAAGGTAATACATTGGCCACTTTCCAGTCCTCTGGCACACAACAGAACCCTGAAATATAATTTCTAGGGTCTCCGTTACTCCTCTCCCCACTTCTCTCAGGATCTTTGGATAAATCAGGTATTTGGCACTTAGTCTTCCTTTAGCTTAGCTATCTTCTCTAATATTTTCTTTTTATTTATTATGTTCATTTCACTTTTAACCAATCAGGATTTACCTCCTCTGCAATATCCTTCTCTCTTGAAAATACAGAAGCAAAGTATCCTCACCAATTTCTGCTTATCCTCTACTAATTCACAATTCTCTCCTGAGGTACCTCACATTTAGCAGTTCTCTTTTTACTGATACATTTGTAGAATATTTTACTGTTCTTTTTAATATTTGAGATTCTTTCCTCATACTTCCTCCTTGCTGTCCTTATCCCTTTCTTAGCCTCTCCTTATTTTCTAATATCCTCTCCTTATTTTATCATGTGTATCGGCCCCACGTGCCACCTTCTTCACTTCTAGTTTGTTTTTAACCTCCTTAATGACAGAAGTGTTCAAAATTATGAAAAGGGACAGGACAGCTAAAAGCAGATGGTTTCCTGTAGTAGAGGGGGGTCTAGAACATAGGTCAATAGATAAAAGATTAAATGTAAACGATTTAGATCAGAGAGCATAAGAAAGTTATTTACACAAAGCACTGAGAGGCTGCGGAATTTACTTCCCGGGTTACTGGTTGAGCAGAAATAATGTCAACATTCAAGATTAGATTGGACAGGTGGATGAAGGAAAAATGGGATGTAGGGATATGGGAACTGGGTGGGTAAATGTGATTAGGGTGGGTAAATGTGATCGATGTGGACGGTAAAAGGCAACAGGAACTGGTTGGGCCGAATGGCCTGTTTCAATGCCGTAACATTTACGTATTTATCCAAGGCATTCTGAAACTTGAAGTAGTCAGTTTTTTTTAAAATGGTGTATCAGAGAACGTAATGGTGCTTTTAGAAGTTCTGTTACTTTGAGTGATCCCAATTTTTCTCTCCACGCAACAAAAAAAGTTAACACCGTAAAATAGACCAAAAATGAATAATGTTAAAACAGCTGATAAAGCTAAAAAAAGTCAGAGGCCATCAGAAATCTTCTTCTATAATAATAATATTTTTTTAAAAACACCATAGGAGGTAAAGTTAAGAAGGGGTAGGAAAAAAGGCCGCAGCGGGGGATGATGGCAGGGAAGGGTTGGTCTCCCTTACTCATCCTTAAATCAGCATCAATTGAATTTACTTCCTATTTCAAACCATCTGTGATAAGAACACAAGAACATAAGAAATAGGAGCAGGAGTAGGCCATATGGCCCCTCGAGTTTGCTCCATTTAATCAGATCATGGCTGATCTTCGACCTCAACTCCAGTTTCTCTCCTGATCCCCATATCCCTTGATTCCCCTAGAGTCCAAAAATCTATCTGTCTTAACCTTGAATATACTCAATGACTCAGTATCCACGACCCTTTGGGGTAGAGAATTCCAAAGATTCACAACCCTCTGAATGAAGACATTCCTCATCTCAGTCCTAAATGACTGACCTCTTATCCTGTGATTATACCCCCTAGTTCTAGACTCTCCAGCCAGGGGAAACAACCTCTCAGCATCTAACCTGTTAAGCCCCGTCAGAATCTTATCTGTTTCAATAAGATCACCTCTCATTCTTCTAAACTCCAGAGAGTACAGACTCATTCTACTCAACCTCTCCTCTTAGGACAACCCCCTCATCCCAGGAATTAATCTAGTGAACCTTCGTTGCACCGCCTTTAAGCCAAGTATATCCTTCCTTACATAAAGAGACCAAAACTGCGTGCAGTACTCCAGGTGAGGTCTCACCAAAGCCCTGTACAGTTGTAGTAAGACTTCTTTACTCTTTTACTCCAAACACCTTGCAATAAAGACCAACATGCCATTTGCTTTCCTAATTTCTTGCTGTACCTGCATGCTGACTTCTTGTGTTTCTTGTACGAGGACACCCAAGTTTCTCTGAACACCAACATTTAATAGTTTCTCATGGTTTAAGAAATATTCTGTTTTTTTATTCTTCCTACCAAAGCGAATAACCTCACATTTCCCCACATTATACTCCATCTGCCACCTTCTGGCCCACTCACTTAACCTGTCTATATACCTTTGCAGACTCTGTGTCCTCCTCACAGCTTACTTTCCCACACTTGGGGGGTGATTTTAAACCCCAAGGATGGGTGGGTTGGGGGGCGGGTGGGAGTTGAAAATAGTTGTTTTTTGGGTCACGACCGCAACCCAGCTTTATTTCCAGGTTTAACGTCGGCGCGGAAAAGTACAGGCTTTGCAAAGTCAGAAAATTTTGCGATTGTGATCCAAAAAAACTATTTTCAACTCCTACCTGCCCCCAACCTACCCGTTCTTGGGGTTTAAAAATCACCCCCTTGGTTTCAAACACCTCCATGTTGCCATCACTCCTCTTGCTACCACTATTTCAGGTTTCACTTGGTCTGAGTTTTTTGGAAATCTTTTCCTCCATTCCATATGTCTATTACCTAGTTTCTGCAATCACTTACTGATTCTAATTTTCTTAGCTACTGGATCATTTATACAGTTACATCGAAACTACAGCACAGAAGCAGGCCCAACTGGTCTATGCCAGCGTTTATGCTCCACATGAACCTTCTCCCTCCCTACTTCATCTAACCCTAACAGCATAACCTTCTATTCCTTTCTCTCTCATGTGTCTAGCTTCCCCTTAAATGCATCTATGCTATTTGCCTCAACTACTCCTTGGGGTAGCGCATTCTACATTCTTACCACTCTTTGGGTAAAGAAGTTTCTCCTGAATTCCCTATTAGATTTATTAGTGATTATTTTATATTTATGACCTTTAGTTTTGGACTCCACTACAAAAGGACACATTTTCTCTGCACCTACTCTATCAAACCCTTTCGTTTTAATAAAGGCCTCTATCAGGTCACCCCTCATCCTTCTCTTCTCTAGAGAAAAGTACCCCAGCCTGTTCAGCCTTTCCTGATAAGTATATTCTTTTAGTTCTGGTATCATCCTTGTGAATCTTTTTTGCACCCTCTCCAATGGCTCTATATCCTTTCCATAATATGGAGACCAGAAATGTGCACAGCAGTCCAAGTGTGCAAGGTTCTATACAAGTTTAACATAACTTCTCTGCTTTTCAATTCTATCCCTCTAGAAATGAACCCCAGTGCTTGATTTGCCTTTTTATGGCCTGATTAACGTGTGTCACTACTTTTAGTGATTTGTGTATCTGTAACCCTAGATCACTTTGATCCTCTATCCCATTTAGACTCTTATCCAAGCAGTATGTGGCCTCCTTGTTCTTCCTACCAAAATCCACCACCTCACACATCTATATTGAAATTCGTTTGCCAATTACACGCCCATTCTGCAAGTTTACTAATGTCCTCTTGCATTTTGACACATCCTTCCTTCGTATTAACTACATCCCCCCCAATTTGGTGTCGTCCGCAAATTATGAAATTGTACTTCCAATTCCCGATTCCAAGTCGTTGATTTAAATTGTGAACAGTGGTCCCCGCACCGATCCCAGTGGAACGCCATTTCCCACCTTTTGCCACTCTGAGTAACTACCCTTAACCCCTACTCTGTTTTCTGTTCTGTAGCCAGCTTGCTATCCATTCTGCTACCTGCCTCGATTCCACTTGCTCTGACCTTAGTCATAAGTCTACAATGCGGTATCTTATCGAAGGCCTTTTGAAAATCGAAGTATATTACATCTGCTGCATTACTCTTGTCTACTCTGTTACTTCTTCAAAGAATTAAATAAGGTTGGTCAAGCCTGACTTTCCTTTCTGAAATCCGTGCTGACTATTCATTATTGTATATTCGATCTCTAGATGTTTTTCTATTACATCTTTGAGCAAGGATTCCATTATCTTTCCTACCACCAACGTTAAGCTAATTGGTCTATAGTCCCCTGGACTTGTTTTATCTCCCTTTTTAAATATAGGAATAACATTAACTGTCTGCCAGTCTTCTGGCACCATTCCCTTTTCTAATGAATTTTTATATATATGTAATAGTGACTCTGCTATCTCCTCCCCAACCTCTTAATATTTGTGGATACAATCCATTTGGACCAGAGGTTTTATTCTCCCTAAGTTTGATTAGTTTATCAATTATCTCCCCTCTTTCTATCTTAAATGTTTTTATATCTTTTGTGATTTCTTCTAATGCCATACCCACCTGTCAGTCTCCCTGGCAAATACTGAAGCAAAGTAACTATTCAATATTTCTGCCATTTTGCTGTCATTTCCTGTGAGTTTATCTTGTGCATCCCTCAGTGGCCCTATCCCTATTCTGATTTTTCTTTTGTTATTTATGTGTCTGTGGAATACTTTACTATTTCTTTTTATATACCTTGATAATTTAATTTAGTTCCTCTTTGCTTTCCTAATTGTTTTTTTGACTTCTTTCCTAACCTCTTCATATTCCCTTTCGTTATCCTCTATGTACTTTTTCTTTAGTTTCAATTCCAACCGTATCTCTTTATTCATCCATGGTGTTTCATTATTGGCTAGTTTGCTCTTGCTTTTTGGAGGAATTTCCTGAACTGTATTGATCACCGTTTTAAATATTTCCCACTGCTGTTCTCTCTGTCAATTTTTTTCCAGTTTACCTTCCCTAGTTCCATTCTCATCCCCTCAAATTAGTTTTTTTCTAATCTATTACTTTGGTCTTCCTTTGCCATGTTTTAGTATTTAAGTCTCCATCACTCCCTTATTATTTTGTCAATATGAACAGTCCTATGGCCTGGTGTCAACTGTAACATCCCAGACATCATTAATCCTGCTCTATTTCAACAATACAAAAAAAAGGTATGAACTGAATTAACTATAAATAAAGGCCACTAGTTCTCATTGTAAAAAGGATGTAATTGCTGAAAGTGACCCCAAAATAATGAAAAAAAAAATCCTGGAATCCATGTAATAAAAACACAAATAAAAACAGAACATTCCGGAGAAGCTCAGCATCTGTGGAGAAAGAAACAGAGTTAATGTTTCAGGTCGAAGATCTTGCGTCAGAACTGGAAGATGTTAAGAGTCAAAGTATTTGAGCAAGTACAGAGGCAGGGAAAGGGGGGAGGGGAGGTAAGAACAAAAGGGAAGGACTGTGATAGGGTGGGGGCAGAGTGATTAAATGACAAAAGGGATGATGGTGCAAGGCAAAGAAGGTGGTGATGGGACAGTTTAAGAAACAAAAGATTGATCAGTAAGCAGCTGTAAATGGCAGCAGCTGACCGAAAAAATGGGAGCAGTGGTTATGATCTGAAGTTATTGAAATCATCGTTGAGTCCGGAAGGTTGTAAAGTGCCTAAATGAAAGATGAGGTGCTGTTCCTCGAGCTTACACTGTTCCAATGAAGCTCAATGTAAGAGGCCGAGGACAGAGAGGTCAGAGTAAGAGTGGGCAAGGGAATTAAAATGGCAAGCGACCGGCAGGACAGGGTCACGCTTTGCTGAACACCTCCGCTCTGTCCGCAAGCATGACCCCGACATGCCAGTCGCTTGCCATTTTAATTCCCCTTCCCACTCCAATCTGACCTCTCTGTCCTCGCCCTCTTACACTGTTCCAATGAAGCTCCACATAAGCTTTAGGAACAGCACCTCATCTTTTGTTTAGGCACTTTACAACCTTCCGGACTCAACGATGATTTCAATAACTTCAGATCATAACCACTGCTCCCATTTTTTAGGTCAGCTAGTTCTCGTAATGGCTCTGCTGCTGCCATTTACAGCGACTACTGATCAATCTTTTGTTTCTTATCCTGTCCCATAACCACCTTCCATGTCTTGCACCATCATCCCTTTTGTCATTTAATCAATCACGCCCTCCACCCTATCAGAGAACTTTCTTTTTGTTCTTTCGTCCCCTCCCTTCCCCCTTTCTCTGACTCTGTACTTGCTCAAATATTTTAACTCTTAACATCTTCCAGTTCTGACGAAAGGTCTTCGACCTGAAACGTCAACTCTGTTTTTTTCTCCACAAATGCCGACCGACTTGCTGAGCTTCTCCAGCAGTTTCTGTTTTTATTTCAGATTTCCAGCATCCGCAGTATTTTGCTTTTAATAAAAACACAACTTCACTTATTCAGTGTAGAAGAGCATGCCAGGAGCAGCACCAGGCATATCGAAAAATGAGGTGCCAACCTGAAGCTACAACTCAGGACTACATGCATGCTAAACAGCGGAAGCAACATGCTATAGACAGAGCTAAGCGATTCCACAACCAACGGATCAGATCAAAGCTCTGCAGTCCTGCCAAATCAAGTCGTGAATGGTGGTGGACAATTAAACAACAAACGGGAGGAGGAGGCTCTGCAAACATCCCCATCCTCAATGATGGCGGAGTCCAGCACGTGAGTGCAAAAGACAAGGCTGAAGCGTTTGCAACCATCTTCAGCCAGAAGTGCCGAGTGGATGATCCATCTTGGCCTCCTCCCGATATCCCCACCATCACAGAAGCCAGTCTTCAGCCAATTCGATTTACTCCACATGATATCAAGAAACGGCTGAGCGCACTGGATACAGCAAAGGCTATGGGCCCCGACAACATCCCAGCTGTAGTGCTGAAGACTTGTGCTCCAGAACTAGCTGCGCCTCTAGCCAAGCTGTTCCAGTACAGCTACAACACTGGCATCTACCCGACAATGTGGAAAATTGCCCAGGTATGTCCTGTCCACAAAAAGAAGGACAAATCCAATTACCGCCCCATCAGTCTACTCTCAATCATCAGCAAAGTGATGGAAGGTGTCGTCGACAGTGCTATCAAGCGGCACTTACTCACCAATAACCTGCTCACCGATGCTCAGTTTGGGTTCCGCCAGGACCACTCGGCTCCAGACCTCATTACAGCCTTGGTCCAAACATGGACAAAAGAGCTGAATTCCAGAGGCGAGGTGAGAGTGACTGCCCTTGACATCAAGGCAGCATTTGACCGAGTGTGGCACCAAGGAGCCCCAGTAAAACTGAAATCAATGGGAATCAGGAGGAAAGCTCTCCAGTGGCTGGAGTCATACCTAGCACAAAGGAAGATGGTAGTGGTTGTTGGAGGCCAATCATCTCAGCCCCAGGGCATTGCTGCAGGAGTTCCTCAGGGCAGTGTCCTATGCCCAACCTTGAGCTGCTTCATCAATGACCTTCCCTCCATCATAAGGTCAGAAATGGGGATGTTCGCTGATGATTGCACAATGTTCAGTTCCATTCGCAACTCCTCAAATAATGAAGCAGTCCAAGCCCGCACGCAGCAAGACCTGGACAACATCCAGGCTTGGGCTCATAAGTGGAAAGTAACATTCACGCCAGACAAGTGCCAGGCAATGACCATGTCCAACAAGAGAGAGTCTAACCACCTCCCCTTGACATTCAACTGCATTACCATTGCCGAATTCCCCACCATCAACATTCTGGGGGTCACCATTGACCAGAAACTTAACTAGACTAGCCATATAAATACTGTGGCTACAAGAGCAGGTCAGAGGCTGGGTATTCTGCGGCGAGTGACTCACCTAAGCCTTTCTACCATCTACAAGGCACAAGTCAGGAGTGTGATGGAATACTCTCCACTTGCCTGGATGAGTGCAGCTCCAACAACACTCAAGAAGCTCGACACCATCCGGGACAAAGCAGCCCGCTTGATTGGCACCCCATCCACCACCCTAAACATTCACTCCCTTCACCACCGGCGCACAGTGGCTGCAGTGTGTACCATCCACAGGATGCACTGTATCAATTCGCCAAGGCTTCTTCGACAGCACCTCCCAAACCCACGACCTCTACCACCTAGAAGGACAAGAGCAGCAGGTACATGGGAACACTACCACCTGCACGTTCCCCTCCAAGTCACACACTATCTCGGCTTGGAAATATATCGCCGGGTCAAAATCCTGGAACTCCCTTCCTAGCAACACTGTGGGAGAACCTTCACCATACAGACTGCAGCGGTTCAAGAAGGTGGCTCACCACCACCATCTCAAGGGCAATTAGGGATGGGCAATAAATGCCGGCCTCACCAGCAACGCCCACATCCCATGAACGAATAAAAGAAAAGTCCATTTATACGGAATGTAAGCAATAATAGCACCTATATTAAAGGCAAGGCCACTGGTTTTCCAAATTCATTCAACAGCTGGAATCATGGAAAGCAATCCCCAAACACCAATAAAAAGCCTGCGTAATGAAACATGGAATTTCATTTATTCAGTCACTGTAAACAAGTGGCCTTAACTATGGGGTTTATGTAAAAACACCAGCTTCCTAATTGGATAATTATTAACTCCAGGCTAGTAGATTAAGCTATCTATTATTACACAATGTTTTAATAACTTAAAAACCAACAATCCTTATTATTTGCTCAAATATTTTTTAAGTTTTGTGTTTGCAGGATTAATCTGGTTTGCTGCAATCCATCTTTTGATCGATGATACTGTAGTTTGGAATGTGATCACATGCTTTTATTAGCTGGCAGAATTTCATCAGGCAATAGTTTCATAGAAACTCCTGTATAGATAAATCAGGCAATTTAAAAATTGATTGCATAATGCGTATTCCTTATTACGATTTGCTTGCAACTATGTCATGCAGCATAGTTCTAACTTCTAGCAGCTACTCCTTTCAGAACATTAAAACCCTTAGAGAATCGTACATGACACACCTGCCGTCATTAGTAAGGTTCTTGTCAATTGTTAAATAGCACATCTGTACAACACTGTTTCACTGATGGTTTTTATTAAAGAAAAAAAATCATTCCCTGGGGATGGAAAGCATTTTATGGGCAGTGTTACGAAATCCACACTCAGTGATTTTTGCTATTATTTTCAAATAGAGTGTAAATTCCTTAAGCATGTTGCATAAGTTCAAAAAATATATAAAAGTAGTACCTATAAATTGATCCTTTGTTTAAAATTCCATTACAGTGGAATTTTAATCCCTTTTTAATTACAATCTCTGACTAATTCTACAGCTATAAAAGTGCTTGTGCAAAACTGCATATTAAGAGAAAATGCAAACGATAAGAATTTGGAACCGCTCCATCACTGTTTCTTTGAGAGCTTATACATCTAAGATGCTTTTTTGTGATGATGGCTTGTTTTTTAAAAAAAAAGTGGGGAGAGGGGAACAAAAGTCTAACTCGTTTAATAAAGGACGTTGCGAGAATGTCAAAAATGTAGATAAATTTTAATTTTTTTTTACAAGAAAGTCGAGTCTTTATTATTAGGAAAACCTCAGGTTCAATCCCTGTTTTGTGTCAGGTTTGCTGATCTCAGCTGGGGTTGCAGTAAGCAATTCCATAATAAGGCTCAGTGCCCCTGGGCTACTGAGAGGAAAAGTCAGCCAAGGCTTCCACTCTTGATCACCATCAAGTGAGCCCTGCTAGAAAGTGCCTGCATATGAACAGGGGGTGAGGATACATTCAGTGTAGCCCATGATGCTCTCCGTCGTCAAAATGGCCTGGCGACATTCACCATCGAAGCTCATAAATGGATAATGGTTATTTAGACATGCTACCAAATGGCACCTAGCACTAGCAAGCAGTCAAAATCTTCAGGAATGAAGAGGGAGGGAGAAAATTGGCGACATAAGGAAATACACTTTAGGCGATCAAATCCTATAGCTGCCTCTTTGCAATAGTATTTAGCACTTCTGCACTCATGACATTTACCTGTTCTTTCTCCCATCTTTGCTTTGTTCAGTCTTGAGTGATTCTCCTACCTTTTTCCCAGTTCTTGAGGAACTGATCACCAACCAAAACAACCTGTCTTTTCCCTTTTCATCTGGCATGTAATTGGAGCATTTTCTGTTTTAGTTCGGAGTTCTAGCATTTGTATTTTCTAATTCCCATAATTAAGTTTACATTAATAGAATATAACCTGTACAGAAGTTAAAAACTAATTTGTATCTTCAGTTAAATCAGATCTACAAGAGGTCAGATCGAAACATCGGGTTTCATCATGATCATGATTGAGGCTTACTTTAGAACATCCTTGGTTGTGACCTAGAACTCTCATTTCCCACATTGCATTCTCACATGTCTTGCACCAATCAATCATTCGCTGCATGCTACGAATAGTATTTCCCCTCTCTGGCATCTTGCTCATATGACCACAAACAAGCTGTGAAACAGGTCACTGAAAAGGTGTCAAATTCATACTCACTTCTCACAGGAGCTCTTGTGTTACAGGTGGAACTGAAGCATAATTTTGCAAAAATGTTAGACTTTTCTTAAGCTTTTTCCGAAGAAAAGACTACCTTATTTGCAGAGGAAATCAACGTTAGCAAGGGAAATCACTGCCAATAAAGGACTTGAACCTAACTCATTTGATGTGATTAACTCAGAGGTTTAGCAGCGTTTATGTTGTACAAGGCCTGCACTAGTGCTGCCGGATTCCTGAAGCACGGATCTCATGCAATATAAACACAGGCCAAAATTAAACCTGCCGGGACTTGCAAATGCCAGCTGCCAGATCAAGTTTTAAGCAAGTCCTGACCGTTTTAAATTTGACTTGCAAATCAGCTACGTAAAACTCAAGTTTCAGAAATCCACCGTCACTAGTGCATTGTAAAAGTGCCTTAAAAGAGGTAGAGCTGTCACAATGGGATTAACCTTGAGCATTCATTTTTTTGCTGGGCCACCAATGCCCTGTAATCAAGACTTAGCGCATGGTCTCCCACTCTTAACGCATAATTTCCCAGGCTCTTAAAACTGTGGATGACATCAAATTGGAGGGTATAGTTAATACTGAGGAAGACTGCGACAAAATACAAGACGTTAATAAACTTGCAGAATGGGCATGTAATAGGCAAATGAATTTCAATAAAGATAAGTGTGAGGTATTACATTTTGGTAAGAAGAATAATGAGGCCACACACTGCTTGGATAAGAAGAGTTGAAATGGGATAGAGGACCAAAGGGATGTAGGGGAACAGATATGCAAATCACTAAAAGTAGCGACGCAGGTTAATATGGCCTTAAATAAAAAAGCGAAGAACTGAGGTCCATTTCTAGTGAGATAAAATTGAAAAACACAGAAGTTATGTTAAACTTGTATTAAACCTTGGTTAGACTACACTTGGAGTACTGTGAACAGTTTTGGTCTCCATATTATAAAAAGGATATAGAGGCACTGGAGAATGTGCAAAAAAGATTCACAAGGATAATACCAGAACTGAGAGGACATGCTTATCAGGAAAAGCTGAATAGGCAGGGGCTCTTCTCACTAGAAAAGAGAAGGCTGAGGCATGACCTAATAGAGGTCTTTAAAATTATGAAGGGGTTGCATAAGGTAGACACAGAGAAGATGTTTTCATTTGTGGGGAGATCAAAACGCGGGGCCATAAATATAGGACTGTCACCAATAAATCCAATAGGGAATTCAGGAGAAACTTCTTTACCCAGAGAGTGGTTGGAATGTGCAATTCGCTACCACAAGGAGTAGTTGAGGCAAATAGCACAGATGCATTTAAGGGGAAGCTAGATAAACACAGGAGGGAGAAAGGAATAGAGGGATATGCTGGTAGGGTTAGATGAAGAGAAGTGGGAGGAGGCTCGTGTGGAGCATAAACACCAGCATAGACAAGTTAGGCTGAATGGCCTGTTTCTGTGCTGTAGATTCTATGAGGGCTAAATTGGGCTGCGTAGCACCCCTTCTGCAGGCGCTACGCAGTCACCTAAGCGCCGAAAATGGCGTCCGAGATGCGCACGCACACCTCCGCAGGACGCCATCTTAGTAAAGGCATTTGCGTACGCGTATCTAACGAATGCCGCCAGCATGTAAAGTAGGGAAATTATGATGTAAATCAGTGTGCAACGCTCTCCTCACCGCTATTTAAAGGGATCATGCAGGGGTTTTAGGTTAGATGCTGGATTATTGCTTCTGGCTGCTGATGAATTTGTACCTGTTTTTGGAGGTCTCCTCTTCTTGAATACTAGGACTAGGGGACATAGCCTAAAAATTAGAGCCAGGACTTTCAGGAGTGAAGTTAGGAAGCATTTCCACTCACAAATGGTGGTAGAAGTTTGGAACTCTCTTCCGCAAACAGCAGCTGATGCTAGCTCAATTGTTAATTTTAAAGCTGAGATTGATAGATTGTTGTTAACCAAACATATTAAGGGAAATGGGGCTACGGCGGGTATATGGAGTTAAGTCACAGATCAGCTATGATCTCAATGAATGGCAGAACAGGCTCAGGGGGCTAAACTGCCTACTTCTGTTCCTAGAATAAAGATTCAATATTCTACAGGAAGCGGGCTGGCTAGCTGACAAGCAACAATAAGGCCAATGGCGGTGTAGGAAGAGTAGGGCAGGAATGCTGTCATCCTGACAGGGGACAGCAGGTTCACGTTCCATGGAGCCACTGCCACTTGCTGCCTTCTGTTATGCGCCACCTTCTCCTGCAAGAAAGCAGGATGTGTGACGGTGAGTGTCCTACAAGATGTTTGGGTGATGTGGCTGTCATGGTTGAATAGCTGCCAATGTGCGTGACCTGTGAGTGTGCGGCTTGCAACAGTGGTAATGTGTGAAGACGAGATGAAGCATCTGATTGGAAGAGTTGAGGACAGAGTGAAAGAGTTTGTTGGTAAGTGGGTGATGGGGGGGTGTAGTGCATGGAGAAGTGGATGAGGCTAGTGGTGCAGTTGGTAGGAGATGCCACCTGACAGTTGAACTCACGCACCTTGACCACTCGTGTCAAATCATTGTGCTTCTTCCTGCACTGCATCCATGTTCATGGCGCTATGGTCCTGGCATTGACCTCGTCCCCTACTGCCTCAGAGGGCCTCTTGCCCCCCTACAGATATAGGATGCCCCTCCTTCTGTCCACCTCTTGCATCAAGGCCTCTAGTGCATCATCAGAAAACCTTGCTGCACGCTCTCTTGCAGGCCCAGTACAAACTCAGATCGGCAGATTGGTGGGTTCTGGCATTCAGATTAGAGGATGTGGGATGTAGTTTTGAGCAACCTTTATTCAATATTTTAAAATAACACTACAGTTTGTAAATATAAGGAGGAGACCTGCATCTGTGTTTTACGTGTGCGATGTCTGATCTCCGTTCAGACCCGTATTTTATATTTTGAAAATATAAAAGAGTTCCACAAACTTTGAGCAGCCAAGTTGTTGCTCCTTAAAAATTCCAGAGTTCCCATCATCACCATATTGCAGCACTTATTCACTTCACAACTGACTTCCATCCCATCCTACAGCCACAGTGCATCTCCCCTTTAAGAGGTGCAGACTGCTTTTGAGTGGTGCTAGCCACTCCCGATATCAGGGAGTGGCTAGCAGCCACTCAAAAGCACAGGTAGGGAACTCTTTTATATTTTCAATCACTGAAATCACCAGGCAGCACGAATGTTACGTGCTGCCTGCATCGCAACGACCGGGCACGGGTTAAATGCGCACTGCGATCCCAGCGCCTGTTTTTGGGGGTGGGGGGGGGGGTGGTGGTTTAACCAATTTAACCCCCTATGTAATTCAACGTAAAGCTTCTTGTCTCCCTTAATCTGTCCTTCCCCCTACAACGTTATAGCCTTTAAAACCCAAGCTCAGTGTCACCTAACCTCCAATTGCCCATTAATCTCATCTCACCAACATTGGCGATATCTTACACCACGGGCCTCAGTTGTTCACCTAGGCTCAATATAAATGTACTAGTCGATCTCCTGTGGCATCACACATGGGAAGCGAAGTCTAAGTGTAGCCTTCAGGTGAAGGAGGGCGGGGGATAACTGGACATACTTCAGTGCTATTTTGAAGTTGTAAATTTTATTATTTATAAATTACTTTGAAATTTATGAAAATTTGGTAATTGGAGTTGGTTGCAGCATAGGAGTTTCTCTGCAGTACAGCCTGAAGAGCTGGGAGATGCATATTAGGAGGACTGGCAGGTGTGTGTAATTACAGTGTGACAAGTTTAGATGAGCAGTTTCCATTATTGTGGACACAGGAAATTCTAATGGAAAATGTTGACAAAGGAAGTACATAGAATTTACAGCACAGAAACAAGCCATTCGACCCAACTGATCTATGCCGGTGTTTATCCTCCACACGAGCCTCATCCCATCTTACTTCATTTCACCCTATCAGCAAATCCTTCTATTCCTTTCTCCATCATGTACTTATCTAGCTTCCCTTTAAATGCATCTGTGCTATTCGCCTCAACCACTCCATGAGGTAGCACGTTCCACATTCTAACCACTCTCTGGGTAAAGAAGTTTCTCCTGAAATCCTTATTGGATTTATTAGTGACTCTCTTATATTTTTGGCTCCAGTTTTGGACTCCCCCACAAGTGGAAACATCTTCTCTACATCTAACCTATCGAACACCCCTCATAATTTTAAAAACCCCTACTAGGACACCTCTCAGTCTTCTCTTTTCTACAGAAAAGAGCACTAGCCTATTAAGTCTTTTCTGATAGTTGCATGCTCTTAATTCTGGTATCATCCTTGTAAATCTTTTTTTTGCACTTTCTCCAGTGCTTCTATATCCTTTTTGTAATATAGAGACCAGAACTGTGAGTAGCACTCCAAGTCTGGTCTAAACAAACTTCTATGTAAGTTTAACATAACATAACTTCTTTGCTTTTGAATTCTATTCCTCTGGAAAATGTACCCCAGTGCTTTGTTTGCACTTTTTATGGCTTTGTTAACCTGCATTGCTACTTTTAATGATTTGTGAATCTGTACCTCTCGATCCCATTGCGCCTCTACCCCATTTAGACTCCTATTTTCCAAGGATTAGGTAACATGAAGGGGAATGATTTTTAATATTGTATAGATAGAATGTTAAGCTACAATGCTGTTAAAACTTTCTAAAACCAAGTAGGGAAACATGAAATGTATTTAACTCGCCTCAACTTCCTACATTGCTGCTCAATCCTGGGGGTTGCTAGGAGCCAAGGTTAAGAAACAAAACTATGTTTTAACACCTAGCCTTGGTAGAAAGCAACAAAACGGTGGCTCAGTTGGAATGCTACCATCTCACGAGGACTTTATATGTAAATGAAGGAAAATTTTAAAAGTCACATTGCTTTGTTTTGCCAACAAATGCTTAAGGATAAGGTCACTGTAGGGCCATATCCTAGTGCTCCTTTAAGAAGCCTATTTTAACAGACAATTCCGTACATTCCCACCAGCTTCACAAAGCTTGACCCCTATTTCCCTGCCAGTGATAGGTCTAGCAACCAATGCAATAGACTCTCTGCCATGACTGTCCCTGTACTCGAAACTGGATAAGCACTGAGATCAGCAAAGCGAGACAAGTTGCAGCCATAGAAGATAAATTAAAATGAATAATACCCTCAAGACAGTTCAGGGAAAGTTTGGAAAACTCTGACAGTTTCTAGAAAGCTGAGTAATTCTTAATTCCACTCCCCACTATTGTGAAGCTTATTTAATTAACTCCATTACTACATTCACTGTGTTTCAATTCTCCAATTCAATCCAATTGGAAATTGCAAAAAGGGGGCCTCAAAAGGGAATACAAATGATATAACCCAAAAATGGTCAGGATCAAACAAAGAGGCTAAGAGAAATCCATTTAATTTTCCAAATGTCCTAGTTGAATTCAGGAGTTCTGTGATCTTATTGCCCAGTCTATCAATTGTTTGTCAAAAAAGCTGAAAACTGGCCGTCAGCTTTACAGATGCTTCATTCCCTGCAGAAATTGACATTAGCAGGGCCAGTTTAACCCATTGACTGGCATAAACTAAATCTAGGTTTGAACAAAAGATCTCACTCTTATACTTAAACCTGTTTAGAAAAAGTCTGGTAGCCTAGTAGTTATGGTACTGGACTAGAAACTCACTAGTTGCAAGTTCAAATCCCATCATTGGAAGTTGTGAAACTGAAATCAATAAATTTGATCATTATGGGCTGCACTAGAAAATGACTATGAAAGCTGCCAATTGTCATTAAAAAAAAAACTAGTTCATTAATGTCTGGGATGGAAACCCTGCCACCCTTACCTGATCTGGTCTACATTTGACCATGGGCCAGATATTAGGAGGGGGGCGGGTTCGCAGTGGGGGGCGGTCGACTGGGCGCGTGGGTAATGTGCCTAGTGAAATTGGGGTGCTCCGCACGGAATCGCAGGCTAATTGGAGCTACTTACCTGTGCTTCCGGGTTTCGCGCTGGAAAGCTGTGCAGCGGGCGGACTGCACATGCGCAGCACAGGCTGTCAGCTGGAGGAGCCCTATTTAAAGGGGCAGTCCTCCACTGACTGATGCTGCAGGAAATAGGAAAAATTACAGCATAGAGCAGCCCAAGGGAAGGCTGCTCCCAGGTTTAATGATGCCTCACTCCAGGTATTATTGGTTGAGGAGGAGGGGGAGGACAGAGATCATCCCCCCGGCGGGCGGGAGGAAGTGGCCTGCCTCTGCCACCAAGGCCTAGCTCGTGGTGGCAGAGGAGGTCACCTGCACCACCAACATATCGTGCACCTGCATACAGTGCAGGAGGCGCTTCAATCACCTAAGTAGGTCAGCCGAAGTGAGTACACTTACTCTTTCCCCTACACTCCATCTGCCACATCACCGCCTCCACCCCACATCTCCTTCTGCACTGCCAACATTACTCTGTCACATCACTCCTCAAACCCACTCAAAGCTCATCCTCATCTTACCTGCACTTACTCACCTTGCCAGAACTCATCCCGCCACTGCCACTCAACCCAATCCTCATACAATCTCAAGGTTCTATCTCATACTCACCCTCTCATGCATCTCTTTCACAGTCAACCTCACTCAACCTGCGCTGCAGCCACAGGGCATGCATCACATGTGCAGTAGGAAGCGTAAGACAAATGTGTCGTGAGCATGAAGGGGATGCACAAGGGTGTTTGAGGGTTTGTCATGGTTTTTACCTATATATAATTTCTGATCAACTCACATAACAGATTATATTGTCACCACTACTGCCATGTCTTTGCAAATCTTGTCTGGTTTGTGCAATAATGCCCTTTCCTGAGGATCACTATGAAGACCCACAACTGATGCCACCCATTGTGTCACTGCAGAGTGGGTGTAGGTGTATTTGCAGGGCTCTTTTGTGCAGACGACAGACAGTGGCGATGTCCCCGGTGGCACCCTGGAAGGATGCGGAGGAGAAGTTGTTGAAGGCAGTGGTGACTTTGACAGCGACAGGTAAGAAGATGGTGCTCGGGCCAGCCGGGAGCAGCTTGGCATGAAGGAGGCTGCAGATGTCCCCGACTACATGTCTAGTGACTCTGAGTCTCCATGTGCACTGCTGCTCAGAGAGGTCCAGGAAGCTGAGCCTCGGTCTGTAGACCCTGTGGCGAGGGTAGTGCCTTCTGCGACGCATCTCTCTCTGCGGTTGCCCTCCCTCCTGCTGTGCAGGTGGATGTGTCACAGCACTGTGTTGTGGAGCTCCACGTGTCAGAGGTGGACGGTGTTGCCGGCGAGGCTGCTGATGCTGTTCGTCCTCCGAGGAGGTCATGAGTGCAGCTACGGCGGCCCCCATCCGGAAGATGTATGTTTGAGGGGGTCCGCAAGGTACGCAAGGCACACCGGGGTAAGTGTGCAGGTTGGTGAATTTTGTTAGGAGGAGGGTGGTGGAGGCCAAACTTTGTCCAAAGTGACAGAGTGGCCTCCTTCAATGAATGAGGGTCTCTCCCCCCCCCACCTGTTAAATGGACCTTTGCAGCTGCCACAGGCTGATGGCTGCAACACGTCCATTACAACTGGGAGTGCTTCCCCCAGTACGGGAAACAGTCCTAGTTGTTTGGAAGATCCCACCCCTCCTAAAATATCAGTTAATCAGGTCTCTAAACGACCTGAAGTACCTAAATGATTACCTTAAGTGGCACCCCGCGGGCTTTAATTGCCGGCGGGAGTCCCACATGCGGGGGCTGCGCACGCATGTCAGCACATCACTGGGGAACCCAGAAGTGGGCGGGTTGGAGCCGGGCTTCAGACCCGCCCTGGGAATCCCCGATTTTCACAGCCCCCCTGCCACGAACGCACCCGCTCGGGGGTGCGAAAATCGAGCCCCATGTGTTTGACTCTTAACGTCCTTGGGGCAACTACAGATGGACAAAACATTCCAAGAACAATTGTTTTTAATAAGAACATTTCTTTTTTATTACACGTAGCCAATCCAACCAACAAGGTGTGTTTTAACACTGCATATGCTCAAACATCCAGCGAAAAAAACAGCAGTAAACTTGACAACCACCAGAAGTCCATTTTGAACTATATGAGGATTTCAGTAATGCTACCAGTGAAAACTCCTTTCAGCATGCCTACTCTTCAAGTTCTTTCAAGAATGCTTCAAGCTTCCGCACTTAGGCTCTAAAAACACCAAAAAGTTTGGCATGGTCACTTTGCTTATGCAGCCAGATTAAATGTTAATGTTCAGTCTCCCAATTGGCTAAGATTTGGTTCCAACGGCTCGCTTTTGAGTCAACGAAGGACCACATTTTATTGAGATAGGGGCTAGCGTCAGAATGCATGCCAAGATGCTAGGGTACAGAGAAACTGCAATAATTTGTTCCTTTGTATATTATGGATTATCTGATATTTACCTCTCTGCCAAAATGCAGGAAAATGTCAAAATACTCCCCTCATTAAGAGCAAACAAACTTGCATTATTTAGTGCTTTACCACGTCCTCAGGACATCCCAAAGCACTTTACAACGAATGAATGACTTTGTATACATTCAATGCTGCAGCCAACTTGCACACCTCAAGGTCTCAAACAGTAAACAAGTGACTGGCCAGACAATTTTTTTTGGTGGTGGTATTGGTTGAGGGATGAACGTTGGCCAGGGCACCAGGAGAACTTCCTCCTCTTTGAAAAGCACCATGGGATCTCTTATGTTCACCCGAGCAGGCAAACCAGGCCTTGGTTTAATGCCCCAACCAAAAGACAGTGCCCCCAACAGTGTGGCACTCCTTCAGTACTGCAGTGAAGTCTATTTTTTTCTCACTTGCACAATTTCTACCTATGTCAATAAACATTCCAGCTCTGTGGTAAGAAAAATGAGGAGTCTTCAGGTCAGCATTTCTCATCATGTGCATGGTGCACCTCTTCAAATAAAAAGACCGATTTTGTATATTTGGTTGGTTTCACTTCGAAAATTCTTCTAAACAAAAGAATGTTTTTTTAAATTTAAAAATCCAAACACCAAATTGCCTGTCATGTATGCCCAGGGCCAACACATCACAATATCCCTTATTGCCCGCATCATGAATATAAAGGTGACAAACTCAGTGCCTCCGATGGCGATGACAATCTGACTTTTGAGAGTTCCAACTGCTGGCATTGTAAGCAGTGGAAAATGTTGTGGCATCCATCCTGCTGCCCCTTCAACAGGCCCAATAAGGACTGACAGCATACCAGCAAGGATCACTGTTCATAGGTCAGAGGTTTCCGCTTGAGCGCTGCTTTCCCTGTGGCTTGACAGACACAGCATCTTTCAGATGCAAATAGCAATTCCGACTCATACAGCTGAGCTAGAAACAGTAGTTTTATTACAAAAATAAGGACACACTTTTGGAAACACTTCTTGCAGTATTTAAACAAAAAGGTTATTTAATTTATATAGTTTGCATGTAAAAATATATCCAGCCACTGTGGTTCACAAAAAGACTTCAATCTGTCTATTTCTTTGCAACCGGGGTTTATCTACATCCAGTATAATTACATTGAAACTACAGCACAGAAGCAGGCCATTTCGGCCCAACTAGTCTATGCCGGCATTTATGCTCCACATGAGCATCTTCATGTGGAGCATAAATGCCCTCATGCTTATCTTGTTTCCCCTTAAATGCATCTATGCTATTTGCCTCAACTACTCCTTGTGATAGCGCGTTCCACATTTTTACCACCTTATAATATGGAGACCAGAACTGTGCACAGTACTCCAAGTGTGGTCTAACCAAGGTTCTATACAAGTTTAAAATAACTTCTCTGCTTTTCAATTCTACCCCTCTAGAAATGAACCCCAGTGCTTAATTTGCCTATTGTTGGCCTTATTAACCTGCATCGCTACTTTTAGTGATTCTGTATCTGTGCTCCTAGATCCCTTTCATCCTCTATCCCATTTAGAATCTTATCCAAGTAGTATGCAGCCTCCTCATTCTTCCCACCAAAATGCACTACCTCACACTTATCTATATTGAAATTCATTTGCCAATTACACGCCCATTCTGCAAATTTATTAATGTCCTCTTGCATTTTGACATGCTCTTCCTTTGTATTAACTACACCCCACATTGGTGTCATCCGCAAATTTTGAAATCGCACTTCCGATTCCCGATTCCAAATAGTTAATGTAAATTGTGAACAACAGTGGTCCCAACATTGATCCCTGTGGAACACCACTTACCATCTTTTGTCAGTCTGAGCATGTACCCTTAACCCCTACACTCTATTTTTTGTTTTGTATCCAACTTGCTATCCTTTCTTTTTTATTCGTTCATGGGATGTGGGCATCGCTGGTGAGGCTGGCATTTATTGCCCACCCCTAATTGCCCTTGAGACGGTGCTGGTGAGCCGCCTTCTTGAACCGCTGCAGTCCGTGTGGTGAAGGTTCTCCCACAGTGCTGTTAGGAAGGGAGTTCCAGGATTTTGACCCAGCGACGATGAAGGAACGGCGATATATTTCCAAGTCGGGATGGTGTGTGACTTGGAGGGGAACGTGCAAGTGGTGTTGTTCCCATGTACCTGCTGCTCTTGTCCTTCTAGGTGGTAGAGGTCGCGAGTTTGGGAGGTGCTGTCGAAGAAGCCTTGGCGAGTTGCTGCAGTGCATCCTGTGGATGGTACACACTGCAGCTACTGTGCGCCAGTGGTGAAGGGAGTGAATGTTTGGGGTGGTGGATGGGGTGCCAATCAAGCGGGCTGCTTTGTCCTGGATGGTGTCGAGCTTCTTGAGTGTTGTTGGAGCTGCGCTCATCCAGGCAAGTGGAGAGTATTCCATCACACTCCTGACTTGTGCCTTGTAGATGGTGGAAAGGCTTTGGGGAGTCAGGAGGTGAGTCACTCGCCGCAGAATATCCAGCCTCTGACCTGCTCTTGTAGCCACAGCATTTATATGGCTGGTCAATGGTGACCCCCAGGATGTTGATGGTGGGGGATTCGGCGCTGGTAATGCCGTTGAATGTCATGGGGAGGTGGTTAGACTCTCCCTTGTTGGAGATGGTCATTGCCTGGCACTTGTCTGGCGCCTATGTTACTTATCCATTCTGCTACCTGTCCCCTGACTCCACATGATCTTAGTGATGAGTCTAGAATGTGGTAACTTATCGAAGGCCTTTTGAAAATCCAAATATATTACATCTATTACATTATCTTTGTCTACTCTTTCTATTACTTCTTCAGAGAATTCAATACGGTTGATCAAGCATGACGTCCCTTCTGAAATCCATGCTGGCTATTATTTACCATATTTTCGATCTCTAGATGTTTTTCTATTGCATCTTTGAGTAAAGATCTTTCCTACCACCGATGTTAAGCTAATTGGTCTGTAGTTTCCTGGACTTGTTCTATCTCCCTTTCTAAATAAAGGAACAACATTAGCTGTCCGCCAGTCCTCTGGCACTATTCCCTTTTTTAAATGAATTTTTATTTATATGTAATAGTGCCTCTGCTAACTCTTCCCTAACCTCTTAATATTCGCGGATGAAATCCATCCAGACCAGGGGTTTTATCCTCTCAAAGTTTGATTAGTATATTATCTCCCCCTTTTTATCTTTAATGTTTTTATATCTTTTTTGATCTCTTCTTCTAATGTCATGCCTACTTTGTTAATCTCCCTGGTAAATAGTGAAGCAATGTAATTATTCAATATTTCTGCCATTTCACTGTCATTTCCTGTGAGTTTATCTTGTGGCCCTATCTCTATTCTGCATTTTCTTTTGTTATATATGTGTCTGTAGAATACTTTACTATTTCTTTTTATATTCCTTAATAATTTAATTTCGTAGTTCCTCTTTGCTTTGCTAATTGTTGTTTTGACTTCTTTCCTAACCTCTTCGTATTCCCTTTTGTCATCCTCTCTTTTACTGTCTATATATTTAGACAATGCCTTTTTATTTAGTTTTAATTTTACCCTTATCTCTTTATTCATCCATGGTGTTTCATTATTGGCTAGTTTGTTCTTGCAGGTCTACTGCAAGAAAGAAACCATGATGTGGAGATGCCGGTGATGGACTGGGGTGGACAAATGTAAGGAATCTTACAACACCAGGTTATAGTCCAACAGTTTTATTTGAAAATCACAAGCTTTCGGAGGCTTTCTCCTTCGTCAGGTGAGTGTGGGATTCCACGAAGGGTACCGCATACATAGTCAGAGAACGATGCCTGGTGATTACAGATAATCTTTCCAACTGCCCGTTGTCAAGGCAATCAAAGGAGTGTTCAGACAGAGAGATATTACATACAGGACTACTGAATATACAAACGGTCAGAACCCAAAGACAGAGAGAGAGAGAAACATCCGAAAGGAAGAGAAAGAGAGAGAATGACCAGTTGTATTAAAAACAGATAACTTTTTTTTCGCTGTGTGACATGAACCCAAGATCCCGGTTGAGGCCGTCCTCATGGGTGCAGAACTTGGCTATCAATTTCTGCTCGACGATTTTGCGTTGTCGTATGTCTCGAAGGCCGCCTTGGAGAACGCTTACCCGAAGATCGGTGGCTGAATGTCCTTGACTGCTGAAGTGTTCCCCGACTGGGAGGGAACCCTCCTGTCTGGCAATTGTTGCACGGTATCCGTTCATCCGTTGTTGCAGTGTCTGCACGGTCTCGCCAATGTACCATGCTCCGGGGCATCCTTTCCTGCAACGTATGAGGTAGACAACGTTGGCCGAGTCACAGGAGTATGAACCATGTACCTGGTGGGTGGTGTCCTCTCGTGTGATGGTGGTATCTGTGTCGACGATCTGGTATGTCTTGCAGAGGTTGCCGTGGCAGGGTTGTGTGGTGTCGTGGACGCTGTTCTCCTGAAAGCTGGGTAATTTGCTGCGAACAATGGTCTGTTTGAGGTTGGGTGGCTGTTTAAAGGCGAGTAGTGGAGGCGTGGGGATGGCCTTAGCGAGGTGTTCGTCGTCATCGATGACATGTTGAAGGCTGCGGAGAACATGGCGTAGTTTCTCCGCTCCGGGGAAGTACTGGACAACGAAAGGTACTCTGTTGGTTGCGTCCCGTGTTTGTCTTCTGAGGAGGTCTATGTGATTTTTCACTGTGGCCCGTCGGAACTGTCGCCACCGATCTTCGGGTAAGCGTTCTCCAAGGCGGCCTTCGAGACACACGACAACGCAAAATCGTCGAGCAGAAATTGATAGCCAAGTTCTGCACCCATGAGGACGGCCTCAACCGGGATCTTGGGTTCATGTCACGCTACACGTAACCCCACAGCGAAAAAAAGTTATCTGTTTTTAATACAACTGGTCATTCTCTCTCTTTCTCTTCCTTTCGGATGTTTCTCTCTCTCTCTGTCTTTGGGTTCTGACCGTTTGTATATTCAGTAGTCCTGTATGTAATGTGTCTCTGTCTGAACACTCCTTTGATTGCCTTGACAACGGGCAGTTGGAAAGATTATCTGTAATCACCAGGCATCGTTCTCTGACTATGTATGCGGTACCCTTCATGGAATCCCACACTCACCTGACGAAGGAGAAAGCCTCCAAAAGCATGTGATTTTCAAATAAAACTGTTGGACTATAACCTGGTGTTGTAAGATTCCTTGCAAGAAAGAAAAAGGTGTGATTCATCTAGTGTTTTTATCTCCTGCAAAGGTCAAAGCAGGGAAAGCAAAATGGTGCATGGGATGGGATCATAGCTTGAGTCATGTTTGCTTTGTTAAGTATCCTGGATGCAACAGCAATTAACAAGATCAGAAGCTAGAATGCAACAAGATGGAGAAGTCAGTTCATCATAAATCAAGTGCCTTGTCCATGCTGAGGCCGAGTCAAAATCTGGATTCAGCAAACAAATCTCCATGGGTGAATTAATTGACCTGTCGCGTCTGTACTGTTGGGTAGCTCCACTAAGGTATTTGTATTACAGCTAATGGTGCAGTAAGTATATCGGGTGTGCGGCCAACTGGAGCACAGAGTTTCACATAGCTTCAGCTTTGCACAGTAACTGGTGTAAAACCAGCTTTTTAAAACACAAAGATGCTTAACTTTCAAAAGAGCTCAGGCAGTCCTTTAAGTGTATATTCCTTTTCCATTTGGCTTTATTCTAACATCAGAAATTTCACCAACAGTTGGAGACTATGCAGTAGAACTCTGTGCATCATTATTTTAGTTCTAGTAATAATTTAAAATTTTAGCTTTAGTCTCAGCTCTGCATTGTACTTTTAGTGTTATTTGTTTTATTTATAATTTTTTTTTAATTGTTTCTAGTTTTAGTCAAGTCTTTTGTTCTCAAATGTTAGTTATATTTTAGCTTTCACCTCAGAATAAAATGCAGACAAAAATGTAGTTTTTGCTCTCAACATTTCCATTCTTGTCTTTTCAGAAAATGTAAAAAAAATGTAAAATGCTCATTCCTCTGTACTAACATTCACAAAGAGAACTACAGATGAGAAAGGCCATTCAACCTAGCCTGCTCTTCATTCATGTAAATCTACGGATCTCCCATCACAGGACCAGCTGCTTTTTTGTGATTCCAGCGTTTTTGCCTCCGCTACTCTACTCAGAAGACCATTCCAAGTATTGATTATTCCTTGCGTGAGGTGCTTCCTAACGTTAGTCTACATTTGAACATAGTGGATGATAAATACTACTGCTCCCAGATCTCATTCAGCCTCTGCGTAACTAGTTCAAAACGAATTAAGTAGGGTCCCCCCACCCACCTCATTCTTTCTTCCAATGTGTAACACTTCACAGTTAATGGTGCCAAATTTCATATGCCATAGTTCTGCCAACTTGTAAGTTTTGTCCAGATCCTGTCATAGTTCCAACAGATTTGACAGTCCTTCAATTTAGTAGCGTCTGCTAATTTGACCAATTTGATTTGAGCTTTTGAATCCACATTATTTATGTAAATTAGAAACAGTAAGGGTCTCAGCTTCAGTTTCTGGGGCATTCCACTTAGAACATCTTTCAAGCCCAAAAAACATTTCCTTAAACTAATACCCGTTGCTTCCGCTCATTGATGCGATTATTTATCCACCTCAAATGTTACCTAGTATATCCACTGCCTTCAGCACATGTAGCAGTCTTATATCTTGATTAGCATAAAAATATACATATTAAAATCGGAATGTCTATTTTATAAAGTCATATATGCAAATTAAGGCTCATTAGCAGTTGGTAATATGTTATCATATTTAGCGTAACAAATACACCCAAGGTTCATAAGAACTTCTGCTTTTTTGACTAATTGGATGAAGTCTATTATCTAACTTAATTTGCATACTCAATTAGATGCAATTAGTTTAACATATTATCTTGATTAGTAGATGCATATATTATCCAACATTTATATAAGAAAAATGCATAATTGTTAGCTTGAAATACAGACTGTTCTTCCCAGATCCCCAACATCCCTTTCGTACACTTCGCTATAATGCAAGTAAAGCAAAAACATAACATTAATAATGGATACACAAGTGTAGACAGGGAGTAAACTAATCAAGGATTTCAGATATTGTTAATGAGATTGAAGCTTGAGTGCATTATAACAATATGAACAGTAAGAGTAGATCATTGTAATACAGCACATCTCCCATGGCATTGCTCACAGCAAGCTGGCAGAAAGATTGCTTTAGGTTATTTTTGTTAACAACAAAGTGTGATGGGGAAAGTGTGAGTAAGTGCGACACAGGAAGTGTGTGCTAAATGCAAGACTTTTAATGCATTATATACAGATATTTTGTGGGGTGGGGTTGTAGTTTTCCTCTCCATTTTTTAAACCGTGTGTGGAATCATTAAATTATGATTGCCAATTAGATTTCCAATGATTTTTCTCCACCTCTCTTGAAAGCGCTGACTCTTGCTAGTTCGGAGGATACTCGGGGATGTCCCGTTGCTCACTTAAGTCACCGTTCTTCATGTGTGTGCCCAGAGTGCGGGCAGGCTGTTTGATTGCAGACAGCAACACAGGCGAGTCCAATCCTGGTCTCAAATGATGTCCACACAAATACACTTCGCATCTGAAGTCACTGGATAGTTATCAGGAATGGGAACCCAGGCTGATTTTCTCCCCACAGCCCAGGGACACGAAAGCCAACTTATAGCACCTCATCTGCTGCCCCACTTGAGATCAGCTAACTTAGGTGACCTCAGCTTAATGAAAGTGAGATTTTGTAGTCAAGACGAGTGAAGTCAGTGCTGGGGAATGGAATATTTTTGGCTCCCAACATGAGCATTAAATACACAAAGGACATGTCCAGATGTAGAGTAAAACTCCTCTGCACCAATCATTAACTCAAAAGAGCAGTCCTCCATACACTACTGAATTTTTCTATTTCTAATTCCAGCTATCTTTATGTCCTCTTGTAAATTAAATTACAATCTGGTGCCAATTTGTATCGAACTACACCTATTCTGCACTGAAGCCTCATTTTTTAATTATTAATTCTTGAGATGTGGGCGTTGCCAGGGAGACTGGCATTGACTGTCCATCCCTAAGTGTCTTCGAGAAGGTTCTGGGGGGCCTTCTTGAACCGCTGCAGTCTGTGCGGTGACGGTCCTCCCACAATACTGTTAGTTGGGGAGCTCAATGATTTTGATCTAGTGACAATATAGGTGCAAGTCAAGATGGTGTATGACTTGGAGATGATGGTGTTCCCATGGACCTGCTGGCCTTCTTCTAGGTGATGGAGGTCGTGGGTTTGGGCGATGCTGATTAGGAACTTGAAGGAAGGCACAGTTATCTTACTAGAGTGCCATCAACTGCAGACATCCAGGTCTTCAACAGCACTTGGAACCATAAACTTCAGCTCATCCAGAAGTACGCTGTCCGTATCCTATCCCACACCAAGTCCCACTCACCCATCCTTGATGACCTACATTAGCTCCAGGCCCCCAATGCCTCAAATTTAAAATTCTTATCCTCGCGTTTAAATATCTTCATCCCTCCATCTCTAACCAACTTCAGTCTACAAGTCCCCCAGAACTCTCCATTCCTCAGACTCTGGTCGCTTGTGCATCCCCCCCCCACCGCCCCACCCCATTCCACCAATGGCAGCTGTGCCTTCAGCCATCTAGGCCCCACGCTCCAGAAATCCCTCCCTAAACCTTTTTGCCTCTCCACCTCCCCTCTCTTCCTTTAAGGCCCTGATTAAAACACACCTCTTTGTCCAACCTTTTGGTCAACCTGGTATCACCTTCTTTGGCTCAGCATCCATTTTTAGCTGATTATGTCACTGTGAAGCTCCTTGGGACATTTTTCTAAAGGTGCTATACAAATGTAGGTGTTTCTTGTTGCTGTTGTAAATGATCCAACCTTTATACAGCTGATGGTAGTGGAGACGCATCTCCAACGAGGTGAGCCAGTTTCATGCATCGGCGTGCTGGCAGTATGATGTAAGCATGTGAATGCAGATGAGCAACTCCAGGTCAGATTCCCAATCCAGCCCACTACAAGTGTCATGGCCTGCTGCAAAGACATGAAGTGCCAAGTCCCTGATTCTGGAAGTCAGCCTCCATGTAGACTGGAACCAGATGGCGGTATGAATGCAAGAAAGCAACACACCGGGGCTGGTTTTGTATCACTGTCCAGAAATCAGACTAACGGTAAAAGCACCTGCAGGCTGCTCAAGCTCATTTCACACGGGACATTTACAGGAGCAAAGAGGAAGTAGTGGCTGGATTTCAACCAGATCCAGATGTTGAAAGGACCCCCCCAAACACCACCCACTTGTCAAAGAAATGTGCTCCCGCAGGCTTATAATCTGTGCCACAGAGCAGAAAACAGCTGCATGCTCAAAGGTTCTCTGTCTTAGCTCATATCTCCTAGTGCAAGATTTAATACTCAGTGGAACAGCAAGGGGCTGAACTACATTTTTTTTTAAATACAGGGATTCCAACAATCCCAGAACCTTCCAGGTCAAATTTTACAAGTTAATATTCAATGGGATCCGCTAGTAATAATTCACCGACATAAAGTGGGAAACCTACACACTGGAATTCCACATCGTCAACAATCCCTGTATAAAGAGTCAAATTCTGCAGATTACAGTTTTACGGAGCCAGCTTGTCAGTAGCTGCTCTGCTGATTCCTAAACTGTAAATTTCAATCTGGAAAGCATCAGAATTGTCTTTTACCAAAAAAAAAGAAAAAGGTTGCTTGACTGAGTTTTTAAAACTGTAAATTATTCAACTATGAAGTATTGGAAAAGGCAGATTATTGCTTTGTGGAAGTGAACTACTAGCTGCCTAAATTTGGAATTTGTTGATTCCAGGTGTAAGCTGCTTTTATATTGGGTTTATGGGATGTTGGTGCCACTGGCACCTGTCATTCAGCTCTCACGTGGCTGGCATCCCTGGTCTAATGTGTGGGGGCAGGGAACTACCACAGCTCCTGCTCTTAATCACTATGTAGTGACCCTGTTGAGCAGCACAATATGTGTGGCTATTCAATGATGACAGGATTGGGCTTGCCTCTAACGCCACCATCTCCAGTTAAATAGCCTACTTTTACTCACTATGAATGGCCGCTTGGACAAGGTTCCTTAGCAGCACTCTGCCTCTTCAAGAGAGATTGGGGGGGGGGGGGGGGGGGGAAATCATCATGTAGAATTTTTTTTCTAAATATTATAATTCATTCGCTTTCTTCTTGAATAACACATTGCATATGAAAGAGAACTGCTATAGCAAAACTTATGCATAATGGGTTAGAACACAAGATGATGCTCCCCTCCACCTCTGTGCCACCTTAAGAATTCTATTTTAAATATATCAGATTTAATTTAATATAAAGGAAGAACAAAAGTTTCTGCAAACATTCTCCCTAATCGCCCCAAAGGCAAATTGAACATTTCTCTGGATTACCTGTCTAATCTTACATTCTACATTCGAGGTCAATTGCCTTCTCTGGCATGGTACTCCATGGTCCCAGCCAATCAGGAAATCATGTTTCACACAGCATTCAATCACCTCTATGCATACTTTTCTTCATGCTCGCTAAACCTGTTCCTGGCCATATATTTATACAGCTCTTTTACAAATGTTGTAATTGCACAAGTTTAACTATCTAGGAGTCAATTCCATATATCCACCGCAGTGTTGCCATTAGGATTTTGATAAAGTAAATGATGAGTGTGTGACAGTGAAAAATCCAGTATAGATTTTTCCCTTTCAGACGTGCATTATGTCTGGAGCTAGCAGCTTGAGCTGTATAACAGTGTGTTGGTGTCAGCCTTGGCTCAGTGGTAGCACTTTCACCTGAGTCAGAAGGTTGTGCATTCAATTCCTACTCCTAGAGACTTGAGCACATAATCTAGGCTGACATTTCAGTGCAGCACTGAGGGAGCGCTGTCGGAGGTCCCGTCTTTCGAATGAGATATTAAGCAGAGATCCCGTCTGCCCTCTCATGGATGTAAAAAATCCCACGGCACTATTCGAAGAGCAGGGGAGTTCTCCCCAGTGTCCTAGACAATAATTATCCCTTAACCAACATTATTAATACAGATTATCTCATTATCTCACTGCTGTTTGCAGGACTTTGCTGTGTGCAAATTGACTGCCTCATTTCCTACATTACAACAGTGACTACACTTCAGAAAGTACATAATTGGCAGTAAAGCGCTTGCAAGGCGCCACATAAATGCAAATTCTTCTTTCTTACTGCTGATTACAGGATTGTCATTGGTAGTGGGAGCAATTTGAGGTAATGAACTGAGTATCACACAAGATTGAAATGTATGATTTAGATGTGATTTTTCACAATGCATATTGGTATCAAAACACTACATAAACCCAGTGATAACACTATACTCTAGAGAGAGGAGGAAAGGAGATATTTCTTATGATCGAGACTTATAACATTTTATCTATATTTATGTCCTCTAGTTCTGCACTTGCCATCTAAGTGAAATAACATTATCCATTTGTCTCAGCATTTTAAAAGTTTTATAAGGATTATGTCTCCTGTACATCTCATTTTCCCTAATGAAAACCAGTTCA
Source organism: Heptranchias perlo (assembly GCF_035084215.1). Classification (NCBI taxonomy): domain Eukaryota; kingdom Metazoa; phylum Chordata; class Chondrichthyes; order Hexanchiformes; family Hexanchidae; genus Heptranchias; species Heptranchias perlo. The sequence goes on from NC_090338.1 coordinate 66,527,351, forward strand.
GTTCTGAGTCTGGTAACTTCAAGCCCAAAGTCCCAGAGTCATTTTTCGCTGAACTCCTTCCAACGAATCAATGTCCTTTCATTAGTAAGAGGATGAAAACCGCAGAAAACATTTCAAATGTAGCCATGCTAAAAATCTACATAAAGTTAGAATAATTTGCTTTGACCTATGGTCAAATGCCCTGGAGCTGCATGCCACAATGATTCATTAGCCTTTTGATAATAGCTCCACATGTATGGGATATTTTTAGTAATGGTCAGTAATCATCCACATTAAATTCATATTCCACCTTTGCTACTAGACACCCCTTCTCTAAATAGAGGTTTCATTTTTCCTAGTTCATCTGTCACTCCTTAGTCCATCAACTTAACTGGTCCGAATCCTTTTCTTACACCTGATCTGGTCATATAACTTTGTTTTGTCAGCAAATATTGTAATAGATAAGTAACATCTTACTCCGTATCATTATGGAAACAGCAAGGGATGCAGGAAGGATCTCTGCAGAATCTCACCAGTCACATAACTTTTCGTTTATTATCACCTTCTGCTTTCCATTGCTAAGTCAGTTTTCAACCCATCAGCTAATTATATACTGAGTCTTGATTTTCTTTATCAGCATCATGCACAAAATCTTATGAAAATACAAGTACATTATATCCACTAGATTATCCCTGTCAGCCCATATAGTTAGCTCCTTAAAAAAATTCCAATAAATTTATGACACACAGTCTGGTGCTTCTAAATCCATCCTGACTATTCTTCATGGTCTTTGCATTGTTTGAACTCTGCACTTTTTGGACTAACATTGATAAAAGGCAATGCAACCAAGTACGATACAAACATAAAGAAATGTAGTTTTTGATGTTTCATGCAAGATTTTGATCTGAGAAAGTTTTAATGGATAATCGGAGTGTGAATAATAAAGGTTTCATTGTACAGTCTTGTTTCAAATAGGATCAGGTATTTTCTCCTAGCTTTGTCTAGCCTGCAGATTGTGTTTGAAAAGCTCAAATCGTTAGCTTAATATGTGAAATTTATCCTATTACTATCAGTGTTGTTTTATAAAATGGTGTAATTTTCACAAACTCAAACTGGAGCAGCACAAGCTCTTTCCACGGGTACTCACATCTCAAATTACAGAATGCTTCTATGAGTTTTTAGTCTTAAGTGTTCTACAATTCCAATAGTGCAGCACAAGGAACAGAACCCCCATTACCACTGATGCAGCCTGAGAGGAACTTAATGACTTATTCAGGGATCACATCACTCACTGCTGAATATGAACTAGCAGTAAAATTTCATATCAGAAGATACCTTCTAACAGAGGTCAAAGTCTCAACCTCACAAACATCGACCTCATCTGGTTGTTCACCTTCAGTTAACAGAATACTTTAACTTGTATCAGGTTACCATTAACATCAAGGAAACTTACAGCTGCTCCCAAAATGATCAATAAAGCATTTTTTACTGGGGGATGCTCAATGGTTTAAACTGTGCCATTTTTCATAGTCTTGGCATACTGATTTAATTTTCATGAACAGATTAACATTTGAAATTTTAAAAAGGAGTTACTATATCTATCTACACACAAAGTTGTACGTGTCTAATAATGTGAACAGCAAAATGGAAGCAGTTGTAGAATTTTTTAGCACTGTTGATTCGCCTATGCTAATCATTCTTCGACAAAAAGAAACTTTCAAAAACAAGACCATTACTCTACAAAACAGCTGATCTGCCAGTTCCTACATTCAGTGAGCCCATGTGACTGCTCAAAATTTCTTACTTACCAATGGCGCCACCAGGAAATCTGCTCTTAGGCATTTAAAAAGTTGGAATCATTAGCATTTTAATAACCACTCATATCCCCAATATTTTTAAACTACAGACCACCGATCTCAGCAAAAATCACTTGCAAATTTTACTTGTGGTTTTCCTATCACAATTATTCAAATCCTGCAATTGGAATTTATTCATACATTCCTCATATTTACTTATTTTAAGCGAGTGATCATACGAGGAAGTGGTCTCAACGACAACTTGCAATTATATAGCACCTTTAACATAGAAAGCACCCCAAGGCACTTCACAACAATGTAATCAGAAAAAAAATGGATATCAAGCTAAAGGGGATATCAAGCTAAAGGGGATATCAAGCTAAAGGGGATATCAAGCTAAAGGGGATATCAAGCTAAAGGGGATATCAAGCTAAAGGGGATATCAGATGGAGTGACCAAAAGCTTGGTCAAAGAGATGGATTTTAAAGAGGGTATTAAAAGAGGAAAGGGAGTTAGGAGTTGAGGAAGGTTTTAGGGAAGGAATTCCAGAGCCTGGGGCCTAGGTGACTGCCACTGGTAGGTCAAAGGGAGAGGAGGTGCACAAGAAACCAGAGTTGGAGGAATGAGAGCTGGGGGGGGGGGCATTGTAGGACTGGAGGAGGCAACAGGAATGGGGTTGGGGGGGGTGGTCAAAGATGGGATTTAAACTCAAGGATAAGAATTTAAAATTTGAGGCACTGGGTATGAGGAGTCAACATAGGTCAATGAGAATATGGATTATACAGGCAGCAGAGTTTTGCATAAGCTGAAGTTTACGAAGGGTGGAGGATGAGAGGTCTGCCAGAAAAGCATTGGAATAGTCTCCCACATTTACAAGGCTGCAGCAAATGCCACAGATACCAATGCAGTCAACTAGGTTTAGGTGCTCTTACACAATAGGGAAAGATAAATCAAAAGTCTGCTTAGATAAGCAGAACTTGCCTCTAGCGGGAGAGACGGTGAACCCCAAACAGGCAAGTGGAAGCTACTTCTATGGATTTCTCAAATTGGTTGAAGATTCTTAGGCATGGTTTGGATTTCCATGCATGCCAGACACCTGGATGACCAAAATAATGGCTCTCCAGACAACACATGTTCAAAAGGCCAGAACTTATAATTGCACTGCTGGGCCCTTTTCATAGATCAAGAAGGTACTGTATCATATACCCATTACATCCTAGTGATGATAATGCAGTGATTGCATATTGTTGGTGCTACTCTGGATACCACATTTTCACTGATCCAGTAACTTCCATGACAGGCACTTTAGATAATAGGAATTTACAGTATTGTAGATTAAGGCATACAAAAGAGATGCCCTCATTTCCGGGAAATTCTTAACAGCCACTCCCCCTTCCCCCCACACACACAAATTATTAGAAATAAACTGGAAAGGCCTACTGGGAGGAAAGGAGTGACTGCTGTATAAATGTATAAAATCTGTATAAAATCGACACAGATATCACCATCACACGAGAGGACACCACCCACCAGGTACATGGTTCATACTCCTGTGACTCGGCCAACGTTGTCTACCTCATACGTTGCAGGAAAGGATGCCCCGGAGCATGGTACATTGGCGAGACCATGCAGACACTGCGACAACGGATGAACGGACACCGCGCAACAATTGCCAGACAGGAGGGTTCCCTCCCAGTCGGAGAACACTTCAGCAGTCAAGGACATTCAGCCACCGATCTTCGGGTAAGCGTACTCCAAGGCGGCCTTCGAGACACACGACAACGCAAAATCGTCGAGCAGAAATTGATAGCCAAGTTCCGCACCCATGAGGACGGCCTCAACCGGGATCTTGGGTTCATGTCGCGCTACACGTAACTCCACCAGCGAATAAAAGTTATCTGTTTTTAATTCAACGGGTCATTTTCAGTCTTTCTCTTCCTTTCGGATGTTTCTCCCTTTCTCTCTCTGTTTTGTGTTCTGGCTGTTTGTATGTTCGTTGGTCCTGTAGGTAACACCTCTCTGTCTGAACGCTTTGATTGCCTTGACAACGGGCAGTTGGAATGATTATCTGTAATCACCAGGTATTGTTCTCTGAATATAAATGCGAAAGGTTCAAGGATTTCCTGACATTCACCTGACGAAGGAGGAAGCCTCCGAAAGCTTGTGATTTTCAAATAAAATTGTTGGACTATAACTTGGTGTTGTAAGATTGTTTACTGCTGTATAAAGATCAAAGATGTACAATAAGCTTTACTGCCTGAAAACACTAAACTACGCAGTATCTATCAATCATGTTTAAAACAGTATAATCTAAACCAAAAGCTCTACTTCATATTTAATTAAATAACCTTACAAGTCATAGTGACCAACAAAAGGTGTTGTCATATATAATATGTACAATAGATGACAGGGTGGAAACTGAAAGGCAGTTTTGAACTCAGGAGGCTGAGGTCCCCCAAGGATCTATCCTTGGCCCCCTCCTATTTCTCAACTACGTGCTGCCCCTGGGTGACATAATTTGAAAACACATCAGGTTCTACATCTACGCTGATGACATCCAGCTCTACCTCACCACCACCTCTTTCAACCCCTCCACTGCCTCTGTGTGGTCACGTTGCTTGTCCGACATCCAGTATTGGAAGAGCAAAAATTTCCTCCAATTAAATATTGGGATGACGAATGCCACCACTGGTCCCCACCACAAACTCCGTTCCCTACCCACCGACTCCATTGCTCTCCCTGGCCACTGAGTCTTAATCAGACCGTTCGCACCCTTGGCATACTATCTGACCCTGATGTGCTTCCGACTCCATATCCTCTCCATCACCAAGACCGCCTACTTCCACCTCCATAATATCGCCCGTCTCCGCCTCTGCTCATCTGCTGCTGAAACCCTCATCCATGTCTTTGTTAACTCTAGATTCAACTATTCCAATGCTCTCTTGGACGGCCTCTCATCCTCCATAAACTTGAGCTCATCCAAAACTCTTCTGCTCGTATCCTAACTCACAAGTAGTCCCGTTCACCCATCACCCCTGTGCTCGCTGACCTACGTTGGCTCCCAGTCCGGCAACACCTCGATTTTAAAATTCTCCTCCTTATTTTCAAATCCCTCCCTGGCTTCGTCACTTCCTATCTCTGTAACCTCCTCCAGCCCCACAAACCTCCAAGATCTTTGCACTCCTCCAATTCTGGCCTCTTGCGCAACCTCGATTTTAATCGCTCCACCACTGGCGGCTGTGCCTTCAGCTACCTGGGCCCTAAGCTCTGGAATTCCCTTCCTCAACCTCTCCTCCTTTAAGACGCTCCTTAAAACCTACCTCTTTGACCAAGCTTTTGGTCATCTGCCCTAATATCTCATTGTGTCAAATTTTGTTTGATAACACTCCTGTGAAGCACCTTGGGAAGTTTTACTACGTTAAAGGCACTATATAAATGCAAGTTGTTATTGTATAAACTGCAAGAGCATAGCTTGAGCTGAAGTGATCTAAACCCAGCCCTCCTCTCTACTCAATGGGTAGGTACATAAAAGCTTTGCCTTTTGCAATACTGAACCATTCCAGCATAAAGGTGCTAGGTTTAGTCCTTAATCTGTGCTGTGTTAGCTAGACAACAGTTGGTGGCACTAAAATTAGCCTCAGTACTGCTGGGCTGGGGAAGGGACAGAAAAAGAGAAAATCAGCCACTCTCAATGCAATCTAGTGACTGATGCTGGAACGTGTGCAATGTTACACATTCACACAAAATGGGCAGAGAAGTGGAGGGAGCAGAAAAGAATATCCACTTTCAAGGTGAAAGCTACACTAAGATTTCAGTAAAGTGTAAATAATGCTGTCTTGTCAATGTCCAATTGGTGACAATTGGTTAAGGCCACCCAGCAGTACAATTATCAATTCTGCCCATCTAAACTGGGCTATATCCAGGGAGTGCATTTTGATCTATACAACAATAGGGTGAAGTACTGGTGGTGGTGGTGATGGTAAAAGAATTGAGGTGATATTACACACTAAAGTGCACTGGCTAAGAATGAGTTTTGCTATAATAAAATCCAGAGCCTAAAGTGATGATTAGTGCCATCAAGCCAGCTCCACCCTGAGTCCATACATGATCACTCTACTATGGACTCCGCTCCCATCCCCACCTGTTAATAACCCCACTTTAAGGAACACGAACAGTTTCATTCAGTGGTAGCAATCTTGCTTCTGAATCAGGTGGTTATGGATTGATGACCTATTCCAGGATTTGAGCAAACAATCTGGACTAACATGCTTCCCACACTCGCTCACCTGACGAAGGAGAAAGCCTCCGAAAGCTTGTGATTTTCAAATAAAACAGTTGGACTATAACCTGGTGTTGTAAGATTCCTTACATTTGTCAACCCCAGTCCATCACCGGCATCTCCACATCTTTTAAAGATGTCAGTTAACCCAAATCAACTAACTTCTCTGTCCACTATCCAGTTTTTTGTTTGGTGGGGGGGGGGGGGGGGGTGGAAAGAGAAAGAGGGGGGAGTTTTTCTAATTCCTAACTTTGACGTTTGTGAAGTTTGTGCCTGTATTGTTGGAATGCACGGGTATCAATACACTACATAAGACAGCGACATCACTGACTACACTGGAAGGGAACACACAAATCAGGCAGTCTGCCTCAAGCTTCCATATTCTAGAACCTTTTCTATCCAATGACTACGAATAAGTGGAAATTCTAGCTTCATATTGGTCGTCTTACAAAGCATGGGGCATCACATACATTTTTAAGTGCAAGGAAATGCAACAAGAACACAATACGCCCTCACACTTTCCATGATTGCATAAGAGGAGCAGCTAAGACAAACCCTTTTATTGCACATAATAAACAGGTTTTTCCTGTATTATCCAACTAGCATTGAATGTTATTGCTGCTTCCAATAAGTAGCACCAGAAAAACCAGGAATTACTTCTGCAATACTGGTCTTGTAACTGACAACAATTTCAGTTAACCTGAACCACACTGTATGCTAGATTGTGAGCAAATAGCAAAACTTTAAGTTCATACGTTCATATACATCACTAAGCTAATTTCTGTATTTTTGTGTCATGCATAAAATGCTCCATCTACATAGGTAAACCGCTTTTACACCCGGAGAAAGGGCAAAACTTGAAATACATGCAGTTTGGCATTTTTCTCCCCTCCCAATAAGGACAGGAACAAAAAGTCCAGTATCTGGGTTCCAGGAGGGGCAGTCCAGCTGAAAACCATTCACTCATTTTCCACTTACTAAGGCTCACAGTGCCATGCAATATGCAGATAAGACCCTCATCTTTGCAGAAGTCTGTTCCCCAAACCAGTCACCAATATAGACCACTAAAAACTTGGGGTCACAAGTTTCAAATGCCTATGTTATTGGCTCTGAAAATGGAGACATTAATCGATCAGCTGTCTCTGAAAAAAAAAATACAAATCATCCCTTCAAAAATGGAGATTTTTTTTTAAAGTACCATATCAGGACAAACCTTTATTACTAAAAGTTTAGTTTTTAGAGAAGAAAGTGAAAATACACCTAGTATAACAAGTTGTTGAATGCAATGCCCTTCCATTCATGAAGGACACAAGTGCCCTTCACTTGTGGAAGGGACATGATATTCAACTTGTCATGCAGTTGCCTATTTATTCAGTAAAAATGTTGTAAAATTATGTTTATTCAATTTTGAATGACACTGTTTTATTGATCAGAACCACAACTTTAAGATTTGTGTCTATCACAACAGACGGTTTTACTGGAATAAAAGTGCAAATAGAAGGGTTTCAAATATAAAATATGATTTAATAGGAAGTCCTTTCATAGCAAATCGATGCACCTTGCGACTACCAAGATGGTGAAGTAGATGGACTTTGGTCTTTTTCCTTCTAGCAATTCCTATGTTCCTAAGAACTTTATTTCATGCTTTAGCACATCTCGCATACCAAAGCGCTTCACAAAGAGTGAGTTACATTGTGCAAGTTACACTGTTGTTGTACAGGTAGATGGACTAACCATTTTGTATACAGCAAGATTCCAGAACCAGTAATGAGATAAATAATGACCAGTTAAATCTGTTTTTTGTGTTGTTGATTGAGTGAGGAATGTTGGCCAGGTCATCAGAACGCTCCAGCCTCCTTCAAATGGGATTTTTAATGCCCACTTGAACAAACAGTCTGGGCCTACATTTCGTATCTCATCTGAAGGACAGCAGCTTTGACAATGCTGAATTTCCTCAGAAATGCAATGGACTACCATCCTAGATTATGTGCTCAATTTGTTATATTTTCTTCTGGATAAAAAGAGCAGTTTGCCCCCAGCAGCTCTTTTCAAGAAAAAATTATTGCCTTGTACAGACAGCCAGTAAACTGTACTCATTTTGTCCATTTGACCAGCTGTATCTAAGGCTGCGAGATGTCAGTATAACTAAGCATTCTTTTTTTTTAAAAAAAAACAATGGTACATAAATTTTGCAGGTACAGTACTGTTATTGTTAATATAACAGGAGTAGGAGCATCTTTCATTAGACCAAAAAATGGAACTGAGAGCATGGGGATCTCTTCGCTTGGCTAGAAAATGGAACTGAATGACCTTGGTTCACATAATTTGCAATTTTATTAAATAAATGCAGAAAACTGATTAAATTTGATTTAGTTAGCACATTGCTTTCTCAGTTTCAGAAGCAGCCCTGGATACTCAGCAGGTAAAAATTGACAGCATTTTTTGTACATTTGCCCTAACTTCCATGTCAGTTCTCCGGGTTTCTAAGGGTACAATCATATTACAACTTTAGCGTAGGTGTAACGTGGTTTCCACTACATACTGTGGTGTAAATATCTGGGCACCAACCTGACTGTGGAGCAAGACCCTTAAGGAAGGAGTCTCACTCTGCTTCGGTCTAGCCTGGACTTTAGATTTATACTACAACTTTAGTATTGGTCATGTAATTGTCCTACAAAAGGTTCAAAAGGCAAAAACAAAAGATGTTACCAGGGATTAGGGGGTTAGAGATATGAAGAGAGACTTGAAAAGCTAGGGCTTTTTTCACAGGAGCAGAGAAGGTTAAGGGGTAACCTGGTAAGAGGAAATTACAAAGAGAGTTATGATACGGTAAATGGTGATACATTGCTTCTACTAGTCGGCAAGATAGTAACAAGGTGGCACAAATTTAAGATAATCACAAAAAGAATTCAAAGGAAGGCTAGAAACATTTCTTTACACAGAGGGTGGTTAGAATGTGGAATTCTCTACTAAAAACTGCTGTCGAAGTAGAATCCATAAGTACTTTTTAAAAGGGAATAAAGAAGAACTATGGAGGGGTAGGCGGAGCAAGTGGGAGAGTGGAATTGGAGTCTCATATAAAGGAAAAATACTGGTCCAAACAGCCTGTGTTTATGTTATCACATTCTATGAACAGAGAGAGTTTTCATTATTGTAGTGGTTTCTCATCAAATTTGTTTGCATAGATTTGTTTTTCCAAATGTTTTGTTCGGTTTTTAATGCAAGGAAAGTTCGTTGGTAAAAACAGGAAGCATGAGGTGGGTATATTATTGTGGTCTGAGCTAGGGCATAGGATTATTCCTCATTGAAAGCCGTACCCAAGCTCATTGGTAGAGTAATTTGGATCTTGCTGGAATCAAATTCTAGGAATTTTTTGCAAAGGAGACCAGGGAACAAATTTAATTCAACAGTCTATGAATTACTAATATTAAGTAATGAAAAACCTACAGCGTAGTATATTATTTAACCTCATTACTATTTTTGTCCCCCTACACTTACCACCACCACATGTTTTTCTCTATCCAAAGGCTGGGATGATTTCATCTACAGACTCAACCGCCACAACTGCTGTTCCACAATCAGCCAAGAGAAGCAATTTGGACAAGTACACTTTTCCATCAAACCCCTCTCCCTGTATCTTCCGGATTGACAGCCCAGCTAGCAGCCTCACAGTACTCATGACCATCTGGTTATAAAGTCAAATGCTCACCCACCAGCTATAAAGCCACCATCTTACTTTTGTGATAGCTGCTCAGAGTTCATGACGAGACTTCATTGTAAGCATTTCGCACATAAAATGCACAGAATTGTCATCGTTGGCCAAAAGAAGTTCGCCGCATCTTTTGTGAAAATACAAGTATTGGTCTATTCCTGCAATAATGGTCTCTAAAAACAAGTGTGCAAAATCAAATTCCTGTTACTACATTAACTGTCACTCCTTAAATAATGCATCTTAAATGGATCTAGTAAAATTGTACAGCAGCTATACCATTGAACTTGGCACATTACACAGCATTCAAATAGTTTACTCCTGCAAAATAAGGAGTTTTAGAAAGTTGATTGTTGGAGTATATCTCATTCAGAATAATCGCATGCCTGTTCAGTACTCTGTTCATCAGAACTACCTTTTCTTCCTTGTTCTGGATTTACGCATTTGGCCTTGCCTCATCGATAGATTGAAAAGTGGTTTATTTACAACTGACCAAAGTGCAGGTACGGAGTTTCATTGTGAATAATTTACCACTATTTTGTAAAATTTATTGTTGCAATGATGCAATGTCTCAAATAAGCGTTAAGGATTTTTTTTTAAATAGTACAGCTGAATTTTTTTCTATTCAGTTGAAAAGCTGAAGAAAAGATTATTGAAGAGTTTGATATGGAGTGTGGTGCTAAAACATGGATGTTGAGGAAAGGGGAGGTCAGGCTTCTAGAGGGCTTTGAGATGTGGGCTTGGAGATGCATGGAGAAAGTAAAGTGGATAGATAAGAAAAGTAATGAGGAGGTTTTGGCAATGATACAGGAAGAATGGAGTTTGATTGATGCTATCAGAAAGAGGCAAATGAACTGAATTGGGCATATGCTGAGGGGATGGGATGTTGAAAGAAGTGTTAGAAGGACAGATGGAAGGAAAAAGACAAAGGGAGGAAAAGAAAGATGCTTTTGAATCACCTGAAGAATGGGAGATCGTATGGAGAATTGAAGAGAGCAGCACAAGGGTAGGAGATGGGAGAATTGAGCCAGAACATACTTTAGGCAGACCATTGATAATGATGGTCTGAATTTAAAACCACTCAGATAGTTAATATGCTGGTGCAAGTTATTAACCCAGATTACACTAAGTGAATGACAATGTTTTTTATGTTGACGGTGGGGTGTCGGAGAATGGTACTTAAAATGCAGATCCTCTATCTACAAGAGGCTTTCTTTCACGCTGATCAGTGCCACTGATCCTTATGGGTTGTTTACAGGCTCAAAAGGGTAGATGCTGATGTTTTGTACAGCTTCTGAAGGTAGATCAGCGTATGCGCAATGTCAAGTCTTGGACGTCAATGGAGGCAGAGTTAATATTGGTAATCACTGGTGGGGGAGTACTACATGTGTACCGCCAAAAAGTTATGTAATTTAGTTTCAAGTTAGTGTGAACGAGTAGCAACAATAAGTATTCTCTATTCTACCAGCTTATCTTAGATTTTATTTAGGTGTCAGCTGTAGCTCAGTGGTAGTATTCTTGCCGATGAATTAGAAGGTTGTAGGTTCAAGACTCACTCCAGAGACTTGAGCACATAAACTAGGTTGACACTCCAATGCAGTACTGAGAGAATACTGCACTAACGGAGGCACCGTCTTTTGGATGAGACATTAAACAGAGGCTCACCCTGCCCTCTCAGGTGGATGTAAAAGATCCCATGGCACTATTTTGAAGAGCAGGCATTCATCCCAGTGTCCTGGCCAATACTTATCCCACAACCAACATCACAAACAGATTATCTGGTCATTATCACATTGCTGTTTGTAGGACCTTGCTGCGCGTAAATTGGCTGCTGCCGTTACAACAGTGACTACATTTCAAAAGTACTTCATTGGCTGTAAAGTGCTTTGGAAGTCCTGAGGTTGTGACAGATGGTATATAAATGCAAGTCTTTCTTTTTATTCAGTATATATATCTGCAATGGCTTAAAACTGAAGAACTTTACAGAACTTCATTCTAAGCAGTTCCAAAAATATATTTTTTCAAACCAATTTTTGATGGCAGCAGCTAAGAGGGAGCTAGCTGATGGTTATGTTAGTCGAGCATATTTGATGGAAAGCAAAACAAAACTTTTGCATTTTTGTATCTCAATAACCAAAAGGGAGTTGGAAGTGGAAAGAGGTTTGGGAGTGAATGCCCTCTCCCATCTAGTTGGGTTATTTGAGGCAACATCCGGAATTAAGTTCAAATAGTTGTTTGAAATATGATCGAGTTTTAATGGTTATTTGGAATTGTATTCTAGCTAAATCAAGAAATAAATGCTACTTGCCATTTATAAGCCATGGATAACAGCACTTTAGAGATCCATTTGCTAATGTAATACCAACATTAAATGAGACAGAATGGATCCGATAAATCAGACACTTACAGTAGTCCCAGGTATACTGTAAAGTAGCTGGAGTTCACTGGAAACGTGTGGTTCAGTTTCTTTTGCTACTTGAAGGATCAAACCAGCCATTTTTCCTCTCTGTTTAGAGTTAGTGGTTAGTATTGCCAGAACATCAGCCAAACTACAGTCCTAGCATACAAATAATATCAAAGCTAATTATCAATAGCTGGGCCACCAGTCTACCATGTGGTGAATTCAGAAAGAACTTGCATTTGTATAGCATCTTTTACCACCAAATGATGCCCCAAAGTGCTTCACAGCCATCTAAGTACTTTTGTAATGTAGGCACTGTCGTAATATAGGCAAACACCACAACCAATTTGCACAAAGCAAGGTCCCACAAACAGCAATGAGATAATGATTAGATAACCATACGTGCATCTGAGAGGGCAGATGGGGCCACAGTTTAACATCTCATCAAAAGGCCGCACATCCAATAGTGCAACACTCCCTCAGTACTGCATTGAAGTGTCAGCCTAGGTTATGTGCTCAAGTCTCTGGGGTGGAGCTTGAACCCACAACCTTCTAACTCACAGGTAAGAGTGTTACCACTAAGCCAAGTCTGACACTGGTCGATTCACTAGTGTGTTGTAATTCACCAAAATTAACTATCACGATCAATAAACAAAATACCATATACTATAGCAAAATATTTAGCTATCGGAGGGGATCGGACAAGTTTTCTATAGTTCGGAAAACAAAAACAAATAGTATGTATTCCAACTGCAGTATGGTGCACCTTAATTTCACTCAAAAAAAGTCAAGATATTAAGAGGTTTCTGAGCTTAGTGTCAACTTGGTTCTGTGGTAGCACTCTTTCCCGAGTCAGGCGGTTGCAGTGCTGAGGGATTGCTGCATTGTCAGAGTTGCTGTATTTCAGATGCAACTTTAAACCAATGTCCCATCTGCTTACGCAGATGGATATAAAAAGGTCCCTTGGTACTATTCCAAGAGGTGCAGAGAGTTCCCAGTGCTTTGGCCAACATTCCTCCTTAAACTAACACTACCAGAAATATTTATAGTATTTGCTGTTTCTGCGATGTGCAGATCGGCTGCCATATTTATCTCTATAACAGTGACAATTCTTCAGAAGTAAATCATTGACTATAAAGCACTTGGAGATGTTCTGAAAGGCACTATGACTATAAAGCACTTGGAGATGTTCTGAAAGACACTGACTATAAAGCACTTGGAGATGTTCTGAAAGGCACTATGCAAATACAAGTTCTTTTTAGAATTCTATCCCCCAGCATGTGAGTAGTTTGAACATTTGGTCCTTCAGGTTAAACATTATTTGAACCCACTAGGCCTTGTGAACTATTTACTGTATCACAGAATAATTATTTTGCTGGTCCTATCAATCTAAAACCCAAGTAGACACCATTGTAATTGTACAGTCACATCATAAAGACTTTTTTTTAAAACCTCTTGATAGTTCCAGCTGTGCTGCATCTTTTTAAGTGGTGTATCCAAATTGTGTAGTTAATAACCTGGTCAATGTTGTTATACAAAACTCAACTCATTACGATCAAGTACTAAACATTTCATGCATGTTCCCAGTCCTGACATTTTATGTTTCATATCAAGGATTTCATTAAACAGGTCAGCACACTATGTCTACAATGAAGACAAAATAACTACAACTGGTGTTTTGTGTAAGTTTAATTGAGTTCCAATTACTGCAACCTATATTTGAGGTAGGAGGAAGAGCGTTAATTCCAAGACCACCACCACCCCCCCCCCCCACCCAATAAAGTTAAAAACATCAACTCAAGAGAAGCTATTGACCAACTGTGTTGCAAACTGCAACCTTTTACCCCTCCAGGTTGGGTCTGCAGCCCACAAGCGAGATTTTCAAATAGTATTTCCTACAGGTTTCCAATCAGCTACTCTTCTTCTGAAGGCTGGCATCCTTCCTTGTCCTGGATGCCTCTCCAGTTTGAAGATCTAGCTGGTACCCCAAACTTTATCTTTACATTTTAGCATAGAGATCGGCATCTGGGACTAGAAGACTGATTTCCACTCAGTTGAACGGGAGCTGGCCGGAGATGAACACACTGGTAACACATTAAAGTGGGCCTCTTACAGCAGGAGCTGCTTGGTGCTTCATTATCCAGCAGTAAATATTTTCCTGACGATAAAAAATCTTTTTCAACAAATTTTTATTACATTTCAGGTAAGTAATAGCTTTCAATGATTAAATATATAATCAAACCCACACAATGAGTACACCATTTTTAAAAAATTGTTCTCAGGATGTGGGTGACACTGGCAACTCTGGATTTATTATCCATCTCTCAGTTGCCCTGAGATGGTTCTGCTGATTGTTTTTACATCTGAGTAACTGTTAGATCATTTCAGGGGGCATTAAGTGTCAACCACTTAGTGTGGGACTAGAGTCACATGTAGGCAGAATCAGAGAAATGGAAAGTGCAGGGAAGTTGTGGTGATGATTGAGGGGGTGGGGGGGAAGAGAGAGTGGGGAGAGGAGAGGTTGAGGCCATGGACACATTTAAAGATAAGGACAACTTATTTAAAATTAATAAATTGGGACCCTTACAAGTTTCATCATCTGGTCAGGATAAATCTAGATCAGCTCTGCCCATTCCTGGCTCTTGGTAATACAGGTAAACTCAAGGACATTAGTGTACCAGTTGGGTTTTTAGTGACAACCCAGCAGCCTCCATAACACTTTTGTTTTGGGCTAGCCACAAATTACCAGAGCTGTTGAAGTTAATTTCACAACTTGCCATGATTTGAAGTAACAGCCTCTGGGTTGCTAGTCCAGTACTGTAACCACTACACTACAACTATCTTTAAATTCTTCTATATATATTGTTGCAAATCATTTATTTTGATGACTATTTTCTAAAACAAAATTAGTTTTTTTAAACAAGAAAAAAAAGGTTTCATATAAAACTGTCAAAAATTCAAGAATTCAGGGGTTTCCTCTGGAAGTAATAAATTTCCACGCTTCCATATAATTAAACAAAACTTCCTCTTTTTAGAAAAGTTTTAAAAATTCCACAGTAAAGTAAATGTACATGCAATAAGCCTTGCTTTTTCCCCCAAACTACAGTAATTGCAGTTTTGTTTAAAAAAACTTCCCAGTGGTGGATTGCAAATAATTTCCTTTATACTGTATACCAGCAATAAAGCCACTGTTATCATGCAGCATATACGTCATCTCCTGTATCAAATATAAGGTGGTTATTAATAGCTGGCATCCGCATTGAGCCACTGCTGGCACATATACCTCACAAGTCTGTACAAGGGTTACAGTTCACCTGCGTCAGTTCCTAACTTATGATGTTGCAGGCAAACTTCCCAACCACATTGCCTCAGACAAGGCAACGAAACAGCCAACTCAGGAGGTTTGCCTGCTGAGAGTCAGGCAAAACTGATCAAGGCTCGTTGTGGCTAGGTCACAAGAGTTGAAAGGTTGCATCAAATTTTAAATTATTGTCCTTACCATTGAACCTTCCATGGCCTTACCTCACCCCCCTCACATCTGTCCATCTACATGACCGTGCCATCAGCAGTCTCGGTACCACCCTCTAGAATTCCTTCCCTAATCCCCTTTGTCCCTAAACCCCTTTGTCTCTTCATTTCTTTTAAGACACTCCTTAAAACCCCACCTTTTTGATCACCCTTCTGATCCCTACTCCCAATCTCTATTTCAGCACCGTTTGCTTCATGCCTCTGTGAAGCAGATTGGGACCCTTTTCTACATTAGGAGGTGCTATATACATGCAAGTTTCTTTTGATTGCCAAAATTAAACTGTGACCACTTTTTCTCATCTGCGAGCTAGTAAGGGCCTTCCAGTATAAACAAGTGACTGATGATTAATCAGATGAATCCTTAATGCTACTGACAACAAAAGTCACAGCATCACCAACATGTCATTGAATACCTATCAAAAATGTCCAGACCACTGTTACATATTATACTGCTTATGCCACTCAACATGATCAGGCATTTATAAGCATTGTTAATTGTATCTATGTGATTTATAGCAATTAGTGTAAATTGTATTCAGGTGGTCCGTATCAATTGGGAACTCCCTTGTATCCATTTATAAGAGAGCTGATTTAGGGTGTGGTGTGGAGCTCTGTGAATAAAGGCGTGGAAGCTAAGCTCTACTATTCTATCCTTCACCACCTGGCTATCCAGTTTATAACAAAGCTAACCCTGTCAAATCTGGAGTGACACAAATCAGTATTCTGAACAGTTATCTGAAGTATGCAAAAGTTGGAACACACAACCAGAGATTTCTCTAGCTTTAAAATGGTTACATAACCAGGACCGTGGTGGTGGGCTTTCTTCTTGAATCTCTGCAAATGTTTGCAGAGCTTTTTGACACCACTGAGTGGCTTGTCGGGCCACTTCAGAGGACAGTGAAGATCAACCACATTGGTGTGAGATCAGAGTCCCATATAGGCCAAGCAAGGATGTCAGGTTTCCTTTTTCTTAAAATTCGTTCATAGGATGTGGGCGTCGCTGGCAAGGCCAGCATTTATTCCCCATCCCTAATTGCCCTTGAGAAGGTGGTGTTGAGCTGCCTTCTTGAACCATTGCAGTCCGTGTGGTGAAGGTTCTCCCACAGTGCTGTTAGGAAGGGAGTTTCAGGATTTTGACCCAGCGACAATATATTTCCATGTCGGGATAGTGTGTGACTTGGAGGGGAACGTGCGGGTGGTGATGTTCTCATTTGCCTGCTGCCCTTGTCCTTCCAGGTGGTAGAGGTTGCAGGTTTGGGAGGTGCTGTCGAAGAAGCATTGGCAAGTTGCTGCAGTGCATCCTGTGGATGGTACACACTGCAGCCACGGTGCGCAGGTGGTGAAGGGAGTGAACATTTAGGGTGGTGGACGGGGTGCCAATCAAGCGGGCTGCTTTGTCCAGGATGGTGTCGAGCATCTCGAGTGTTGTTGGAACTGCACTCATTCAGGCAAGTGGAGATATTCCTTCACACTCCTGACTTGTGCCTTGTAGATGGTCGAAAGGTTTTGGGGAGTGAGGAGGTGAGTCACTGGCCGCAGAATACCCAGCCTCTGACCTGCCCTTGTAGCCACGTTATTTGTGTGGCTGGTCCAGTTAAGTTTCTGGTCAACGGTGACCCCCAGGATGTTGATGGTGGGGGATTCGGCGATGGTAATGCCGTTGAATGACAAGGGGAGGTGGTTAGACTCTCTCTTGTTGGAGATGGTCATTGCCTGGCACTTGTCTGACACGAATGTTACTTGCCACTTATCAGCCCAAGCCTGGATGTTGTCTAGGTCTCGCTGCATGCGGGCATGGACTGCTTCATTATCTGAGGGGGTTCCTTCCCTAAAAGGACATTAGTGAACCAGTTGGGTTTTTAACAACAATCCGACAGTTTCGTGGTCACTTTTACTGATCCCAACTTTTCATTTCCAGGTTTTTTTCAAAAAACTGAATTCAAATTCTCAAATTGCCATGGTGGGATTTGAACTCGTGTCTCTAGTCCGGTAACATTCAGTAATTTACCAATAAGACGAGGAGAGTGAAGAAGCAGCAAAATACTGCAGCTGCTGGCAATTTGAAACAGAAAATGCTGGAGACACTCAACAGGTCAGGCAGCATCTGTCGAAAAGGCAGTTGATGTTTCAGGTATAAACCCTTCCTCAGAACTGAGGAGAGTGAACCTGGGCACAAGTCGTGTGAGGCTGTTCTTTCAGGCTGATAACATTACGCAAGACAAGCCCTGTCAGACACATCACTGGCTGACATTTCCAAATCCTCAGCTCAATTAAGACACAGTCTAAGAGTTTGAATGATGAAACACTTATCAGTTCAGTCATGCTAGTGGGGTACCACAAAGATTGGTGATTGGGCCTCAGCTATTTACAATCTATATTAATGACTTAGATGAAGGGACTGAGTATAATGTATCCAAGTTTGCTGATGATACAAAGCTAGGTGGGAAAGTAAGCAGTGAGGAGGACATTAAGAGTCTGCAAAGGGATATAGACAGATTAGTGAGTGGGCCAAGAGGCAGCATATGAAGTACAATGTGGGGAAATGTGAGGTTATTCACTTTAGTAGGAATAGAAAAACAGAATATTTTTTAAATTGTGAGAATCTATTTAATGTTGGTGTCCAGAGATACTTGGGTGTCCTAGTACAAGAAACACAAAGTTAACATGCAGGTACAGCAAGCAAATGGCAAGTTGCCTTTATTGCAAGGGGTTTGGAATACAAGAGTAAGGAAGTCTTACTACAATTGTACAGGGCTTTGGTGAGACCTCACCTAGAGTACTGTGTAGAGTTTTGGTCTCCTTATCTAAGGAAGGATATACTTGCCTTAGAGGCGGTACACTGAAGGTTCACGAGATTGATTCCTGGGATGAGAGGGTTGTCCTATAAGGAGAGGTTGAATAGAATGAGCCAATACCCTCTGGAGTTTAGACTTATACTATCTACTGCTAGACAAATCAAAAACCAAGCTCAGTCCTGAAAAACTGGAAAAGCCAGTCTACAGTTGTAGTCCTGGTAACCCCTGATAAAGGTTACAGCTTTAACTTCTAAAAAAGGATCATCCTACACCGCTCACATGATGTAGAAAGAGAACACTGACTACCGCTCAGGCGCTTTTAAACTGGCACGGTTTTATTTTGGGCTATTTTATCCCAGGTTACAGGTATCTGTGCACTAAGATCAGCACTTATACTACTAAATCTAGCTCCCTTATCCTGGAAAAAGTAGTGAAAGAAAAAATGTTCTATTTATGTAACACCTTATGTTTTGGTGAAGGGTCTTGGGATTTTTCTACGTTAAACAAGCTATATAAAATGGGATCATTTGCATTCAATCAAACATACAGGGCCTCAGTTTATCATCTGGAAGGTGACACTTCTGACAATGCAACACTCCCTCAGTAGTGCACTGAAGTGCCAGCCTAGATCATGTGTTCAAATTTCCTCAGACCAAGGCCACCTGTTTCAATAATGCAACACAGTGAGCCAGTCCTGTGTGCTTGCTCGCTGGATCTCCATATTACACGGCAGAGCACAGCACAGCACACTAGCTCCTGGCAGAACGTAAACCTGGGAAACTGCACCAAAGTCACTCTCCCAAAACAGAATCTCTAAACCATCCGTTTACACACCAATGCAAAAGCTCTTTCAAGGCAGTCTTGCAAACAGCACGATGAGATTGCAAAGCAAATGGTTAGTGTCCAAAAATGACACTTTTGGGACAAAACAATCGTGTTACAATTTATGGTAGCTTTCCATGACATGCTCAAGATTTGAAAATTCACAGGCTAATTAAATAATATTTTGTAATACTGGTAATCTTAAAGTAGATTACTCTTCAGGGGCACGACTAGCAATCTTACTATTAAATGGGTTTACAGTTTACTGGTGAAAAATCCAAAATTATCCAACACAGTATTTACAGAATGCCAGGCTTTAATTTGGTAGTGTCAGTGATATTGCAATTCGTATATATAAAACAGCAAGGTTCCCATTCCTTATTATGATGCAACGATTTCTGCCGGAAAGTTACTAGCACTACTATGCCCGAGAGAATATCCAAGGCAACACCTGAATTTGTAACACCTACCAACTCACTATGTAGGCTCACGCTTAAAGAACGTTCACTTGTCTGAGACAGTGGAGAACTCATTAGAACTGCGTAAATTACCACCCCCAAGAGAGGAGAAAATTAGCAAAAAATTCTTCAACTATATTATGAGGAATGGTAAAACTTTAATACAAAGAACACTGATGTAACTTTGTGTATATCAACAACCTGAGTCTAAATTTCCCTACCATTCTAATTCCCTGTATAATCAATTGCCCCTTCCAACATTGGGGGTGATGAAAAGGAAAAACAATCTGACCATCACTAGTTCACTGACTCATAGGAGCTTTGGACATTGCATAAACATGGTTCTAAGCTCTTGGCTCTTAAAAAAAAAACTAAGGGCAGTCAAAAAGCCAAAAGGATTAACATGGATAATGTCCTCCTCCCCCACCCAACTAAAATGGAAACAATAATGAATTCAGGCAAGTAACAGGTGAACAATCAGGCACAATGCTGAATGGCCACAATCAGCCAAACTAAGAACGAAAACTTTTTGGTGGCACATTAAACTTACACCCCTGGAATCACGGCTCAAATCTTAGCCCAGACTGGTGGGATGAATACCTTACACTACCTGTTGACTGTAAGGCTTCCATGTGAAGTTGGACAGTTTCAACATAGTTCTTAGAGCCTATGGGCCCCCAGCACAAAATTATTCTTGATGGCACTAAATTGGCAGAGGCCAAAGGAGGGTTGATGTGGGAAATGGAAAGCGCAACACTGGTGCAGAAGGTGCAGCGAAGGCACACTGCTGAGGCAAGAACCTTCCTCTGCATTTAGTTATAATATATTGACTTGCGAGTGTTTGATACAAATACCGAGTGCCTGAATTGAGAAAAAGTTTTATTTCAGAGCACCAGCATTGTTGTCAGGAAGAATCAGAAACCTACTTCCGATGTCAGGCTTGGCTCAACGATAGCACTCTTGCCTGAGTCGGCACGTTGTAGGTTCAAGCCCCACTCCAGAGACTTAAGCACATAATCTAGGTTGCCATTTCAGTGCAGTACTGAAAGTGTCAGAGGTGCCATCATGAGAGGTCTGCCCTCTCAGGTGGATGTAAAAGATTCCAAAGGGATTATCAAAAAGAGGAGGGTTGTTCTCCTGGTATCCCAGCCAACATTTATTCCTTAACAAACATTACTAAAACAGATTATCTAGACATTTATCTCATTGTAGTTTGTGGGAGCTTGCTGTGCACAAACTGTCTGCTGCGTTTGCCCAAGTAACAACAGTGGCTATGCTTCAAAAGTTCTTCATTGGTTGCGAAGTATTTTGGAATGTCTGAGGATGTGAAAGGTGCTATATAAACGCAAGTTCTTTCTTTCAATAGAAGATAACGTCTATAATTAAGTACATTTAAGCACACACGCATAATTTGCCGTAAAAATACATGTTAAAGATGTCATTTTCCTTTTTCCTTCTTCGCAGAAACTGAGATTTATAGTTCGTTCTTCAAATGAGACTCCCAGGTTGGCTCAGTTGGAAGTATTCATGCCTCTAAAAGTCAGAAGAAGGAACTTGCATTTATATAGCACCTTTCAAATCCTCAGACGTCCAAAGCACTTCACAGCCAATGAAGAACTTTTGAAGTGTAATTACCGTTATAATGTAGGAAACGTGGCAGTCAATTTGCACATAGTAAGGCCCCAAAACCAGCAATGAAATAATGACTGGATAATCTGTTTTTTTTTAAATGTTGGTTCAGGGATAAATATTGGCCAGGGCACAGGGACAACTCCCCTGCTCTTCTTCAAACAGTGCCATGGGATGTTTTACGTCCACCCGAGGCGCCAGCCGTCTCATCTGAAAGACGGATCATAAGTTCAAGCCCCACTCCAGGACTTCAGCACAAAATTGAGGCCAACACTTTAAAGCAGTACTGAGGAAGCACTGCAGTGTCAAGAGATGCCGACAGAGACACTAAACCGAGGCCTGGTCTCCCTCAAGAGCATTAGGCGGATGTAAAAATTTCCATGTCACTCTCTGAAGAGCGGGGATCTTACCCACTGTCCTGGCTAATATCCTTCCCTCAAATACCACCAAAAAGAGATCAGCTGGTCATTCATTTCATTGCTGTTTGTGGGATCTTGCTGTCACATTTGCCTAGATAACGTTCACTGCATTTCAAAGTAATTCACTGTATGTGAAGCTGAGACATATAATAAGGCGCTATATAAGTGAATCCAATTTGCACTGCATTTCACTTGCTGAAACAGCCAGGGTTAAATTACTAATTAAAGAGAACACACAGAAATATCTGAAATGATTTGTGAACAAACAATGACTCCTTGCACTGTAATACATTGCAAGAAAAGTAATTATTTTATTCACAGAATCAATGAAAAACTATGTTTCTCGTAAGAAACATAGAAAAATTTACAGCACAGAAGGAGGCCATTTGGCCCATTGTGCTGGTCAAAAAAGAGCTACCCAGCCTAATCCCACTTTCCAGCACATGGTCTGTAGCCTTGTAGATTATGGCACTTCAAGTGCATATCCAAATACTTTTTAAATGTGATGAGGGTTTCTGCCTCTGCCACCCTTTCAGGCAGTGAGTTCCAGACTCCTACCATCCTCTGGGTGAAAATATTTTTCCTCAGCTCCCCTCTAATCCTTCTACCAATCACTTTAAATAAGTTCCTAGTATGCCATCCTACATGCTCTTTCTCGTTGTTATATTGAAATTGAGACCTCAAAACAGTGGAATTTCTTGTTTCCCTCAAGCTGCCTTTACATTGGTCATGGAGGAATGCTTCCACCACCTGTTTCTGACACACAGGTCCCAATAACAACCCCAATGTCAACATCCAAATTCATTAAGATCAGCTGTGGGGGAAGACACGGTAAAACACTTGTCTTGAAGTCAAAAGCTTATGGGTTCAAGTCCCAATGCAGGATGAGCACATAATCTAGACTGAGGCATTGCAGTGCTGAGGCAGTCTTAGATTGTTGCAGGTGCCCCCTTTTGGATGGAACATTAAACCAAGGCTGTCTCTGCGCAAAAGACACCACAACACTATTCAAAGAGGAGCAGAGAGTTATCCTAACGCCTTAGACAACACTCCTCCATTAGTGACACCACAAAAAAATTAAGCAGTCATTCATTTCCCTTTTTATGGAAACTTCCTGCGTATAAATTGATTCCCATGTTTACCTACATAACTGACTACACTTCAGAACGAATCTTTCTTACTCACTTTGAAGTGTGTGGTGTCCTACCGTATTGGTCTTGTTGAAGGAACAAGATTTCACAATAATCATTTTGTGTAAATCCTGGCTGAACTACTGTATGCTCAAACTCAACTGCTGAAGACAGGCCTGAATAAGCCCTCATGCAATGTGTGATGTAAGTCAATGGAAAAAGAGCCTTCTGTACTAGTTTGAGTCAGGCAGAGATTTTTGAAAGCTGTGGAGTGCCAAAAAACAGGTTAATGGCTCAAACAGTAGCTGAAACAATAAAAGTGGACCCAAGGAAACAGCCAAGTTTTTTTTGTATACTAAAAAGCGTCACAGGATTCAATTAAAGAGGCAAATTTGGTGTACAATTTTGGTCTCCTTACCTAAGAAAAGATATACTTGCCATAGAGGGAGTGCAACGAAGGTTCACCAGACTGATTCCTCCAATGGAGGGACTGTCGTATGTGGAGAGATTGAGTAGATTAGGCCTGTATTCTCTGGAGTTTAGAAGAATGAGGTGATCTCATTGAAACATACAAAATTCTTACAGGGCTCGACAGTGTAAATGCAGAAAGGATGTTTCCCCTGGCTGGGGAGTCTAGAACCAGGGGTCACAATCTCAGAATAAGGGATAGGCCATTTAGGACTGAGATGAGGAGAAATTTCTTCACTCAGAGGGTGGTGAATCTTTGGAATTCTCTACCCCAGAGGGCTGTGGAGGCTCAGCCATTCAGTACATTCAAAACAGAAATCGATAGATTTCTGGATATTAAAGGCATCAAGGGATATGGGGATAGTGCAGGAAAATGGTGTTGAGGTAGATCAGCCATGATCCTGTGGAATGGCGGAGAGGGCTTGAGGGGCCGGATGGCCTACTGCTGCTCCTATTTCTTATGTTCAAACGAAACAAGAAAAATGTCTCGTGAACTTAGTACTAGTAGTTGCAAAAAGCACAGAAAGTCTTTCAGTACCTGGAACAAAGTCCAACACATGATCCAGCAATCTTGATTCAGTTAAGTGATTATTAACTTTGCATTTTAACTTCTGTATACAAGTGACAGAATTCTTTTTTTCTGAACCAGCTTCTTCTGCCGGCCAGCCTTAACCAAATGTGGCAAGTTTACTTTGGAGTTGCCGCCAGCTGTGCGAAACCTACACATTGAGAACCAGCAGCACATAAAGCCAATAATAAAAAAAAACTGCTCGTGTTTTACAAGCAGGTGGGGTGATATATGAATTTTCATGGCTGGTGTGCTGGGCAAACATTTGGACAGATACAGAATACTGAGGTGCATATGCAGCAGCTCGTATTTCCTGTACAAAGTCTTACGTGCCAGCGATTATTATGGTCTGATTCAGTCACAATGTTGTAAAGGCCACATCTCTCCCATGCAGCAGAACTCAAAACCATCCTTCACATCGACCAACTCAGCCCTCAACGCCAAAGTTTCTAGGGCTGTGAGCAGTTGATCATTAATATTCAATGTTATTTGAACACTAAATCAGGGAAGATCCCACATGATTAGAAACAAGCCAACATGGTATCTATTTTCAAAAAACCCAAAACAAATCCAGAAATCTATGAACCTATTTGTCTTATACCAATAACTGGGAAAATAATGGAATTAATCACCTGGAACAAACTTGATGTATTTGGAGATAACTTAACAAATGGCAACTGACATTACTTCTTGGGGGGGGAAGGAAGATCCTGCATAAGCAACCTCTATTTATTTTTTGAGGAAGCAACTTGCCTAGTGGGTAATGGAAATCCCATTGATGTAGTGCATGTAGACTTCCAGAAAGACTGATAGAATTCCACATGAAAGGTTGCTACACAAGCTTAAAATTGAATTCCTTTTAGAAGCAATGACCAGCACAAAAGTTCCTTCAATTGTTTAAAATCAAGCAAGTGAAAGTATTTTTAAATTTTGCATGCACTAGCTGCACACTACATGTTAGCATGTGCCTGGTTTTAAATCATAACCTTAAAACCACTTCAGTGACACTACAGGTATGAATAGGAAGGGATCAGGTGCAGGACAATTGTTTGTCCTGCACTAACTTGCCTTTCACCAATACCAGGCTTGCTGAAAAATTGAGACTGCATTTTTATTAAGCAGTCAGCAAAAAATGATCCTACTTTGCTGCCTCACTTGTCTGTTTTCATCACCCTAGGCTCCAATCTGATGCTGCTGCATACTGTGGGCAACAATTCCTGATCTAACAAAACTATCGCAATATCAGGAATTCCCACCTGCAGCATGCAGCAATACTAAATCCCCTGAAGCAGCAATCACGTCAGGTTGGAGTCAGGAACAGTGGATCAAAGAAGACCGACTCCAGAATCTGGATGGTGGGGTTAAGGTTAAAAAAAAGAAAGGGAGCTGATGGAAGAACCAATGTTAACTGGGAGGGGAAGAAGGTCCAGCATTACAGCTCACAGTAGCAAGAAAGCAAAGTTAAAGTTACATCTTCTGATGCAGACTTTAGAAGCCTTTTTAAAAATTAACATAGCGCATACAGCCTGGTCAATGTATGACAGTGCAATGTAAACTAACAAACTCATATGTAAATATAGATGGAAGCATAAAGTTTAAAAAAAATGACATGAATTGTTATAGCAAGGCATGATAATCAAATTGTTGAAGTTTTATATGTTTTTAGTTGGGGGCATATTGCACCTTTGAAATGCTTAACAGCACCGGGATAATTAAAGTTCACAAAGATTAAAGCACGCTGACACAAGTTGCATGTGCTCTGCTTGGCTCCCTGTGACTTAAATGAAAGAGCTACACCAAAGCTTCGAGGTGATATTTAAAGGCTATAAATGGAATCCCTTCAGGATTTTCCATTGGAAATTAAAGGATTTTTTTTATAAATGAGTTGGGTGTAGTGGCTGTTCTCTGCCCTTATGGTACTGTACATTTATTCTCTCCTGGCTGTTCCACAAATTTAAATTGCATGAGAATTTGTGATAGAACACAGATTTTTAAGTTTTCCACAATTTTTAAATTACTCCCCTCATGAAGGATCACCACACCTTTCACCAAGTCAAAAACCCAATGAGACACAGAAATGGTTTGAGTTCTGATGCTTTCTCGATTAGGAACATTTGTTCCCAAGAAACTTTAATGATGTTAATAACCAATGCCACCACATCATGAGATTCAGAAGTGAGTTAAAAATCCACTTGTATTATTAAAAAAACTTAATGGTCACATTTTTTAAGCTTTCCGACTCCGCTAAGGAAATAAACTATGCAGTCCAAAATTTGACTGGTGATGACCCTAAGTGCCAGTATTGCTTTACAACATCATGCACCATTGCGATTTCAAAACAGGAAGGACTAGTTTACCATCATGTTTGACTTGCTTAGAAGGAACGCTTGAACTCTGTAGGCACGCCTTGCCACACCGAGAACAAATTGAACTGACAGACTTAACCAGCTTTGACTCTGTTCCGGTCTAATCATATTGATCAGTATACACACATCCATTATTATTCAAGTATGTCTCTTTACCCCCTCAACGATTTCTATTTAGCCCTCCAAGTATAGCACACTACCTCAATTTTTGAAGGAGTATTCCTTCATAAAATGAGCTCTCAGCCAGTCAAAATCCCTACTCATGGTGATTAAGAAGCAAATCTACATCATAATAATCTTGCTCTGATAAAAGTACATCTGTAGCAGCTACCGTTTTGAGTGCAGTAGTTCAATTATCTAATTGGCAGCAGCAAGCAGGAGTCAAATCAACAGGCGATTTATCCCATTAACTACTGTAAACAATGCAATGCTAGGCAATCCAACAAGTAACACTCCAATATAATGCTGCGCCAATTATTAATATATATATTTTTAATTATGTCTTCTTACTCCTTTCTCCATCAATTTTCTCCCATCTTTCACTCCTGAAGGTGCTGACTCTCAGCTGATGTATAGTTCCATGTGTACCAGTAATCCTCTGCCACATTCTTCACACATGAGCCTACACAGTAAATGTAGTCAGCTTACGTGACTGTAGAACCGCAATCCTGCCCTCACCGCACACGTAGACTTCCAGCAGCAGCCACTAGACAGCAATGGTGGTCAGGACCCCTGGACATTTACCCCTTTACTAACAGAGGAGCACCAAGACTAACTGTAGCACCAATACTGCTGCCCCAGCTGAGATCAACTAAATGAGCACAGGCCTGGGATCACACCCAAGAAAAAGAACTGCTCATAAGTGTAGGCATCATGCATCTGCAATTTATTCTGTTGTTTCTTCTTGAACTAGCACAGTTTTATATTGTGAAGCAGAAAGGCCATAGCTCCAGAAGTGGTCCAGAAACCACTCAATTGTTTGAGGCAGACCTGGGGGTATATGTACACAAATCATTGAAGGCGGCAGGGCAGGTTGAGAAAGCAGTTAAAAAAAGCATATGGGATCCTGGGCTTTATAAATAGAGGCATAGAGTACAAAAGCAAGGAAATCATGAAGAACCTTCATAAAACACTGGTTCGGCCACAACTGGAGTGCTGTGTCCAGGTCTGGGATCGCACTTGAGGAAGGATGTGATGGCCTTAGATAGGGTGCAGAAGAGATTTACTAGAATGATTCCAGGGATGTGGGACTTCAGTTACGTGGATAGACTAGAGAAGCTGGGGTTGTTCTCCTTGGAACAGAGAAGGTTGAGAGGAGATTTGATAGAGGTATTCAAAACCATGAAAGGTCTAGACAAAATAGATGGAGAGAAACTGTTCCCATTGGTGGAAGGGTCAAGAACCAGAGGACATAGATGTAAGGTGATTGGCAAAAGAACCAAAGGTGACATGATGAAAAACTTTCTTTTTTTTTAAACACACAGTGAATGGTTATGATCTGGAATGCACTGCCTGAGGGTGTGGTTGAGGCAGATTCAATCATGGCCTTGAAAAGGGAACTGGATAAATACCTGAAAGGAAAAAAATTGCAGGGCTACAGGGACAGGGCGGGGGAATGAAACTAGCTGGATTGCTCTTGCATAGAGCCGGCAGACTCGTTGGGCCGAATGGCCTCTTCTATGGTTCAGTCGGTCAGGCAGCTGTTACTTGTTTTGGGCTACTTTTTTTTTTGCCTTCCGCTGATGAAACAGGCCCACTTAACAAACATTGGGCCAGAATTTGCTGTCAAAATAACAAAGGGGCAGATGCGTGGTTAAACGCAGATATCCAAAAATTGCAGTGCGAGATGCGCCGCTCCACCTTTAGCTTCGTGAAGACGGCATCTCGCTGTCTGCCTCACCATTGAAATGTAATGAATGGCGTGAAATTGCTGTATTTGCACGGTGGATACGAACTAAACTCGCCACAGAAAGTTAAGTCTTGCCCTTTTCAGTGTAAGTACCCTTTCAGCGACGTGATGAGTCAACCTCTCTGGCGCTGAAAATTAACTATTACAAGTATGGAGTCTCATTCCTTCAGATATTAATTGTTGTTGGAGATTTTAAAAATGTAATTTTAAAAAATGTTTTACTTCTCCTTTGTGTCTCTCTTTTCTCTCTCTCTCAATCCAATCTTTCTTTCCCTCGCTTTCTGTACCCAACTTGCATTCACCCACTCTAATTTACATTTCCTTCTCAGTCCTTGCACTGAGAATTTCACAATCCTTCAATCTGATTAAGGACACAGTTACTTGCCCTGTTCACTCAGGTCCCAGATGCTGTTTCCCTCGCTGTGAAATTATCAGCCTGCACTTTCAGCAACTTGCCACACAAAAAATTTAAAAACCTAAACAAGCAAGGGCAAGTCTAACTAACAGCAGACGCTGTTAGATGCCCTGCCACAGCAAATTACGGCCCACATATTTCTACCAGTGTGGGGGTGAAACTAAAAACGTATAGAGCTCCATTTGAAAGCAGATCTGTACTTGCTATACACAAAAAAAAACTAACAGTAGATTACTCCCCTATGACTTAGTGGGTAAACACACCACCTCATATGGTTCTGAGCAATTGAGACTAGAGGGTCACAAGTTTGATTCTTAGAGCTGTGCTGAGTTAGCTTATGTCAGCCAAAACATATTTGAAGTTGGCACAATTCATCTCAACACTTCTGAAATAAGGAGGGCAAAAAATTAAATCAACCTCCGTTCCTGTTCATGACTGGAATCCAGGGAACTGATGCTGGAATGTGGATATTGGGTGCTGAAATGTGGTACCTCCTCCTGTGGAACAGGTTGATCACACTTACAGGACTGGGTTTAGCTATAATGTTCTCCAAAGTTGAATATCCTGCTCACAAACGAAGAATGGTCTTTTAAGCAATGTCCTATAGGGTGCACGTGGAACCCCACCATCTTAACTTGGCACCTTGAGGGAGGATGGAATAAAGGCAGAGGGAAAATAATGAACAATTATCAGTGAATTTATGACACTAATGAAGTCTGAGGGTTTTGCTGGTATTTCACTCTCATAGTTTACACTATTATCTCCAACTACCTAACCAAATTAACATCTATTTTCCTATGTGCAAATTGCATACAGTAACATACATAGTATGTCACTTTCTGAAGGTCATTTCAAGTAAATATTTTCTGTGTATCTATGTTTTGTTGAAAAACTCCTGGAAGTGCACATAATGTCAAACACGCTCATATTTTGAAATACCACTGCCAATATAACCAAATATAATTGAATATATCTGTTTATACTTTCACAGCAGAGCTCCTTAAAACAATAGCATCTTAATGAAAAAGTGGTCAACAAGCTTTTTTTTTGTCCAGAGGAAAAAGTCCACATTTAAATTAGATGATAACTCAAAAATTGGTGAAAATGCATTGCTTTGTGTTTTGTAAACAAAAAAGTGTTGTTTTTCTGCCCTTTTAGAATTAAAAACGTTATTTATTAAGTGCCCCATTTTTTCCTACGTTGTTTAAGATTCATACGTATAATTCCAAGTAACCAGATATAAAATATTAATCTGGCAAACCCCATAAACTCTGCCTTTGCCACAGAAAAGCCTCCCAAGGCGCTTCGTATGTTAAAGGCTCTATTATAAACACAAATTGTTGTTTTTCTTGTTGTGTGCTTTTCCCATTTTCAAAGAACACAGAACGTTTCGCAGCTTTAATCCATCTTATTTTTGTGTAAAGATATGACTGTCACTTTTCCTCCTCTTCTGCCTTTAACTGCTGTTCTCAACCCAAATCCCACCACTTTGGCTCAGTGGTAAGACTCTTGAACCGGAGTCAAGTGGTCATGGGTTCAAGCCCCACTCCACAAAATTGAGTACATAATCAATACTGGCACTTCAGAACAATACCAGGAGTGCTGCTCTGTCAGAGGTGCCATCTTTCGGACAAGACTTTAAACTGAGGCCCCGTCTGCCCTTTCAGGTGGATGTAAAAGATCCCATGGCACTACTCAAAGAAGACCAGGGAAGTTCTCCTAATGTCCTGGCCAACATTTATTCTTCAACCAACGTCACTAAAGCAGATTGCCTGGTTATTCATCTCAATGCTGTTTGTAGAATCGTGCTATGCACAAATTGGCTGTCGCTTTTCCCTACATATAACAGTGACTAGACTTCAAAAGTACTTTGTTTGCTGTGAAGCTCTTTGGGACATCCTGAGGTTATATATATATATATATATATATATAATGCTAGTTCTTTCATCTCTCCATAAAAAGTATCTAATTTGTAACACTGACATTCCTAACTGGAACTTTACACCAAAGATTCAACATTATTATTTTTACTGCAGAGCATGGTGATTAAGTCAATAACAATTAGGATAGTAAATAAGGAGAAACTGTTTCCAGTGGCAGTAGAGTTGGTAACCAGAGGACAGTGATCGGCAAAAGAGCCAGAGGCGACATAAGGAAAGATTTTTTTAACGCAGTGAGTTGTACTGATCTGGAATTCACTGCCTGAAAGGGTGGTGAAAGCATAATCAATAGTAACTTTCAAAAGAGAATTGGACAAATACTTGAAGGGAAAAAATTTACAGGGCTATGGCAAAAGAGCTAGGGAATGGGACTAAATGGATAGCTCTTACAAATAGCCAGCACAGGCAGGATGGGCTGAGTGGCCTCCTTCTGAGCTGTATCTACTATGATAAAGCATGCCTTCATCAAAATTCCTGGCTACAGCCTCCCTTAACAGCATACTTTAAAAAGTCCAGAGATAACATGAGTGCAGGAGAGCCTGCAAATTCTAAATCTACCTCAGCCAACCACAGGCTGCATCGCCACAGAAAATTGTGAAGTGCTCCATTGTCTCCAGATGACAACATATTAAGGTGTACCTCCGGATTCAAGAGACAAACGGGTAAAGAGAAAGGGGGGAGGGGTGAAGGACATCAATTTTAATTTTAAAAGTTCAGCTTGGTGTTTGTTTATATTTTAGAAAATTTCCACATAGGCCTCACAACATAAAAACAGGGTTGTGCAGTCCAAAACTAGACAATGTGGCAACCCTAAATACCAGTATAGGGAGAAAACAGGGAAGATATCAGCAAATTATAAGTACTAGTGATTTATTACCAATAACAAATGGCCTGCAGACTTTCCAACCTCAGGAAAATGATATGATGGCTAAAAGCCCTAATTGCAGTCTAACTTGCTGGGGATACAGACGGGGCTGCTTTAAGCATGAAGAAGCTGCTTTGGGCAATCACAAATCCTTGATTTTGGATACAAAAATTAAGTACGGAGAGGAGTGTAATTGCTTTTTTAAAAAAAATACCATGGACTCAAATATGTTTGAGTTGAGAGGTGTGGGATTTTGGGTGCTGTGGTTAGAGGCAATGATAGCATCAAGGAACTAAGAATGAGATTTGCAATCAGAAGATTGACATGGAGCTGCGTTTATTTTTCAGAATTAGATAGATTAAAACAAGGTGACATTGTAAAAATCAATAACAAGCGATTCTCACTCCAAAAGTGTGGCAACTTGACCAACCTTGAAATTCTTCATTTATTCTGCCTGGTGCAAAACCAAGTCTATACCAATAAACTATAAACTAGGCCAACATTTTGCAGCTTCCAGAAAAAAAATGGACAGAATCGTAGAACACGGTGCACAAAATACCATTAAAAATCCTGTCACATTAGATAATAAAAAGACTTTAAAATTCAGTCATTGCTTACCAGTGGCCCCGATTATAAATAGACATGATCCTTGAAAGCAATCCCCACCCCCCACCTCAAACAACACAATTAAAAATCCCAGGTAAATAGAATTCGACATTATCACTGTAAACCAAGCAATGAGATAAGTGAAAAGAACAAAAGAATCTATATTTATATAGAGACTCGCATATCATCAGGACACCCCAAAACACTTAACTGTCAATTAATTTATTCTGAGGTGTAGTTCCTTGCTTGTTATGTAGGCAAAGGGAACAGCCGATTTGTGCACAGCAAAGTCTCACAAAAGGCAATGAGATAAATAACCAGATGATCGGTCTTTTAGTAATGTTGCTAGAGGGATAAATGTTGGTTGGGAGAACTCCCCTACTCTTCTTCGAAATAGCGTCCAGGGGATATTATACATATGCCCGAGGACAAAAGGAGACCTCAGTGTTAACGTCTCATCTGAAAGACGGCACCTCCGCCTGTGCAGCACTCCCTCAGTACTGCGCCTAAGTGCCAGCCTAGATTAGGTGCTCAAGTCTCTGGAGTGGAGCTTCTGTCTCAGAGTGCTACCACTGGGCCCAGGCGGACACTTTATACAATTTAGGTGTTTTTGTTCTTGAAACAAATTCTCAATTGCTTTCGTAAACTGAGTGACAACAACCGATTTTTTAAGTGTTCAAAGTTGAACGGGTGCCCGGGTTTGGGGGGTGGTGAGAGGCAATGGTGCTGTATATGCCACTCAAGCTCATCACAGGGGAGGCCATGACAGCAGATCAGCTGCGCCTTCGCCTAACGTCGCGCTCCCACTGACGTGTCACCTCCGAGCTGAAGGAACGGCCGGTCGCCGCCAACTTTTGCTTTCTGTTATTTTTAATGGCACGTTATCGTCTACTCACGCCTTATCCACCAGCTCGCGCATTTTCCACATGTTCAGCATCCTTGCCTCCCCTCGATTCGACAGCGGCCTCGCTCCCCGTCCGGCAATGTTATTTTTATTCTCTTCGCTCTCGGGCCTCCTCCCCCCCACCACCACTTCCTGCTGCTCAGGTAAAAAGCGACCCGATAATTCGCAGCGAGGAGTTGGCGAACAAAAAAAACAGGGCCCCCCCCACCACCACCACCCCGAGCTCCCGGTTACCAACCAACCAACCAACACACACGTCAACGCGTCACGCACCGCTCCAACCGCCAGATTGCATCACCGCGCCCATTTTTTTCCGTGTGGTCTCGCGCGCCAGTGCCACGCAGCCGCCGCTTGTTGCGCGGTGCATACTGGGAGATGTCGTTTTTTCTTTGCCTCCCGCAGAATTAGAACAAGCGGCTTTTCGCGCCGTTTGAAAACTACACCTCCCAAAAACCCACCTGGGTTCTTACACCAACCGTTACTCTGTGCGAATAGTGAACAGCAGTAGCTGAGGAAAACAAGAACTGACCGTGTTTTCGGAAACTTTTATGTACGTTTTGAGTCTGCATTTTTAATCATCAATTTTTTTTTTAAGAACGCGTATAGTTTTAGTGAGTTTCATTCAGCCTGCATTGAGAAAATGTTTTCAGTGAGATTTAAGAAATAATTTAACCTAATCTGGGCTGGCACACAGAACTTAACAGGTAGATAGGGCGGTTAAAAAGGCATCTGGGATATTTTCCTTTATTAGCCGAAGCATTGAGTATAAGAGCAGGGAGGTTATGCTAGAACTGTATAAAACACTACTTAGGCCACGGCTTGAGTACTATGTACAGTTCTGGTCACCACATTACAGGAAAAATGTAATTGCACCAGAGAGGGTACAGAGGAGATTTACAAGGGTGTTGCCAGGACTGGAGAATTTTAGCTATGAGAAAAGATTGAATAGGTTGGGTTTTTTTCCTTTGAAACAAAGGTGGCTGAGGGGAGATTTAATTGAGGTATATAAAATTATGATGGGACTAGATAGTGAATAGGGAGCACCTATTTCCCTTAGCAGAGGGGTCAGTGACCAGGGGGCAGAGATTTAAAGTGATTGGTAGAAGGATTAGAGGGGAGCTGAGGAGAAGTTTTTTCACCCAGAGGGTGGTGGGGGTCTGGAACTCACTGCCTGAAAGGGTGGTCGAGGCAGAAACCCTCAACTCATTTACAAAGTATTTGGATGTGTACGTGAAGTGCTGCAACCTACAGGGCTACGGACCAAGTGCTGGAAAGTGGGATTAAGCTGGACAGCTCTTTTTCGGCCAGCATAGACACAATGGGCCAAATGGCCTCCTTCTGTGCTGTAACTTTCAATGATTCTATAACTTGCATTTATAGAACACCTTTCATGACCTCAGGGTGTTTCAAAGGGCTTCACAGCCAATGAAATGCTTTTGACTTTTGGTTAGAACTGCAGTTGTGATGAAAGATCGTCGACCTGAAAGGTTAACTCTGCTTCTTTTTCCACAGATGCTGCCTGACTTGCTGAGTATTTCCAGCATTTTCTGTTTTTATTTCAGATTTCCAGCATGTGCAGTATTTTGTTTTTGAACTACTTTTGAAGTGTTGTAATGTAGGAAACGCAGCAACAAATTTGCTCACAGCGAGCTCCCACAAACAGTAAGGAGAAAATGACCAGATAATCTGTTTTAGTGACGTTAGTTGAGGCATAAATATTGTCCAAGACACTGGGAAAACTCCCCTGCTCTTCTTCAAATAGTGTCGTGGGATCTCTTATGCCCAGCTTAGAGGGCAGATGGGACCTCAGTTTAATGTCTCATCTGAAAGGTAGCACCTCCAACAGTGCAGTACTCCCTCGGTACTGCACTGAAGTGCTAGCCTAGATTATGTGTTCAAGTCTCTGGAATGGAGCTTCTGCCTCAGGTGCTACCACTGAGCCAAGGCAGGCACTTTGTACAATTTTAGATTTTTTTTTTGTAAAAACAATAAACAAATTCTAAATTGCTTTTGTAAAAATAACCGATTTTAAGTTGAATGATGACTCCATTGTCAGTGCAGCACTCCCTCACTGAGGTGTCAGCCTAAATTACTTGCTCAAGTCTTTGGAGTGGGACTTGAACCCACAACCAGCTGACTCAGGCAAGAGTGTTACCACTGAGCTAAGGCTGCCACATAAAAACTTGATGAGACTTTAAATCCATTTCAATAAATGGAAGTAGCTTTGTGCCTTTTATTAAAGGGTAACAATTGGATACAGGCCAACCATCCACATTTGATGCGGGCAATCATCATTTGGTGGGCACGTTTCGATGTTTGTGGATGAAAATTAGTGCCACCCTGGGATTCTGACCTGCATCAATTTTGAACACCGCATTAAAAAATGGTTAGGTCATTAAAGCGCTTCTTGTACTGCATCCAAGACTGGGGCACATCGCTCCTGCTGCTCACCTTTTCAGCCACCTCCAACCATGCCTTCTTGGTAAGAACAGCAAGCTTCTTCCTCCCATTGCTGTGGAAAATGATGTTCCTCCTGCTCCTGACTGCACCCAGCAGTATTTCAAGGGAAGCATCATTTAATCTGGATGCTGGCCTTGCTCTTTGTGAATTCATGGTAAATACCTCCTGGCTCCTCCAAATTCCATTTTTGCATTGGCCCTTTAAATAGTGGACTTCAGATCGCTTCATGTGGGTGCGCATCACGCCCGCTGCACAGCTTGGAGACGCAAAACCTGAAAGGAAAAATTTAATTATTCAATCAAATCGAGATCAGAGAATCCAACCTGCTAGCTTTACTTCCGGGTTTTGCGCGCGCAATTCCCCCCCACCCCCCTCTTGGAACCTGCCTTTCCGTTAATATCGTGGCCGATGTGTTTCCAATTTTAAATAGGTACAGGATATGCATTTCTAAGTTGTTGCCTGCAGACCTAACTGGAATGATCCCAGGGCCAATAAGACTAGGTGCAAATCTTCTATTTGCTATTAGGATTTTTTTTAAATAAAAGAAAATTAACTAGAACTTTATTCTCCCGGTAAAATATTATTTTCCTACTCCAGGGACAAAGACATTTTAAAATATATAAAGAAAAATAATTATTTCCCAAATGACAAATGGAGAACCGTTGCAATACTATTGAACAAATGATTTTAGGTTTAAAAATGTAATTGTAGAATCTAAAATAATGCAAAATGCACCAAATGAAGTGCAAAAGAAATTACATTTCCTTGGCAGGGGCATGCCTACCAGAGCTGCTGAGAAAATAAATCTTATGCCTTTATATCCCTCTTCAGGCTTTCATGTACTTTTTTTGTGCCTGCAATGCAAGTTGGGTATAATTACAGCCTAAGCTACAACTCCAAGACCCACTGCACTTTCAGTATTATTATTTCTTTTTACACACGATACCTGTGGCCATTTGGGAGTTGTTGGCTTTTTTTAAGCTGTTGATCAGCTCTTGTTGGTTTTCTAGGTTGCCATGTGTGCACTTGCATCAAATTAAGTTGCATTTTTAAACCAAAGTGAGTGTGTATCAGGGGTGGAGGCTGGTAGGTTGGTACATATAGGCGAACAGTATGGATTCCCACTTTAGGTTACCACCTCCCCCAAGTCCAAAACCAGACACAGACATAATAGGATGGTGTAGCTTGAATTTTGAAGTTTGCTTTGTTGCTGTTGATAATTCATTCAAAACCTTTAGAAATAATTGCCTTCATCAGAAGGGGGAAAACATTCAAAAATTAGAATTTTGATGTCTAGTTTACAGACTGGAAGTTTGCAGACAGTCTATAGTGTAGATGGGAGCAGAAAGTTGCAAAGGGACAGTGATAAATTAAGTGAATGGGCAAAACTATGGCAGATGACGTTCAATGTGGGGAAATGTGATGTCATCCACTTTGGATCTAAGAAAGATAGATCAGAGTATTTTCTAAATGGTGAGAAATTAGGAACTGTGGAGGAGCAGAGATTTATCACAAAAAGCTAATTGACAAGTACAAGAAATAATTTACAGGCTAATAGAATGTTTGCCTTTATCTTAAGAGGGCTGGAATACAAAGGGGTGGAAGTTATTTTACAGTTATATAAAGCTCTGGTTAGACCCCATTTTTTTTATTCGTTCTTGGGATGTGGCCGTTGCTGGCAAGACCAGCATTTATTGCCCATCCCTAATTGCCCTTGAGAAGGTGGTGGTGAGCCATTTTCTTGAACCGCTGCAGTCCGTATGGTGAAGGTTCTCCCACAGTGTTGTTGGGAAGGGAGTTCCAGGATTTTGACCCGGCGATATATTTCCAAGTCGGGATGGTGTGTGACTTGGAGGGGAATGTGCAGGTGGTGTTGTTCCCATGTGCCTGCTGCCCTTACCTTCTAGGTGGTAGAGGTCGCAGGTTTGGGAGGCGCTGTCGAAGAAGCCTTGGCGAGTTGCTGCAGTGCATTCTGTGGATGGTACACACAGCAGCCACGGTGTGCCGGTGTTGAAGGGAGTGAATGCTTAGGGTGGTGGATGGGATTCTAATCAAGCGGGCTGCTTTGTCCTGGATGGTGTTGAGCTTCTTGAGTGTTGTTGGAGCTGCACTCATCCAGGCAAGTGGAGAGTATTCCATCACACTCCTGACTTGTGCCTTGTAGATGGTGGAAAGGCTTTGAGGAGTCAGGAGGTGAGTCACTCGCCGCAGAATACCCAGCCTCTGACCCGCTCTTGTAGCCACAGTGTTTATGTGGCTGGTCCAGTTAAGTTTCTGGTCAATGGTGACCCCCAGGATGTTGATGGTGGGGGATTCGGCGATGGTAATGCCAAGGGGAGGTGGTTAGACTCCCTCTTGTCGGAGATGGTCATCGCCTGGTACTTGTCTGGTGTGAATGTTACTTGCAACTTATCAGCCCAATCCTGGATGTTGTCCAGGTCTTGCTGCATGCAGGCATGGACTGCTTCATTATCTGAAGGGCTGTGAATGGAACGGAACACTGCAATTATCAGCGAACATCCCCATTTCTGACCTTATGATGGAGGGAAGATCATTGATGAAGCAGCTGAAGATGGTTGGGTCTGGGACATTGCCCTGAGAAACTCCTGCAGCAATGTTCTGGGGCTGAGATGATTGGCCTCCAACAACCACTACCATCTTCCTTTGTGCTAGGTATGACTCCAGCCACTGGAGAGTTTTCCCCCTGATTCCCATTGACTTCAATTTTACTCGGGCTCCTTGGTGCCACACTCTGTCAAATGCTGCCTTGATGTCAAGGGCAGTCACTCTCACCTCACCCTCACCTGGCCAGAATTCCTCTCTCATCC
This sequence comes from Heptranchias perlo, assembly GCF_035084215.1. Taxonomy (NCBI): domain Eukaryota; kingdom Metazoa; phylum Chordata; class Chondrichthyes; order Hexanchiformes; family Hexanchidae; genus Heptranchias; species Heptranchias perlo. Next base: position 66,565,625 of record NC_090338.1, read on the forward strand.
AATACCACCACAAACAGATTATCTGATCATTTATCTCATTGCTGCTGTGGCACATTGCGGTGCACTAATTGGCTGTCACAGTTGCCTACATGCCAAGGATGACTGCATGTACTTCAAAAATAATCCATCAGTTGTAAAATGCTTTGAGAGGTGATAGGGTGTTAGAGTTTTTTCTTCATATACATTTTTTTAAAAGTCGGCATAGCCTCAAGATGACTATGTCATTTATTTCTGTTACTTTTCATTGAGTGAGTACTGCATCTCATTCGTTTGCTTACCCAATGATGAAAATGCATATTTCCCATCAGTATAGAGGGACCAGTTTGACCTCTTTATATTGCTGGAGGTTTTCACTGTTCTGTAGTTTGCGAGGTATCAAGAATAATGTTGAAATATTTGAATTATCCATGATCTATGGGGTTTGGGGGGAAGGAGAATGTGCTATATTATGAAGCAACAAAACACCTCTTGAAAAACAGATTGCAGGTACTAGCCAATAGAAATACATGAGTGTAGACACAGACAGTGAACCTTCTCTCTTCTGATGTTTTTCTGTCATCAAACTCCTCCAGGAACCTGCAACAGCAGAAGACAGAACTAGAGCAGCCAACAGAAGTATTCACAATAGACGCCTCTGGCTAGGAGTGATTATCTTTCATGCTACGTTGACTATTATTGTATCGTTTTCTGTGTTACTCTTCCCACTTGCAGGTATGAACATGAATAAAGTTTCAGGGTAAGATTCTAAGCATCTTAGGGCCATATTGTGCTACCTATATAGAGGTACACAGTGCTGGCAGATTCAAACTATACTGCTAGCTGTCACATCGCTCTCTGCTCAAGGACAATGCACTTCTGCCTGTTCATGTTACAGGTGTTCAAGAGCCCTGCTCACATTGACCTGAATGCCACTTAAATTTGAATGGTAGGAGAATACTATCCTATTGGCTCTTTACTAACCTTAAAATGATAATTGAGCACAAAGTTCCTATTGTCCACTGGACCAGAATGACACTACACAGTTACCAACGGTGCAAAACCAAAACCCTATCAAGTTGACACAAACTACATGATACAACTAGTCTAGTATTTTGTTTTTATTTGATATATTTAAAATTTCCACTGCAGTTTTACCCTCCCCTCTTGAAAACGCTGGGGTATAATTCAGTGGTCTCCAACGCTATCTCGCCTATGTGGCCAATTTTCATGGTTGACCCTGGACAGAAAGCTTTGGCAGGGTATTCGATCAAGCCTGATCTCTTCCTCACCCAATATCACTGTGTATGAGCTTCCCAGCAGGATAGTGATCAGGCACAAGAACCCGTGTTGATTTCCCCTGCCTACCCCAGGAACACTGAGATCAATTGCAGCAACTACCCTACACCACTTCAACTAAGATCAGCTAATTCAGCAGACTGGGAAATAAACCTTTCGCCTGCATTATAACAATAACTACATTTCAACAGTACCTCATTGGCTGTGTAGCACTTTGGGATGGCATCCTGAGAACGTGAAAGGCACTATGTGTTACAAAACTAGATAGCCCAGTGGTGAAGGATAGAATACTAGAGCCTGGTCTTCAGTTGCTTCCAAGCCTTTATTCACAGAGTTCTACACAACAACCCACATCACACCCTAGATCACCTCACTTATAAATGGATGCAAGAGCGTTCCAAATTGATACTCACCACCTGAATACGATTAACACTAATTGACCACATGGATACAGTTAATACTATATAAATACAAGTTCATTCTGTCTTTTTATTAAACCTGGTCTGTATGGTTCGATTGTATAAAGCTTTTATCAACTGCACAGTTAGATCTATTATATTAATTATTCCTAAATTGGAATGGATCCAAGTATGAAATGACTTGCTTATATCATATCCTACCCTTAGAGACGACGCGGAGGAGATTTACTAGAATGGTACCAGGGATGAGGGACTTCAGTTATGTGGAGAGACTGGAAAAGCTGGGGTTGTCCTCCTTAGAGCAGAAAAGGTTAAGGGGAGATTTAATAGAGGTGTTCAAAATAATGAAGGGTTTTGATAGAGTGAATAAGGACGAACTGTTTGCAGTGGCAGAAGGGTTGGTAACCAGAGGACATAGATTTAAGGTAATTGGCAAAAGAACCAGAAGGGAGATGAGGAGAAATATTTTTATGCAGTGAGTTGTTGTGATCTGGAATGCACTGCCTGGAAGGGAGGTGGAAGCAGATTCAATAATAACTTTCAAAAGGGAATTGGATAAATACTTGAAGGGGAAAAATTTGCAGGGCTATAGGGAAAGGGCAGGGGAATGGGGCTAATTGGATATCTCTTTCAAAGAGCCGCCACAGGCATGATGGACCGAATTCATTCTATGATTCTAAATCTCAGAAATATCTCAAAGGACCTCACATACAATAAATTCTCTGAAGTACAGTCTTTGTTGCGTATTGGTATGGTAGTATAATGGTTATGGCACAGGTCTAACAGCTAGAGGTTGTGAGTTCAAATTCCACCATGGGGGAAGGGAAAAAATCCACACATGAGCAACATTGAATGTGTGTGTACTGATAAATGTGATTAGAGTAGACAAAGGTAGTTAAGTCTACCAGTCCGTTCAGTTTGTTCTCGGTGTGCACACAAGGTTTTGATAACGAAATTAGACATGATGATAAACTGTTTTTTCTGGTTTTGAAATTGTAATGCTGTTTTAAAACAATACTGGCTCTTCTTAATATTGGGTTCGGCAGTACAACGGTTACGGTACTGGACCAGCAACCCAGAGAAATCCCGCCTTGGCAATTGTGAAATTGAATTTAGTAAATCTGCGCTTAGATCATGAAAACTGCTGGATTGTTGTAAAAACCCAACTGGTTCACTAATGTCCCTTCTCTGGACCTGTCGTTCTGGCTACACTACATGGTTAACTCAACGACCTCTGAGTAGCAAGTCAGAGGTTGGTTGTAAAAAAAAATTCAGTCAAAAATAAGGCCCACCACTATCTTCTCAGGGCAACTAGGGATGGTTGATAAATGCAGTCTTGCCAGTGTCCCCCACATCCTGAGAGCAAATTTTTTAAAAGGTGAATGAGGCAGCTATATCCCCATAGACAGCAGTGAGAAAAGAATGCCTATACTTTGATAGTGTTGGTTATGGAAGAATGTTGGCCAGAGCACCTTCCTGCTCTTCTTCAAGTAGTCCAGTGCCATGGGATCTTTAATGTCTGCCTAAACCATCAGAACAGAGCTTCATCCAAAGGACAGCATCTCTGACAATGTAGCACTCTCTCAGTACTCAGTATGCACTCAAGTCCTGGAGTGGAGCTTCTGACTCATAGGTGAGATTGCTACTAACTGAGTCAAGCTGGCACTTTATAATCACTCAGATGCTGATTGCTCAGTCAAGTCTCCTCTAGTTGAACTTAAAACTACTGCTATTTAGAGGAAGGTGGGTTTACATCTGTGATAGACTTGACCCTTTTTACTGGATGTATGTACCTTTACTTGCTATTGAAATACTTTTTTTTGCTTCATTCCTGAATTTCCATTTTAATTGGCTTTCTGGCAAGAATTAAAGGTAAATGATTTCACGGGGGCTTGTAATTCCTTTATAATGTTGAGCCCTACTCCTATAGTTTTATTACTTCAATGAGAAGGCCACGTGGGTGGATGTCAACCTGCTTAAAACCAACAACCTGGGTCTGCTATGAAAGTGATAACTCAGGGCTCGGAACAGAGGCATAAGAAATAGACAAGAAACTTTCACAATAATCATAAATAAAATAGTTCATTGAATGAAAGGAATTTTTTCATCATGTGGATGAAACTGTGCATTGTTTGCATTTTAAGGTTGGACACACGGAGCTGCATCAAGAAGTTTGGGGGTCCCTTGCAAGAGCTGCTGTATGACCCTCCCTCCCCGCCCAAAGACTATAAAAGTCAAGCAGTTAAGGAGTGGCTGTTAGTCTGGGCCAAACCAGGCCATGCATCCCCCAGACAACTCAAAATTGCATGTCTGGTGCAATTCCCTATTTTATTTTTTGCTTTATTTATTTTTGTTTCGTAACACATAGGCAGGGTTCTTTATTGCATTCAGACGAGGTCCACTTGTTCATCGATCTCACCAACATCCAGATGGAACATTATCTAAATCTTGGTTTTTAAGGGGTATCTCTCCTTCCAATGTTTTCCCTGTGTCTCTTATTCTCCCATCCTTTATATTTAACTTTATTGCTCTCTTCCTTTGTCTTTGTACTTTACCATTTTCTCTGTTTCTCTCTCTCTCTCTCTATTACTCTCTCCTTGTGTCTCTGATACTCTTCCACTTACTCTGTGTTTTTCTCTTTGTTACTCTATCCCTATATCTCTGAATTTTCTAAATTGCCAGAAAATCACCACACTGACAAACCATATAGTTCAGGTTAAACTACTAATTTAAATTTATTTTAAGGCATAAATTTTTATAGAACTAAGAATAAATTAGATAGTAATACATACTTAACTGTTTTCTAAGCCCAACGTAATCAATCCCTTTGTGATCCTTCATCCTTTTTCAGAGTTCTTTAACTGAAGCTATAGGCCATACGTGTCCTCTAAGTACCATGTAGTTTTAGCTCACCACTACAGCTTGAAGCTAGACAGTAAAATAATGTGAGCTAAAGTAATTCCACCAGCTGTCATACGTATTCCTGCCTTGATACAGAACTGCCAATCAAAATCAAAACAAAGACAACAGTAGAGATAGTTACATTCTATAGTAATGACACCTAGCATCTTTGTTACTCAGGAAATGCGAATGCTGATGTAATGCATCACCTGTGCCTTCATGTAAGCATGATCTGATTAATTATGAGATCAAACACTGCCTGCTTATCACTGGGCAACTTGCCCCACTCTTTTATTTTATCTCCCCCTCCCCTTCTGTAAAATGTCATGGAAATTTTCAAAATTGAAGGTGTTATCTAAATGCAAGTAGTTGTTCTCAATTGGTAGTCACATAAGAAGACATCGTCTCCATTCTTAACCCAAGCAAGTTCAAAATGCATATGTATGAATGTATATTTAAAGTCATTAAGGAAAGACCATATAATGCGAAATGTTACATGAAAAAGAGTAATATTTAGAATTTCTGTAATTTAAAACAGATCTCTGATCCATCACAAGGTTTAGGGGATACAATCAGTTTTAAAAAGGATTGAATCCACTTCAATGTCTTACTTAAATGTATTTTTCCCCATTTTTGCCACTTTTCTCTTGAAGTTGCTGACTCATGCTGGGATATGTTTCCACAGGCATCAGCAGCTCTCTGATACTTTGCCTAAGTTGCCAGTCTTCATGTGTGTATCGAGAGCATGAGAGTCAGCAGGCTATTAGACTGTGGAGAACATCACAGCTCAGCCTGATCCTGATCTCACTCAAATAACATATACATGCACTTTCCAGCAGGAATCACTGGATAGCAATCGGGATTAGGAACCATAGCTAATTATTTTCCACCTCCCTAGCCCAGCAGTGTTAAGGACAATTGTAATATTCCAAATAAACTCAACGCTGCAGAGCAGTAACCAGCAAAGCAAACAGAGTGATGTGTGATATAGGCAAAGCATAGAGTACAAGTTGGAAGAAGTTATGGTGAAACTGTAGAGTCCATTTGTCAGATGACCCCTTGACTGTGAGTCCAGTTCCAGTCACTGCGACACAAGATGGAGACTTCCGAGAAAATCCCTAGCGTCAGAAGCTTAGTACTGAGGAAACCTAGGCCTTCCATCCTTGAAAGAAGACAATTGAGAGATGGGGCTCGATTTTTGGGTGAAGGAATAGTTGCGTTGGGGCCGGGAGGGCTCCAAAAATCGCTGAAATCCCGAGCAGGTTTGGAACCTGGCTCCAACCCGCCGACTTCTGGATTCCCCAGTGACGTGTCCGGGTGGGCGCATGCCTCCCAAATGCAGAAGATGCGCTTCAGGTGCCTTGATCGTTCTGGGGGAGCGCTTCAATATGCGCCAGACAGAGTGGGATGCATTATAGACGTGTGTTGCGCCCTGCACAACATGGCACAACAAAGAGGGGTGCCACTTGAGGAGGCCCCATCCACTTCTGCCACCCACATTGAGGAGGAAGAGGCTGAGGAGGAGGAGGAGCAGGAGCAACCCATGGGCAGAACAGCGACTCATCTGGCTGCTCGTGAGGCTAGGGAGTCACTGATATGCGAACGGTTCTTCTACCATCAGACAGTGTGAAGAGCCCAGTCCTCACGCCACCTGGATAGAGCAGCGCCCCCCTCCTCCCTGCACAAAACAGTCCAGCAATTACACATACACCCACTGAAGAGTGACCCAATGGGTGGCATCAAGTGTCGGCATTCATAGTGAACCTCATGAAAGGGCCTTATTACAGAAGCCAGTCAAGAATGGCTCAGACCTGGCAGTAGTGGTGACAATAATAATATTTAATGTAAGTTTAACAAAAAGCAAATATAAATAAAAAACATGACCAACCATCAAACACTTGTGCATCCCCTTCATGCTTACAACCCCTTCGCCTTTCGCTTCCGATTACTTCTACGAGGTGTATCCCCTGTGGCTGCAGCAGAGTTGTGCCAGGTTGCTCTTGTTCATGCCCTGAGCAATTAGATGCTTTGTGCCTAGGCTCTCTTGGTTTTGGTGCCGTGAGGGCCCCTCCAAAGACTGCTCCACCTGCACCTGTGCAGGGGCAGACTCCGTCACCTGGAGAGGAGGCAGCATTGCGGGTACTGGTTGAGAGGGGGCCAACGGCTGAGACGTGGGAGGACTTTGAGTGGCATCCCCATTTCCATGTCCCCTTTCGCCATCATCCCTCCCCTGGGCCAGGCCCCACACCACTCCTACCACTCTTCTGGACGACAGTTTGGAGGACATGTGTGAAGCCTTGTAAGGCCAGTGCCAGAGTATCTATCTGCATGTTTAAGGCAGCAGAATTTTGTTCACCCTGAGTCCGAACGACGTTGTCAGGGCCTGAATGGACTCATTTGTTATTCGTGTTTGAAGCTCCATGGAGTCTAGCCTTCCCTCCATCGCAGACGTTCCCGCACTTACCCGTGACAGTATGTCAGAGATGCCCTCACGTCCCTGCAACAGTATCTGAGATTCCCTCCTGTACCTGTGCTGCCATTCCACTCATGCAGGAGTTGGACTCCTCCATCCTCTGCGCTATTGTGGAGAGTGCGCCTGGCACCTGTTCCAGCACCTCGCAAATGTGCTGCTGCCCCTCAATCATTTTCCTTTTAAAGGATGGCCCTCAGGGTTCAGCATTTGTGTCCAGCTGAGCAGAGCCTGGAGAGGAGCGCTCCCACCGACGTGGACTCCCCACAGCTGCCCCTGCTACCAGTATCTGCTCTTGCTCACTTGTGTGTGGTAACTCACCATGTGCGACCCCAACTAACTGCGGACTAGGACCCACCGAGGTGTGAGTATCTGCGCTGGTGGATGGCTCGCTCAGAAATGATGGTGCACCCTCAGAGGCCGGCAGGTCCTCTGAGGAATCGCCCTCTGCCATCACAGCGGTCACTGAAGGCCCCGAAAGAGAACTGAAGGCAATATTAAGCATGATCACAGATGTGTCATGTTGCAATGAGGACACTGAGGTGCTGAAGATGGCGAGGCATGTTAACATCAATTCATATTGTGTATGCTGAATGTTAAGATTCTGTCACCAGATGTTTGTCTCGGCGTCCCCGATGGATAGACACTCAAGGGTGCGGCTCAGCTTCAGCGCCTCCTGCTCCGTGTCTGTGAGGACGGCGATTTGTTGTGGCCCCCCACCGGTCCTCACCCTCTCCTGTGCATTCTGGGCTCTCTTCTCCTATAAGGGGAGAAAGTACAGATGTGTGAGTGAGTGATGGTGACGTGGCCAACCGATGGCTTGGGTGCGGCTGACTGTGAAAGAGATGCATCAGAGGGTGAGTATGAGACAGAGCCATGACATTGTATGAGGATTGAGTTGAGGGGTAGTGGTGGGGTGACTAATGAGGAGGTGAGGAAGTGCAGGTAAGTTGAGGATGAGCCTTAAGTGGGTGTGAGGAGTGATGTGATGGAGTAGTATTGGCAGTGCAGAATGAGTTAGCGGTGATGTGGAAGACGGAATGTAGTAGAATGAATAAGTGTACTCATTTTGGCTGACCTAGTTAGTTCATTGAAGCGCTTCCTGCACTGAATCCAGGTGCGGGAGATGTTGCTGCTGCTGGTGACCGCCTCTGCTACCTCGAGCCAGGCCTTCTTGGTGGCAGAGGCAGGGCACTTCCTCCTGTCCGCCGGGTAGAAGACATCCTTCCTCCTCCTCCTCACCCCATCCAGTAGCACCTGGAGTGAGGCATCGCTAAATCCAGGAGCACCCTTTCCCCTCTGCTGCTCCATTGTGCTGTGTGGGTGTTTGCTCCAGGAGCAGCCATTGGAGGACTGCCCTTTTAAATAGAGCTTCTCCAGCTGACAGCCTGTGATGCGGGTGCGCAGTCCGCCTGCTGCGCAGCTTTCGGATGGCACACCCGGAAGCCACGTTAAGTGGCTCCTATTGACCCGCGATCAGCCACCCTGCTGCCATCCCGCCTCCCCGCTAATATCAGGGCCAGCAAAGGTAGCTTCGGCTCACACTTTCAAACTAAACCATGTCAGGACCAGAAAATCTAGGCTAAAGTTTCTTTTCTAGGTAGGGCTGAGAGCGTAGAAACCGAGGAATCATTTAAAAAACAGGTGCAGAGACAAGGAAATTGTATAGTCTTTTAGGATAGTTGAGCTAAATTGAGTCCAATTGCCCTCCTCATCTATATCCATCTTATGAGAAGCTTTCCTGACAGAGATCAGCTAACTCAGCACAAACCAAGAATCAAAGCTAGGACATTCTGCTCTGTATGGCTCAGTAACTTTACCAACTGGATCATCTTGGGAACTTACAAATATACTTTAAGAAGAACAGAACAAAGCCAAACTATATTTAATTAAAGTCTTGCCCGTTCAAGATTATCATGCATAGCTCACATTAAAGTTAATATTTGAACGATATGTAACCATTATGAATTCCTTGTTTAACATTTACCTGTAAATATTTGAGAATCATTCACTAAATGAGCACAAAAAGAGAACGACAAATAATCCATTTTGATTGATGTATTTGATAGTTCATTTCATTATCTGATATATGAAGTTGAGCTTACAACGAATATTCCATGAAACTTATCATTTATTAAAAATAACAGTAAAATAACTGTCTTAGGAGCATTTGGAAACACGAAAATAATCTTCCCTTCATGCTTCTGCATTGCTATGTTCACTATGGCATAGTTTGCTGTATTTGGGCATATTCTTGTAAGTGCTTTTCTCGGGCGTACTGAAAACACACCTCTTACTATGAGTTCTGGAACAATAGGGATTATAAGGACAGATCACACACACACATTTTCGGGCTCAACCGTATTGTGTTTAATAAGATTAACAATAACACCAGTAAACAGTACAACCCTGGCTTGTCCAATAAGCCCTACCGTGCTAAATTACCACGGCCTAATAAGAGAACCCTCCCGTGAAATAAGCTAACACAGGACCCTCCCCCTAGCACTAAAATCCTCTAAGCTTTGGTTGGGACTTACAATCACCCCCTCACACAGCTAAGTGGTCTTGTGGATGTGTAGGCGCAGGCAATATGCTCATCCCGATTGCCCGTTGTTGCTTGCAGTTTCTTCCTGCACATCTCGCTCCTGGTTCTGTACCGCCGACGCAGTATCCAAGTTCCAGTTTGAGTCGAGGTCCATTGATGAGGGATGAAGAGCATTCTGGCGGTGTTCCGTTGAATCGAACCGAGCCCCACTCGGGAGACTCGCTACAGATTGATGCCGAGGAGAAGAGAGCCGAAAAGAGAGCAGACCAATCAGCCGATACTGATCGATGTATTGACTCAGGTGATCTGTCTGGAACCCGCCTCCCCCACCTGTGGCCTGGACTGACTCATAACCTTTGAAATCTTTGTGAGAAATGCTATTTCGTTATCCCGCTCTCAGGCCTTGCACCTGGAGAGACAATGGGTGCTGATTATTGGGTGTCTGTCGTTTCCTGAGTTGATGGCCCCCATTAGCAGGGAATGGGTTTCAATCTCAAACTGGCTTCTCTCCTGGAAGACAATGGCCCGGCCATCTCCTGCCTTCCACCAGTTTCGGTTGGGACTGAGTATATCTGAGTTACCTCTCGGGGTATTGTTCCCAGTAATTATGTTAATGGTGATGACGTCAGTCGGCCTGGGTTCCCTTCCACCCAGCCTGTCAGTGTGAAATGTCCGTTTGCATATGAATGCACCTTAGTCAGGTTAGCCTGGCTCTAAACTCCTGCCAGTCAATCCTATTCCCTAAGCCACTCCCACAAGCTTGCCAAGCAGTACAGTTCTTTCTTCGGGGTATTGGATTTAAAATATGATTCATAAAAATGGCCAGAATGCTGGTGCTACATTCCACCCTTTAATATTTTGTCATCAAAACCAGAAATATCACGAATTTCGTCGTCTTCACTGCGGGAGGTGCATTGTGGGTCTCAACCAAACCGTACATTACTTATCAATTACACCTGGGTCCCGTTTCTTATACCATACAAACAATTCAATTCAACATACTTACAGGCAGAAAAACTCCTGGCTACCCTTTCATTAGGGCCTCCGAACGATTTCGGAGTGCTTTCCTTCTCTTTATAGGATAACTTTAACAGATACAACATCATGATTAGTTGTACTATTACTATTGTGTGTGAAACTATTCGGATCCATGGCGGGATCTCGACATTCAAACCAAAGTCCCACCAGGACGGGGAAGCCATTTCTTTTATTTCTTCCCCCGCTTTCCTGTTCTGTTGTTCGAGGGTGTAGAAGTGTTTTTTGAGAGAGTTCAACTTTCCTTATTAGTTTTGTGAGGTGTTCGGGCAGAGGAGAAATTTCGTACCCGAACCGTGTTACCTATTGCTGCAGGTCCTGTACTGTGTCGTTCACTGTGAGATGTACCGTGATGAAGTCTGAAATGGGGATGATGTGCTATTGCGCCACCTGAACCTCTGTGTGGGGTTTGAAGCAGAAAGCTTTGTCGGTAACAGGGCACCAAGTGTAGTTGTGTACCCGATACTGTTCCACGCTCGTCGTGACGCAGTACGTCCCGTTGCCCGCGTACGCTACCTGGGGTGGAACGTGGCTCTGGGCCATCACCTCCATGGTGCAATTGATGGGCTCTGCACTCTCCGATTCAAACCCACACACTGGTCGATCGAATGTGTTCAGGTGCTGGGGACACAACACCACGTGCACACCCCTGCTCTCGCACCCCTTGAGGTCAGTGCCAGTCATGGCGTGCTCCCACTTTATTACAAACGGTGGGGCACCATGATGCCGCACGTGCAACCCGTTCCTCAGGACGCCAATGTTTTCTACCCGGTATACCGGTGCTGGCCGCGGTGCCTGGCCGGCATCCGGAGTACAATCCCCATTACTGTGTGGTTGGACTGGTCACAATCAACTGGAGCCGGGTATGCCTCTGAGGCCAGTCGGAGTTGACACGGGCTCACGGATTATCATACGGGCGCAGCGCAGTGAGGTGCCGGTTGCTAACCCAGGAAGGGATGCGACCTTGCTGCAGATCTTCCAAATTACTGCACCCTTCGTTCAGCAACCATGCACCATACAACATACACACATCATTTCTAGCTGCCTGTGCCGACGCATTCCTGATCAATTGATCGTCTGAACGTGCACCTCCAGCTCAGCTATTATCTCCTTTAAATGTATGGTCATAGCCTGGTCCTCCCGTAACTCTGACCCCTCCAGCTCGTTACCCTCCCCCAGTATCTTTCGCAGCTGGCCACTTAAAGCATTGACCTGCATCTGCAGCTGTGCATCGTCCAAACTGTTTATCTGAGACGTTCCTGTGCTAAACGCTATGGCAGCATCGTTGAACACCCCTCTCCTCTGTCTCCCCGAACCGACGCGACTGTTCGCATTTAATGTATATAACCCCTCCCGCCTTTCATCCCGTAACTTAGCTCGTAAAACTGGTGGAACATTTCTTTCAACAAGGTCTTGTAAAGTCTCTCCGTTTCTACCGGACACCACCGGGGCAGCTGCACTCGGGTTAAATTTAAAATGACCAACACTACCTCATAATGTACATCATGATACAAGATCTTTCCGGTCGGGACCAATATTAACTCGTTTCTCGGTCCCGGTACCGATGGGTCTGTGGGCAGGGGCTTCCTCTCCTGTGCAACAAGTTCCGTGGAACTTACTGTGTTGGGATCACGCAGGAGTCCAAACTCCGATCCCATCTGATCCCGGCTCTGGAATCCTGCCATCGCCACGAAAAGGCAATTGACACACCCGTCGGGCAGATACGTTCCGCCCCCCCCCCCCCCCACACACACATACACACACACACACACACACACACGTAAATGCCCTGCTTCTCCTTCCACCACTTATCCCAGCACGCTTCCACGCCCCTATTCGTCCCCGTAATCTGTCGGTACGTGTCGTCCCCCAGTCCGCGGATCTGTTACCCTTGGCCTGGTCCAACTTTCTCAACCACCACCCAAGGGAATGTGTCCCTCACATTTTAAACAAATGCGCTTCCCCTCGGTCACCCTAACCCGTGTGGCTGTGATCTGCAGCTTGGGACGCGGTATGGTGGCCTCCCCAAATGTGAAACCGGTGTGGTTGGAGTATCCGGTCGAATTCGATCCCAACCACCCCGGCCACCTTCCCTTGTGGAAGTAAGCAGCCATCCTGTCCGTGTCCCCTGCTCTACCCTCCTGTGTCACGGTGAGTCCGTTTCCTCCTGAGCAGCCATAGAGGAAGGACACCTCAGTGTCTCCTCTTTCCACGTGTCCCGTTCCAACCAGAATTATGAGCACGCTCAGTCTTAGGGTTGTCTCCATTTTACTTCTCCGGTTTCTTCTGATTTCTACCATTAAGAATAAGATTAACAACACTGTTCTGTGAGAGGTTTTTCCTCCACAGGTCTGGCTTTCGTTATTTACATATATCCAACTGCTTCTCCTTACCGCCCCGTCCTCCGGGTTATCATCGTCACCCCACACCATGGGAGGAAGACCCGCATTCACCAGGCTCATTATCGTGCCCTGGTTTCTCTTTGCCTTTGTTTTCCTTCCTCGGGGTTAAACAACTTGCACTGGTTGATGTGATACCATTTTGTGTGTTTTGGGAGTCTTACTGCATATACCATGGGGCTCACCTTGTCTACGATGTTATAAGGCCCCATGTACAGTGGCTCGAATGCCCCTACGCGGGCATAGTTCCTGACCATTACCTGGTCTCCTACCTTCCACTCGTGGGTTCTCTGGGGCTCTAGCAGCAACCGATTTTTCCGGTGCTGGCTCCCCAGGCTACTGACTGCCTGCCAGTGAATCTGTTTTAGTGTCAAACAGATTCTGGACTAACCTGTCCCGGTTTACCTCCCTGACCTGAGCTTCTGAGAGGACCGGCGCCAACATGTGGGTTGGGGTGCGCATAATCCTCCCAGTCATGAGCTCGTGGGGAGTACCCTGTGCTTCTGGAGGGGCTGGCCTGGACACCCATTAAGACTAGAGGCAAGACCTCATCCCATCTCTGCGGGAACGGGCTTAGCTTTTTCCTCAGTCTTTCTTTCAGTGTCTGGTTCATGCGCTCCACAATCCCCGATGACTGGGGGTTGTGAGCGACATGCCACTTCCCTTGTACTCCCAGAAGTTTTAAGGTGGCCTGCATCACCTTCCCCATGAAATGGCTCCCTTGGTTGGACTCCACGACCAGTGGCAGTCCCCATCGGGAGAACACTTCCCCCACTAGGATTCTAGCTGTCGCTAATGCCGTGGCTGCAAGGCATGGGAAGGCTTCTACCCACTTCGACAATACGTCCACCAGGACTAAGCAGTACCAGTTACCTGCTTGAGTGGTGGATAGTGGTCCGATGAAATCAACCTGCAGGGACCGCCACAGTCCCTCTACCCTTCTGGTGTGTCCTATGGGGGCTTTTCTGCGGATTGGGATTGTTAGCCGCACACACCAAACAATTCGCACAGAATTCCTTGACTTTTTCCCTGAGATGGGGCCACCACCCTGCCTCTTCTACCCTTTTCCAGGTAGTTTTCGGCCCTGGGTGTCCCGTTCCTGCCACCGTGGGCCAACTGGTGGAACTCCTCCTGGTGCTGTGTTGGAACTATCCAACGATCCCCCTTGAAAAGCATACCCTCCTTAACCGTGATGTCCGCTGCCCTGAATGGACCTTCTACCAGTTCGCTGTTCTCCCTTTTTACAAGGACGGCCTTATGGGATCCTGCGCTGGACTTGTGTTAAGTCCGGGGCCAAAGCTACCCCCTGTGTGCCTCCCTTGTCCCGGATTGCTGCTACCGGACCTGCCCTGTACAGATCCCAGAATACTCCTTCTCTGGCCCCCTGTTTGGCCAACTCGTCTGCCTTTTGGTTGCCTTCCCACTTGAGCTCTGTCTTTGAATGGGTTTTGACCTTGTGTATATAGTAATCGCCCTGGGTGCCCGTGACTTCTAAAATTCTCCCTAGCAACGGTGCTGTTGCTAGGGGCTTCCCATCTGCGGACTTGAAACCGTGCCTGGCCCAAATGGCCAAGTACTCCGTGTATGAATTACAGGTGAACATGGAATCCGAGCAGATGGTCTAAGGGGTGTGGAATTCGTCGGGGTGGGTAACCACGTACGCCACCACCGACAGTTTGGCGTGCTGAGCGCTCAGGGTGCTGGGGAGTTTAATGGCCTTCACTACCTTAGCTGTGGGGTCATAAATCCCGCACCCGGTGAGATGCTCCCCGTTCACCACCGAACTGGACCCGTCTACGTAGATGTCCCGGCCTATCGGGTGTACCCCGGCCCGGAATCCCACATCTACGTCCCACACCCCTTCTACAGTACATGCATGGGCAGTCCCTGGGTAGATTAAATTCATAGCCAGCTTTGGCTCTTTCAACCCCTGCACACTCAGATTCATTCGCGCGAGCAATTAAGTCCAGCGAGTAATACGGGCACTGCTCACTGTTCCATCCTTTATCCTCCCATCTGACAACATCTGAGTGGGGGTGTGGTGAGTTAGTAAAGTTATCAGGGATGATCCCGTAAAGAGCTGGGAGCGCTTTACGGCCCAGTGCGTGGCCAGGAGATGCCTCTCGCAGTTGGAGTATCCCCTTTCTACCTCAGTGAGAACCCTTGAGGAGTAGACCACGGGTCGTAGCTAGCCATGCCACTCCTGGAGCAACACAGCCAGCTATCCCCGCTGGCTGCTACCTCCAAAAAGAATTCCTCACTACTGTTGATGGTTCCCAACGCGGGTGCCATCTGTAAATTCTCCTTAAGGCGGGTGAACGCTTCCTGGGAGTTCTGGTCCCACTCCCACCCGATTCCCTTGCGGAGGAGCCGAAGCAGAGGGGCTGCCGTAGCTGCATAACCCTCTAAAAAGTCCCTGCAGTACCCTGTGAGTCCCAGGAAGGATTTTATCCCGGTTACATCCATGGGGGCAGGTAACTCCTGTACTGCCTTTCTTTTAGCCTCATCTATCGCTCGCTCACCAGCTCTTACGGTCAGTCCAAGGAATTTGACTTCCTCCCGACCGATCTGGGCTTTCTTTGGGTTCACGTTAAACCCTGTCTCCCGCAACAGCCTCAACAGCTTGTCCAGCAGTGTCCCGCGCTTCTCCCCCTCCGCGGAGAACAAAAGCAAGTCGTCCACATACTCGATTAGCCGGTTGGGTCGGCTGAAGTCTTTGAGTGGGTCTGCCATACACTAGTGAAATATGGAGGGGCTGTTATGAAACCCCTGGGGAAGGAATGTCCAGGTGTACTTTTGCCCTTTAAATGTAAAGGTAATTTTGTACCGATCTTCCCGTTTAAGGGGAATCGACCAGAACCTATTGGAGATATCCAGCATCGTGAAAGTGGTTGCGGTTGCTGGAACGCTCCCTATGAGGTCAGCAACAGCCACGACTGTGGGCGCGCAGGCTGGGATATTTTTATTGAGCGCACGATAGTCCACAGTGGCTCTCCACGACTGGTCGGGCTTCTTAACCGGCCAAAGTGTTGAGTTTACGTGGGTGGCTATCGGCCTCAACACCTCCTGTTCTACAAGGGATCCCAGTGCCGTCTCTAAGTCGGCTTCTGCCTCTCTGGGGAAACTGTACTGTTTCTGTGGCCGTGACATGGGGTCCCCTTGCACCCTGACTTCTACCCCTGTCACCCTGCCACAGTCGTGCTTGTGAGTGGCGAATGCGGGGAGGTTGTCCCGCATGTTCGCCTGATATTTGGCTGGGGTATTACAGACCAACTGCTCTAGGTCGTAATTCCCCTTGGGCTTCATAGTACACACATTACCCCTTCCTTCCCTATCTCTTGGGATCACTAGCACCTCCTCGGCTTTATCTGAATTCACTGTCCCCCCATAGGCAGCGATTCCTTAAATCCACAATCACTGGTTGGCTAACATAAAGTCAGCCCCGAGGACTCCTGATTCTGGCTGTTCCCATTGCACCAGGACGCACTCCCATGTGGTATGGAGGGATCCTAGTTCTATGGCCAGGGGTTTTGAGATTGCCCCAGCCTGCTCATTTCCTGTGAACCCCACGAGGCTGAATGGGACCCTGCTAGACCAGGTGAATTGGTCGGGTTTTCTGAATGGACCACTGTGCTGGAAGCCCCGGTGTCCACCAAATATTTCCCCTGCACCGTCACCACCCCCTTCCTTATACAGGGGCTGCCCCACTCATCGTATGTGAGCGGACACAGGTACTCAGGCTGGGCACGTTCTAGTCAAGGTGGGGGGCGTACGGGTGCAGTGGGCGCTTCACTGCTCACAGCAGCGTCTAACTTGCCTTTGTCCTTCCCCATAACCTTCCATAAGGCGGCCACCAGAAGCTCAAACGACTCGTCGGTTGTCCCCTCTACCTCTGTAACATGTGGCTTTTGTACTGGAGGACCCCCTTGTGGCCTCCCCCCTTTTGGGAACGGGCAGTCCCGCATCCAGTGTCCCGTCTTCCCACACCAGAAACAAATCCTGGACTTGTCGATACTAACCCCTTCCTGTTGCCATTCCTTCCTACTACCCTCACTGACTTTCATTTCATGGACCCTCCCCTTTGGTTTGACCTCCTCCCCGGAACCGGCCTTAAAGGCTAGACTCAGCTTTCTGAGCATGCCTGCCTCCGTATTTGCGAGGTCCTCGGGGTCAAACCACGCTTCTGCCTGACCCTGATCCTTGGCAAGCTGTTCGCCACAAGGACCCTGAGCCAGTAATTCCTGGGGGTTCCTATCAACTGCGCGCGGTCGAGCATCCCTCCAGTTGCCTTTACGTACACAGGCCATAGCCTGTCCGCGAATGCATCTG
Source organism: Heptranchias perlo (assembly GCF_035084215.1). Lineage (NCBI taxonomy): Eukaryota > Metazoa > Chordata > Chondrichthyes > Hexanchiformes > Hexanchidae > Heptranchias > Heptranchias perlo. The sequence goes on from NC_090338.1 coordinate 66,582,998, forward strand.
GTGCCTCGCCGGCCAGCTGCCCAGTCTGTTCTACTTGTAAGAACAGGCTACCCTGGGTATGCCCCATGGCCCTCAGGATCTCGCCTTTCAACCCCTCTGTGGTGCCTCCTCCTAGCTTTGTGGCTGCGGATAAGCTCTGATACAATCTCCTGTCAAGGGTGAACAGCATCAGCCTGTTGACCTCGCCCTCACTACATCCGTTGACTCCCTCTATCTGTTCTACTTCCATAAAGTGAACTGAGGGGTCCCCGTCCTCTTTGAGCTTGGGCGTCCCTGCTAGCATGGCTTGCAGCTGAGGGGTTGTATATGGGACCACGTAATCACTCTGCAGTGGGCCCTGGTCACCGTTTGGTGTGGGTGGACCGAACTTCTGCTGCCGCAGAGGACACATTAGTCTCGGTGGCGCTCCAGGCGCCAGTTGGACTTCCCTGTCCTGAGCCCTATCATCAGGCTCCTGTTCCTCCTTGTCCCAGTCTAGCCCTATTTCCCCCGGTGACATTAAACAGGCCATACCTCTGGCTCCGGTCGCAGCTTGGGTCAATTTTTGGATCCTTTCCCTACAGGGACCATGATCTACTTCCTCATTGCCTCTGCTCCTGGCTACTTTATAAGCTATCTTTATATCCCTTAGCTACCCTCCAAGCTGTCAGCTCTCACTATTAGCCTTGCATTTTCTTCCCATAGGGCCTGCTTGTTTTTTTATTCGTTCATGGAATGTGGGCGTCGCCGGCGAGGCCGGCATTTATTGCCCATCCCTAATTGCCCTTGAGAAGGTGGTGGTGAGCCGCCTTCTTGAACCGCTGCAGTCCGTGTGGTGACGGTTCTCCCACAGTGCTGTTAGGAAGGGAGTTCCAGGATTTTGACCCAGCAACGATGAAGGAACGGTGATATATTTCCAAGTCGAGATGGTGTGTGACTTGGAGGGGAACGTGCAGGTGGTGTTGTTCTCATGTGCCTGCTGCTCTTGTCCTTCTAGGTGGTAGAGGTCGCAGGTTTGGGAGGTGCTGTCGAAGAAGCCTTGGCGAGTTGCTGCAATGCATCCTGTGGATGGTACACACTGCAGCCACAGTACGCCGGTGGTGAAGGGAGTGAATGTTTAGGGTGGTGGATGGGGTGCCAATCAAGCGGGCTGCTTTATCTTGGATGGTGTCGAGCTTCTTGAGTGTTGTTGAAGCTGCACTCATCCAGGCAAGTGGAGAGTATTCCATCACACTCCTGACTTGTGCCTTGTAGATGGTGGAAAGGCTTTGGGGAGTCAGGAGGTGAGTCACTCGCCGCAGAATACCCAGCCTCTGACCTGCTCTCATAGCCACAGTATTTATATGGCTGGTCCAGTTAAGTTTCTGGTCAATGGTGACCCCCAGGATGTTGATGGTGGGGGATTTGGCGATGGTAATGCCGTTGAATGTCAAGGGGAGGTGGTTAGACTCTCTCTTGTTGGAGGTGGTCATTGCCTGGCACTTATCTGGCGCGAATGTTACTTGCCACTTATAAGCCCAAGCCTGGATGTTGTCCAGGTCTTGCTGCATGCGGGCTCAGACTGCTTCATTATTTGAGGGGTTGTGAATGGAACTGAACACAGTGCAATCATCAGCGAACATCCCCAATTCTGACCTTATGATGGAGGGAAGGTCATTGATGAAGCAGCTGAAGATGGTTGGGCCTAGGACACTGCCTGAGGAACTCCTGCAGCAATGTCCTGGGGCTGAGATGATTGGCCTCCAACAACCACTACCATCTTCCTTTGTGCTAGGTATGACTCCAGCCACTGGAGAGTTTTCCCCCTGATTCCCATTGACTTCAATTTTACTCGGGCTCCTTGGTGCCACACTCGGTCAAATGCTGCCTTGATGTCAAGGGCAGTCACTCTCAACTCACCTCTGGAATTAAGCTCTTTTGTCCATTTTTGGACCAAGGCTGTAATGAGGTCTGGAGCCAAGTGGTCCTGGCGGAACCCAAACTGAGCATCGGTGAGCAGGTTATTGGTGAGTAAGTGCCACTTGATAGCACTGTCGACGACACCTTCCACCACTTTGCTGATGATTGAGAGTAGACTGATGGGGCAGTAATTGGCCGGATTGGATTTGTCCTGCTTTTTGTGGACAGGACATACCTGGGTATTTTCCCACATTGTCGGGTAGATGCCAGTGTTGTAGCTGTACTGGAACAGCTTGGCTAGAGGCGCAGCTAGTTCTGGAGCACAAGTCTTCAGCACTACAGCTGGGATGTTGTCGGGGCCCATAGCCTTTGCTGTATCCAGTGCACTCAGCCGTTTCTTGATATCACGTGGAGTGAATCGAATTGGCTGAAGACTGGCTTCTGTGATGGTGGGGATATCGGGAGGAGGCCAAGATGGATCATCCACTCGGCACTTCTGGCTGAAGATGGTTGCAAACGCTTCAGCCTTGTCTTTTGTACTCACGTGCTGGACTCCGCCATCATTGAGGATGGGGATGTTTGCAGAGCCTCCTCCTCCCGTTAGTTGTTTAATTGTCCACCATCATTCACGACTGGATGTGGCAGGACTGCAGAGCTTTGATCTGATCCGTTGGTTGTGGAATCGCTTAGCTCTGTCTATAGCATGTTGCTTCCGCTGTTTAGCACGCATGTAGTCTTGAGTTGTAGCTTCATCAGGTTGGCACCTCATTTTTAGGTACGCCTGGTGCTGCTCCTGGCATGTCTTTTACACTCCTCATTGAACCAGGGTTGATCTCCTGGCTTGTTGGTAACGGTAGAGTGAGGAATATGCCGGACCATGAGGTTGCAGATTGTGCTGGAATACAATTCTGCTGCTGCTGATGGCCCACAATGCCTCATGGATGCCCAGTTTTGAGCTGCTAGATCTGTTCTGAATCTATCCCATTTAGCACGGTGGTAGTGCCACACAACACGTTGGATGGTGTCCTCAGTGCGAAGACGGGACTTCATCTCCACAAGGACTGTGCGATGGTCACTCCTACCAATACTGTCATGGACAGATGCATTTGCGACAGGTAGATTGGTGAGGACGAGGTCAAGTAAGTTTTTCCCTCGTGTTGGTTCGCTCACCACCTGCCGCAGGCCCAGTCTGGCAGCTGTGTCCTTCAGGACTCGGCCAGCTCGGTCAGTAGTGGTGCTACCGAGCCACTCTTGGTGATGGACATTGAAGTCCCCCACCCAGAGTACGTTTTGTGCCCTTGCTACCCTCAGTGCTTCCTCCAAGTGGTGCTCAACATGGCTTGTTTACCATGGCCTCTGTAACCTGACACTATGGTATTCAACCATGTTACGGGAGGTCTCTTCTTGCGCATGTCTTTTCTGCCTTTCCTCGTGCAGTTCCTCTAATAGTCAACTCTCGACTATCTCCCTCGTGTCAGACCTATGCTCAGTATCTTTAAGCTCGTTCCCTCGCTTTACAACCCATTCCCTGAGCAGTTGAACTTGCTTCTGCAGACACAGGAGCCAAATCCCTTTCTCCTTTGACTTCCTGTGATACCTACAACCTGTCCACTCTGCAACCCTATCCTGGGGACTCTCAGAGCGCAGCATCTCCAGCACCCATAGCTGAGACACGTTAATCTTATTGAACAAGTAGGAGGAAATCCTATCCTCTGTTCCGGGTCTCTTGCCCTCAAAACTGTCCATGATCTGACACAAAACCTATCCTCCTGCCTAACTTGCCAATATCTGTAAGTGGTTTTCTCGGGCATAGCAAAAACACACCTCTTACTGTAAGTTATGGAACGATAGGGATTATAACGACAGATCAGGCTTGGACACATGGTTTCAGGCTCAACCATGTTGTGTTTAATAAGATTAACAATATCGCTAGTAAACAGTACAAACAGTACAACCCTGGCTTGTTCAATAAGCCCTACCGTGCTAAATTACCACGGTCTAATAAGAGAACCCTCCCTTGAAATAAACTAACCCAGGACTCTCCACCCAGCACTAAAACCCTCTAAGCTTTGGTTGGGACTTACAATCACCCCCTCACACATCCAAGTGGTCTTGTGGATGTGTAGGCACAGGCAATATGCTCACCCCGATTGCCCGTTGTTGCTTGCAGTTTCTTCCTGCACATCTCGCTCCTGGTTCTGTACCGCCGACGCAGTATCCAAGTTCCAGTTTGAGTCAAGGTCCGTTGATGAGGGTTGAAGAGCAGCGCTCAGCTTCTGGTGGTGTTCTGTTGAATTGAGCCGAGCCCCACTCGGGAGACTCGCTGTAAATTAATGCCAAGGAGAAGAGAGCAGAGCGCAGAGCCAAGCAGGACCAACCAGAGTCGATACTGCTCGATGTATCGACTCAGGTGATCTGTCTGGAACCCCCCCCCCCTCCCCCACCCCACCACACCACCTGTGGCCTGGAGTGACTCATAACCTTTGAAATCTTTGTGAAAAATGCTATTACATTATCCTGCTCTCAGGCCTTGCACAATGGGGAGACAATGGGTGCTGATTACTGGGTGTCTGTTGTTCCCTTAGTTGATGGCCCCAATTAGCAGGTAATGGGTTTCGATCTCAAACCGATCTTGCTTAACTGGCTTCTCTCCTGGAAGACAATGGCCAGGCCATCTCCTGCCTTCCATCAGTTTCGGTTGGGACTGAGTGTCTCTGAGTTACCTCTCGGGGTATTGTTCCCAGTAATTATATTAAATGGCGATGACGTCAATTGGCCTGGGTTCCCTTCCACCCTGCCTGTCCGTGTGAAATGCCCGTTTGCATGTGAATGGCATTTTAAAGGCATCAAGGGGTATGGGGAGAGTGCAGGTATATGGTATTGAGATAGAGGATCAGCCATGATCATATTGAATGGCGGAGCAGGCTCGAAGGGCCGAATGGCCTACTCCTGCTTCTATTTTCTATGTTTATATGAATGCACCTTAGTCAGGTTAGCCTGGCTCGAAACTCTTGCCAGTCAATCCTATTCCCTAAGCCACTCCCACAAGCTTACCAAACAGTACAGTTCTTTCTTGGGGGTAATGTATTTAAAATATGATTCATAAAAATGGCCAGAACGCTGGTGCTGCATTCTATTGTTCCCACATTCCACACACCATACCCCAACCAAGGTGATGGTCAGGCAACTTGCTCATAGACTTCTCCCTATGTGACCTTGGGCTGGATGCTAGGATGTGCTCAGTATTGGTTTGGGTTGACTCATCCATTCGAGCTACCCTTCTTCACAGCAAGCAAGCACCTTGCCTCCTCTGCATTTAATGTCGTACAAATGGTCACTCTCTGTAAGCTCATTGTATGAGGAAGTACACAATTGCATGGCACAGCCCTTTTCTACACCAGCTGGGCAATCAAGTACGAAGAATAAACATGGCTATGTGAGTCGCTGAATCACACAGACTGACCTCAACTTAGGCTGCAGTCGGGAAACTTCAGTATGTTTCACCACAGCTGGGCTATGGTAGGAAAATTTGGCCAACGTTCTCATTCGTGTTTAATGTTCAGGAACCCTTGTTAGAAATGTGTTATGTGGATGTTGAGTGTCGACAGGAAAGGACCGCCCCCATGGTCAGTAACCTGTCAGTGCTTATTAAAAAGGTTCAGACATGAAAAATGGCTCATCACTAATTTTTCACCTACCTACCTTTCCTTTCCCAAAGAAATAAAATAAGGTAAGTATAAAAGGCAAATTCTATATGAATGAAGTAATTCCTCTTTGCTTTACCCTTATTTTTATCCTTCCATAGGTTTCCCACCATTCCTCAGCTGAAAATAGGGTCATGCAGTTAGTTATGTTCTGAAACCAGCTATTGGAAGGTACAAATGAGTGCCTCACGGTGACTCATTCCTTGAATCTCTCTTTCTTTCCCTCTGGCATCCTCCTATGGATAATATCGTAGTTTATGCTTTGTGACGAATTGGTACAAACCCATGTCTCACCATTTCATTTCACTGGGCAGCCAATGGAATTATATGTTTTGTGACTTAAAGAGTCATAAACATAGGTACTATTTTTATATATTTTTTGGCAATGAGTGGCCCAGGAGCATGATATGTTGGTGCATCAATCAGCTTTGCAATGGAATATTGAGATATACGTTCATGGCCACACTCGCTATATGTTCTTTGAGGAGGAGTGATATAGAGGCACGGTACTTTCCTTCAGTGAAGGGGTTAAAATTGGACATTGAGTCAATTCAACCACTTCTCAAAGACAGCCTAGTGCCGAGCTTAGGATCCGCAAGGCCTGAGGCCTATAAGCAGGCAGGCTGTCCACCAGCTTGTATGGAATATGGCATGTGAAATGGGAGAACCTGTAAAAAGGGGATGATAGTAACTTCAAAATAAAAGCAAAACGATAAACAGCATATTTTTTAATAGAAGATTTACACAATTTTCTTCTCTCTTCTGGTACTGATAATATTGACTCATGCTGGCGTACAGTTCCATGGTGCGAGATATCTACAGTACCTTTCTCAAGTGGCCATTTGTTATATATCAATCTAGACAGAGTGTGTTGGGAGGCTATTTAACTTCTGGGGACACCATAGCTGAGCTAAATCCTGTCCTCACCTAAAATCCATACACACATACTTCCCAGCAGGGGTCAGTTGATAGTAATCGGTAGGCGAGAATGCTTTTTGATTTTCCCCTCATCACCAAACATGCGGTGAACCTATTTGTAGCAACTCCGCTTTTACCATGGCTGAGATTAACTAACACCACAGACTGGGGATCAGACCTTTGCATTTAATTTGAGGTAACCTTGTGACATTGGTTAGTAGGTGGGAGCAGGGATACAGAGAGCAGGGATAAAGAGAACGTTCTCTGAATGGCAAGTGGTGTCTCCCAGGGATCTACTGGGCCCTCAACTTTTCATCACATATGTTAATGACTTGGATGAAGGAATAGAGAGTTGCATATTCAAGTTTGCAGATGACAGTAAGTTGTATAGATGGAAGAAGGAAGGTACAAAAGGACAAAGACAGACTGAGTGCACAAAACTATGGCAGGTGAAGTTCAATGTGGGGATGTTCATCTACTTTGGAATCGAGAAAGACAAATTGGAATATTTTCTTAATGATGACAGTTTAGGAACTCTGCAGGAACAATGGAACTTGGATGTCCAAGTACACAAATCACTAAAAGCTAGTGCACAGGTACAAAAAATAATCAAAAAGGCTAATGGAATGCTGGCCTTTATCTCAATGGGGTCTGAATTTAAAAGTGAGGACATGATGCTTAAGTTGTACAGAGCCTTGGTCAGACCCCATATAGAGTACTGCATTCAGTTTTAGCACTAAACCTCAGGAGATCCATATTGGCCTTGGAGGGGCTACAGTGCAGATTCACCAGAGCTTAAATGGTTAAATTATGAGGACAGGTTGCATAAACTTGACTTTAGAAGGTTGAGGGGTGATCTAATTGAGGTCTTTAAAATGATAAAAGGATTCGATGGAGTAGATACAGATAAGCTATTTCCTCTGGTGGGGGAATCCAGAACAAGGGGGCACAATCTTAAAATTAGAACTAAGCCATTTAGGAGTGAAATTAGGAAGCACTTTTTCACACAAAGGGTAGTGGAAATCTGGAACTCTGTCCCTGAAAAAGCTGTGGATGTGGTCATTTGAAATTCTCAAGACTGAGATCGATAGATTTTTGTTGGGTAAGGGTATCAAACGATATGGGGCAAAGGTGGGTAAATGGAGTTGAGGTACAGATCAGCCATGATCTAATTGAATGGCGGAACAGGCTCGAAGGGCTGAATAGCCTACTTCCGCTCCTATGTTCTTTTTCTGTATGGTTCAGCTCCACGTGAGGTGGTGGATTTATTAACTGATCCATTGGGCAAGCAAATGATTATTTTCAGGTTGTCAGCACTGTGACATACTATACATAGAATAATTGAATTGTATGATTTCAAAATAGCCCAATTTGTGATTTTATCATTTGAGTTACAATATGGTGCATTTTTTTGCACTCCATCAATTATTAGTGTTACATATATCATCATTGTAGATAGATTTCAGAAGAACATAAGAAATAGGAGCAGGAGTAGGCCAATCGGCCCTTCGAGCCTGCTCCACCATTTAATAAGATCATGGCTGATCTGATCCCAACCTCAAATCTAAATTCATGTCCAATTTCCTGCCCGCTCCCCGTAACCCCTAATTCCCTTTACTTCTAGGAAACTGTCTATTTCTGTTTTAAATTTATTCAATGTTGTGGCTTCCACAGCTTCCTGGGGCAGCAAATTCCACAGACCTACCACCCTCTGAGTGAAGAAGTTTCCCCTCATCTCAGTTTTGAAGGAGCAGCCCCTTATTCTAAGATTATGCCCCCTAGTTCTAGTTTCACCCATCCTTGGGAACATCCTCACCGCATCCACCCGATCAAGCCCCTTCACAATCTTATATGTTTCAATAAGATCGCCTCTCATTCTTCTGAATGAAGAACAATTAAAAAGAAACTGTGCTGATGAGTAAGTCAGTGATGTAACAGTTTCCCAATTTTCAACTCCAATTTCAAAGATGCATTCTACATGAGTAATGTAACCAACAGAATAATGCACGATTGCCATATTCAGTGTGGGTTATGATATATAGATTAGCAAGCACATTGCAGATGCTGTCTTGTAATTTAAAGTAAAAATGAACTTGCATTCATATATATCCTCAGGACATCCCAAAGCATTATGTTATTATTTACGGTTGCTTTTTGAAGTGTAGGTAAGTGTGCCAGCCAATTTACACATAGTAAAGTCCCACAAACAGCAATATAATAAATGATCAAATAATCTGGTTTCATGATATTGGCTGAGGAATAACCAGGACACTGGGAGAAGTACCCTACTATTCTTCAAACAGTGCGGTGGGATCATTTACATCCACCTGAACAGGCAGAGAGGGCATTGGTTTAATGTCTCAATGGAAAGATTGTACCTCCAACAATGCAGCACTTCCTCAGTAATACGTAGAAGTTACAACACAACAACGGGCCATGTGCCTCAACCAATTTGTGCAATCCGTGTTGGCATCAACCCTCCACGTGGGCAAATAGTTCTAATCACATTTACCCAGCCTGTTCCCATAATCCCTTCAACCACTGCACTGAAGTATCAGCCTATATTATGTGCTCAAGTCCCGCAATGGGGTTTGAACAACAACAACAACTTGCATTTATATAGCGCTTTACAGGAGCGATTATCAAATAAAATTTGACACCAAGCCACATAAGGACATATTAGGCAAAAAGAGGTAGGTTTTAAGGAGTGATTTAAAGGAGGATAGAGAGGTGGTGAGGTTTGGGGATAGAATTCCAGAGCTTAGGGCCTAGGCAGCTGAAGGCAAGGCCGCCAATGGTGGAGTGATTAAAATCGGGGATGCGCAAAAGGCAAGAATTGGAGGAGCGCAGAGATCTTGGAGGGTTGTAAGGCTGGAGGAGGTTCCAGATATAGGGAGGGGGCAAGGCCATAGAGGGGTTTAAAAACAAGGATGAGAATTTTAAAACCGAGGCGTCTCACAACCTTCCGTGTCAAGAGGTGACAGGGCTACCACTGAGCCATGCTGATACTTATGTTGTCTTAGAGTGGAAACAATAAATGTAAGTTGTTGTTGCAAATATTTCCATTTACAGGGCTTCACTGTGGAGCTCACTGGCAGCTGAAGCCGGTGAGATAGTATATGATTGGTCAAACAGAAATATCACTATTGTTGGCAATGTCAAGGTATTTTTCCACTGCCTAATTTTACTGTTCTTTTCTATGGAAAGTGGCCTCTGTATGTCACTCGATCCTATTTTTCTTTTAGGTTAGTTGATTGTTCTGGGCTCTGTTGAGTATTGGTGAGTCACTTGCCTATATTACATCATTGCACTTCAAATTTTCTTATTGTATGTAAAATAATTTGAGGCATAGCTCAGAGATGTGATAAGGGACTATAATATATGCAAGTTTTTTTTTTCTGAGCAAATAACTGTCTGATGTTATGGGTACGAATTGTGAGGTCGGACTGATGCTTTGTAGCTTTGCTTGATTGCCCTGAGATAACATTGAAGAAGTTTCCCAAAGTTTTATCTTCTTGGAGATTTGCCTGTTGTCGTTTGTCTTCCTTAGAGAAATGGATGGGGTCAATGATGGATCAAATCAATTCTGGTCTCTATGAACACGGTTTTATCTAACAGTTAGCAGCATGGGTTCCCGTGACTTCCGTGCGCCACTCTCCCCAACTTACAATGTCATTTACAACCATTCCTAAGCGAGTGCAATTCATATGTCTGTAGATCCAACCACTGCACATATGTGAGATCATTTTAACTGGCAAGTGTTATGTCATGATGCACAAAAGGCTCACTTGTATTTAAAAAAATACTTAGATTTAATTGTAGATTAAATGAATTAAAGCTCCCAACACAGAGCTTTGCGTGACAGGAGCACGAATTTGGAATTTGGGCCTGCCTTGCATAGTTTCATTGGACAGAAAGTTGTATGATGAGTTTGACTTCTGTTCCAAAATTCCTAATATGTGCTCCCATCATGCGAAGCTCTGTGCGCAAAGCACTAAATCTGAAAATTTACCCTTAAGTTTTTTGAATATAAAAAAAAGTGAGTCAATCACCCAGAAAGATATTGCTACTTAAAATTCTGTCTGCAGGGAATTCACACAATCAGCTCCATCAGTTTGGTGGGACAGCCAAGGAAGTAGATAATCCAATGGCAGCTTGAAAGAAAGACTTGTATTTATATAGCACCTTTCACGACCTTAGGATATCCCAAAGTGCTTTACAGCCAATGAAATACTGCGTGGAGGAATCACAAGGAAATGACGGTTGCGCTCTTTACATTTGAGAGTTCTGTTGACAGTGAAAGAAACCCACTTCTACCATTGTTGGCACTTCCTGGGGTAAAACCATCTTGATTCAACCAAATGTTTTTTAAAAATGCACCACTCTGACATTTCTATTTCCCATCCCAGCTACCCTAGTGGAGTGCAGTTTTGTGCCTAAACTGTGGGCACTTTGAACGAGTGGCTCAGCTCCAGTTTGCCAATGTAAAAACAATGTGATAGTTAAGAAAAAGCCAACTTGGACAAAATCCACTTTTTTGGACAAAATACAGCTTTTGACTTTGTTTTCCCGCTTTATAAACTAACTGTGCTAACAGCAATAGCAAAAATAATGGCTGCCATCAACATTTTTGATATATATTAATGACCTGGACTTGGGTATACAGGGTATAATTTCAAAGTTTGCAGATGATATATTAATGACTTAGATGAAGGGACCGAGTGTAATGTATCCAAGTTTGCTGACGATACAAAGCTAGGTGGGAATGTAAGCAGTGAGGAGGGGACACAAAGAGCCTGCAAAGGGATATAGACAGGTTAAGTGAGTGGGTAAGAAGGTGGCAGATGGAGTATCATGTGGGGAAATGTGAGGTTATTCACTTTGGTGGGAAGAATAGAAAAACAGAATATTTTTTAAATGGTGAGCAACTATTAAATGTTGGTGTTCAGAGAGATTTGGGTGTCCTCGTACAAGAAACACAAAAAGTTAGCATGCAGGTACAGCAAGCAATTAGGAAGCAAATGGCATGTTGGCCTTTATTGCAAGGGAGTTGGAGTACAAGAGTAAGGAAGTCTTGCTACAATTGTAAGGGCTTTGGTGAGATCACACCTGGAGTACTGTGTACAGTTTTGGTCTCCTTATCTAAGGAAGGATATGCTTGCCTTAAAGGCGGTGTAACAAAGGTTCACTAGATTGATTCCTGGAATGAGAGGGTTGTCCTATGAGGAGAGATTGAGTAGAATGGGCCTATACTCTCTGGAGTTTAGAAAAATAAGAGGTGACCTCATTGAAACAAATAAAATTCTGAGGGGGCTTGACAGGGTAGATGTTGAGAGGTTGTTTCTTCTGGCTGGAAGGTCTAGAACTAGGGGGCATAGTCGCAGGATAAGGGGTCGGCCATTTAAGACCGAGATGAGGAGGAATTTCTTCACTCGGAGGGTTGTGAATCTTTGGAATTCTCTACCCCATATGGCTGTGAATACTGAATCATTGAGTAAATTCAAGGCTGAGATCGATCGATTTTTGGATTCTATGGGAATCAAGGGATATGGGGATCGGATGGGAAAGTGGAGTTGAGGTTGAAGATCAGCCATGATCTTATTGAATGGCGGAGCAGGCTTGAGGGGCCGTATGGCCTACTCCTGCTCCTGTTTCTTATGATTCTTATGACATAAAAGTTGGAAATGTGGTAAACAATATGGAGGATAGTAACAGACTTCAGGAGGACATTGACAGACTGGTGAAATGGGCAGACACATGGCAGATGAAGTTTAACTCAGAGAAGTGTGAAGTGATACATTTTGGTAAGAAGAATGAGGAGAAGCAATATATGCTAAATGGTGCAATCTTTGAAGGTGGCAGGACAAGTTTATTAATAGACGCATGGAGTACAAAAGCAAGGAAGTTATGCTAAACTTTTATAAAACACTGGTTAGGCCCCAGCTGGAGTATTGTGTTCAATTCTGGGCACCACACTTTAGGAAGGATGTTAAGGTCTTAGAGAGGGTGCAAAAGAGATTTACTAGAATGATTCCAGGGATGAGGGACTTCAGTTATGTAGAGAGACTGGAGAAGCTGGGGTTGTTCTCCTTAGAGCAGAGAAGGTTAAGAGGAGATTTGATGGAGGTGTTCAAGATCATGAAGGATTTTGAAAGAGTAAATAAGGAGAAGCTTTCCAGTGGCAGTAGGCCTAGTCGACCCAATCTGTTCTCATACGTCAGTCCTGCCATCCCAGGAATCAGTCTGGTAAACCTTCGTTGCACTCCTTCCATGGCAAGGACATCCTTCAAAGGGTCACGTTTACTTCCTGTCATGCCTTCTCCATCACACTCTACCAAGTCATTATGAGTCATCGGAGATCTGTTAGCAGTATGTTAAAAATGGTATGTCAACACTCCTGCATCACACTTGAGATGTCACACTGCAGACCGTCTAATGCATATCTCAGCATCAACACAATGCACGGGGATAGGAGGGGGCTTGAGGCAGTGGAGCTACCAGTGCCCATGTTTTCTTAACTTTCTCCCTACTGTTGGAAGCTCCCTGGTTGGTTTTACCAGCAGGAGAGCAAGAACTACAAATATACTTTCGAGAGCAACTGAACTATAATTACTGTGTTGCAAATAGCAAAGAGAGGACCTCATCGCTCTGGGCTGGATTCAAAAGCAGGTCATGAAGGTGAAAGGACATTGTTCCAACTTTACTGTGTCACTCATTTGTCATAAATTACTTATAACTTCAAGCATTACAGTAAGCAGGGCCTGCCAAATGCAGAGCATCTTGATTGTCAGATAGCCGATAGTATCATTAAATTTCCCAGTAAAAACCCCCAAACATCAAATAAGGAGTGTAAACTTTACTGTATTAGGTTTTAAGTGTCATTGCTAATCACTGTCAGAATCAAGGCAATAATTCTCCTTATGAGTTGCCCAGTTTGAACTTAACTGCGGTTTCTGAAGGTTACTGACGTATGATGAATAGGCTGTGATGATTATCACTTCAGGCTGCACCCAGGTGTTCCTGCCAAGTTTGTTCTCAGTTAAAACCAGTGAGAGCAGAATCCACAACAAGCTTTGCCTGTAGAAGATGCTTTGTGATTGATGACGTCCATAGAACGATATACAGCTTTGGATGTCACAATTAGAAAAGGGTGTGGTGGGGTACTTATCTTTTGAAAGACTCATGTCGGTGCTTAGTGGGTAAATGCACTGCAGGGTGAGCCAAACAGATATGAAGGTTCCAACTTCACTCCTCAGTCTGTGCTGAGTTGTCTGTTCTCTGTCCAGGTGATGATAGAGGCACTACAATTGGCCTGAGCACCCCTGGGCTAGGAAGGGGAACATGGCACACGGAAGTTGCTGTCCTATGACTGGAACAAAAAAAAAGTGCCTCAAACTCCCTGTCCTGCTCATGACAATGGCTTTCATCTCAATGGCTCGGTAAATGCACATGTCCTTTATCACTGGGCTACCCAAACTAGGAAAGTCCTAAGTTCACTGGTCTGAGCTGTGTTAGCCAATTCGCAGTGGCATGATACTTTTGGCCTCAAGCTAAGGAGGGTAAAAAAATCAGCCGGTTGCTATTAACTGGCCTCTGTTAGATATGTGTTTATGAAATTGTTAGCAGGATCAGACTGTGATGTCCCTCCAGTTGAACGGCCAATTGCTGCTGACTATATGAAGAATGGCTGCCTGGATGAGATGCATGGGACCACAGTTGTACACATGGGAAAATCTGGATGCCCCCCACACCATGACCCATCCCACCAGTATGCACTGACACATTTGTACCACTAGGGCTGCCTTTATCGACATTTCCAAAGTTTCTCGGAGAAAGATACTTAGGTTTCTTGTTACAATCACCATGGAAACACCCGGTTACCATGGTTATATCAAGTATGATCATTGTTCTGTAATGTTTTCAACACCAACAAAGGTCCTGTGGGCATTACAGCAAATTAGTTTTTTTTAAAAGCCTTGCCATCCTTAGAAAGTCATGACGAACCCTATCAAACAATTGATTTGCAGTGGAATGGAAGAGCACGTCTGGTTTCTACTGCATTTCAGCAACAAATGTGCCCTTGCATGGTCTTTTACCAAGGCTACATGCAAAGCAAAGGCACATGGAGTGTGAAATCCTTAACTACCTCCAAGATGGGCTGAACAAAGATATTTATTTTTACATCAGTCACTATTTGCACTTCACAAAGAGTTTCACCTCTTGTATCTGTACTCATAAACTGTTTGAACAGCAGAGGTGCTCCAGTTTCCGTCAACGCTCTTGGTCTAGGGAAACGAAAACTGAGCCAGGGCTCCTGCTTCTAATGGAAAATGTCTGTAGGGGGTGAGGACAGGGTTGGACTCCATGGGGAATATAGTCTGCTGTACTCGATGACAGCTGTGGGTCCATATCCCAGCATGAGTCAGCACCCTTCAGAGAGGAGGGTAGAAAGTTAGTAAAGAAAAAAACATTTGAATAGCATAAATCTCTTAGATAGTGTCTGGCGAATACAGTGTTGCTTCCTTTAATATCTGGCCCTTCTTTGGAGATCGGTAATACAATCCCAATTGTGACTTTGATTATGTGCAGTTTTTTCAGTGAATTAAAGTGGATGGAGATGTGGATGATGATTTAACTCTGGGCCTCAAACGTGCAAAGCATACGCTCTACTACTGAGCTACATCCCCTGAAATTCGAAATTTAGACTTTAACTTTGATTATGTGCTGATTGTATTTTATCCTCGAGCACAATTCTTAGCTTTAAGCAAAAGAATTCAAAAACCATCACACCCCATCTGTTTGCAACACTGTGTAATTATTTACTGAACTGAAAATGTTTCCACTAAACTGTAAATAACTGACAGCTGAAAGAGTGGACTTTACAGTTCCTTTTTAACTGGTTAAATGTGCCATTGTGCCAGTGACAAGCTTCATTGCTCTTTTGGCTTAATCATTATGTATGTAGATAGGTAGACACTGTAGATCACATAATTCTAGCAACTGGTGAACTCGTGTTCTTTGAATGTGGATTGGGTAACTTTTTCAGACTCCCTGATGGCCAGCAGAAGAGGCAGATAGGAACTCAGTTTAATGTCTCATCTAAAGGAATTCCTTCTTCAATGTCCAAATGCGGATGGGGGTGGGTGGCCAAGACCTGGTCTACAGGTCGAAGCGACTTGTGAGTCCCTTTGGTTCGGCCCATGAAGCCCTGCTGGATTCATGTGTGACGCTGGCTTCAGCAGCTTTGGACTTCAGCTCATTAAAGTTCCCGGACCTGGAGGACTGGAAAAGACTGCTTCCTGATCGGTGGATTTTGACCAGCCAAGGAACAGCCTTTAGCAGTCCTCCAGGCCCAGGAATTTTAATGACCTGAAGCTCCCAAGGTAGCAGGCTTTGGGGGAGAGGGTGACGGGAGAAAGGAGAGAGGGGATAAAAGGCGAGGAAAGGGGAGAGAGGATGAAAGAGCCTTGCTATTTTTGTGCATGAGACTGCATTTTTTTTTGAATGTCACGTTTTTCCATTGAAAAAATTTGGAAAAAAAGAGTTACTTTTAAATGTTGGGATTTTAAAGCAAATTGCACAGAAATGTTTTTTAAAAGTCACTGGTATTTAAAATGCTAATGAGCTCTGCGTTGATGTTGTTTCTCCAAAGACTGTGAACTATAAGTAATTCATTGGCTTGTCTCGATAAGGAGGAGGTAGTAGCAATATTGGATTGGATAAAAATAGATAAAGAGGAGCTACTTAAAAGGTTGGCAGTACTCAAAGTAGAAAAGTCACCTGGTCCAGAGGGGATGCATCCTAGGTTACTGAGGGAAGTAAGGATAAAAATTGCAGAGGCTCTGGCCTCAATCTTCCAATCCTCCTTAGATGTGGGTGCAATGCCAGAGGACTGGAGGATTGCAAATGTTAAACCCCTGTTCAAAAAAGGAAAGAGAGATAAACCCAGCAATTACAGGCCAGTCAGCCTAGCATCAGTGGTGGGGAAGCTTTTAAAAACAATAATCTGGTACAAAATGAATTGGCACTTGTAAAAGTATAGGCTAATAAATGATAGTCAGAACGGATTTGTTAAAGGAAAATCATGTTTGACTAACTTGATAGAGTTCTGATGAAGTAATGGAGAGGGTTGGTGAGGGTAGTGGGGTTGATGTTGTGTATATGGACTTTTGAAAGGCGTTTGATAAAGTACCACATAATAGACATGTAAGCAAAATCAAAGCCCATGTCATTAAAGGGACAGTGGCAGCGTGGATTCAACATTCACTAAGGGACAGAAAGCAGAGAGTAGTGGTGAAAGGTTGTTTTTCAGACTGGAGGGAAGTATACAATGTGATCCCCAGGGGTCAGTATTAGGATCATTGCTCTTTTTGATCTATATTAATGACCTGGACTTCGGATTACGGGGTATAATTTCAAAGTTTGCAGATGACATGAAACTTGGAAATGTAGTAAACAATGTGGAGGATAATAACAGACTTCAGGAGGACATAGACAGACGGGTGAAATGGGCAGACACATGGCAGATGAAATTTAACGCAGGGAAGTGTGAAGTAATTCATTTTCGTAGGAAGAATAAGGAGAGGCAATATAAACTAAATGGTACAATTTTAAAGGGGGTACAGGAACAGAGAGTTCTAGGGGTGTATGTACACAAATCTTTGAAGGTGGCAGGACAAGTTGAGAAGGTTGTTAAAAAAGCACATGGGATTCTGGGCTTTATTAATAGAGGCATAGACTACAAAAGCAAAGAAGTTTTGCTAAACCTTTATAAAACACTGGTTAGGCCTCAGCTGGAATATTGTGTTCATTTCTGGGCACCATACTTTAGGAAGGATGTCAAGGCCTTAGAGAGGGTGCAGAAGAGATTTACTAGAATGGTACCAGGGATGAAAGACTTCAGTTATGTGGAGAGATTGGAGAAACTGGGGTTGTTCTTCTTAGAGCAGAGAAGGTTAAGGGGAGATTTGATAGAGGTGTTCAAAATCATGAACAGTTTTGATAGAATAAATAAGGAGAAACTGTTTTCAGTAGCAGAAGGGTCGGTAACCAGAGGACACAGATTTAAGGTGATTGGCAAAAGAACCAATGCGACATGAGGAAACATTTTTTTACGCAGCGAGTTGTTATGATCTGGAATGCACTGCCTGAAAGGGTGGTGGAAGCAGATTCAATAACTACTTTCAAAAGGGAATTGGATAAATACTTGAAGGGAAAAAATTTACAGGGCTATGGAGAAAGAGCAAGGGAGTGGGACTAATTGGATAGCTCTTTCAAAGAGTTGGCCTGTGCACGATGGGCTGAATGGCCTCCTTCTGTGCAGTAACATACTATGATACTATGATAATCGGTAAACACCTCGCACCTAATATGGTAGGAAGTCTCTGGCCCTGGGTGCTTGGCTGGTCTTCCCTTCTGGTGATAAAAACAGAGACAGAGAGGGTAATTTGAACCCCCAAGAACGGATGGGTTGGGAATGGGTGGGCAGTAAAAATAGTTGATTTTTGGAGGGGGACCGCATTCCGGCTCCAACGTGCCCACTTCCAGGTTTAACCCAGGCACATTAGAATGCGCGAGTGCAACCGAAACCTGGAAGTCCCATCCCCACTTAAAGCTGGCAGGACGATAGTTAAAGGGGCAATTTAGGTACTTTAAACACTTGAGGTACTTAACTTTTTGTGGATTCTGCAACAGAAATGGACTTAACTTCAACTGGACAAGTCTCCCATGGCTTCTGAAACACACCATTGAAACAGAGGCAAGATGGAGCTGAAGCTCATATGGCCCCTTAAACAAGTGATTGACACTTCTTAATAAGAAGTGACGTATTGCAGCTGGACACTCAGTTCTCTCAGGCAAATGTTTGGTTGGGATTTCTCTGTGTTTAAATTGAGAGTTCTTTGTTGAGATTGAGAATTCTTGTGTTCGTACGGATTTACCAACATTTTGGAGCCCTGCAAACTGACAACATCAGGATGGGGGCACAATGGATCTATTCCACAGTACATCTGAGGGGGAGGACCATCACCATCCACGGCAGGCACGTCATGCAGTTCTGGGATCTGCAATTGCACAAGATAGAGGCGCACAACAAGGACCTGGAGAAGAGCAGAGAGGGGATCAACGGAGGGGCCGATGTCGCAGGAGGCACTACTCATGTGAGAGGGTCTACAGGCAGAGCCTGAGCTTCCTGGTCCTCTCTGAGGAGCAGTGCCTTCGCAGGCTCAGATTGAGTCACCAGGTGGTCGCAGACATTTGCAGCCTCCTTCAGGAAGAGCTGCTCCCGGCTGGGCCTGGTGGCCACGCATTGCCCTTCGCAGTTAAAGTCACAACTGCCCTCAATTTCTTCGCCTCCGGATCCTTCCAGGGCGCCACTGGTGACATCTCCAGGGTCTCTCAGTCGTCTGCACATAAGTGTATAAGATAGATGACAGATGGCTTGTTTGCCAGGTCATCTGACTACGTGAACTTCCTCTGCGACGACATTAGTCAGACTGAGAGGGCAGTGGGTTTCCACTCTCTGGCTGGCTTCCCATGGGCGCAATCGATTGCACACACGTAGCAATCCGAGGACCTCCACATGAGCCAGGAGTATGCATAAAACGAAAGGGCTATCACTCCATCAATACACAGCTGGTGTGTGATTTCTGCAGGTGTGTGCCTAATTCCCTGATAGCTGTCACGATTCATTAATTTTGCTTGAGTCCAACATTCTGGACCTCTTCCAGACAGGAGGCAGACTTAAGGGCTGGCTTCTTGGAGACAAGGGATACCTCCTGCAGACATAGCTCATGACACCCATGAGAAACCCCACCAACGGGGCACAGCAGTGGTACAACCAGAGCTACAGCACCACCAGGTGTGTCACTGAGCAAGCCATTGGTATGTTGAAGATGTGCTTCAGGTGTCTGGATAGATCTGGCGGAGCCCTTCAGTACTCGCCAGTGAGGGGGCCCAGAATAATCGTCGTGTGCTGCGTCCTGCACCAGAGCAGTTATGCACATTGCTGCCCGTGATGCCAGGGGTGCCCTCACCTCTAACAAGTTCTCACAATGAGATGTGCAATGTGAAGAATCTGACATACTCAGACCACCTGGAACAACCACCACCACCATTCCTCCCCCCCCCCCTTCGACCCCCCATCTTCCTTTGCACTAAACAGTCCTTCAACCATGCATACACCTATTGCATTCCCGCCCAATGGGAGTCATCATGTCTTGGCATTCATGATGAAGCAAATGAAAGGGTGTCTTCACAGATGGGATGCAATAATGGCCAAGACTTGGAAGTGGTGATAATGATTAAATTTAAAGTGGCATAACAAAAAAATATATATAAATGAACAACATGACATTTCATCAAACACCCTTGTGCATACCTTCAGTGAATTGCAATTGCTTAACCTTTCGCTTTCTGCTGCTTCTACATGGTGCATCCACTGTGGCTTCAGCAGAGGTAGTGGCAGGTTGCTCAGATACCTGCCCTGACTGCTGAGATGCATTCGGCCTAAACCCTCTGGGTTTTAGAGCCCTTGACGGCCCCGCCAAAGACTGCTCCACCTGCACCTGTGCAGGGCCAGACTCGCCCACCTGGAGAGGAGGCAGCATTGTGGGTACTGGTTGAAGGGGACAGTGAGATGTGGGAGCGCTTTGAGTGGAGTCCCCACTTCCATGTCCCCTTTCACCATCATCCCTCTCCCGGGCCAGCGTAACATCACTCCCACCACTCTGTTGGACAGCAGGTTGGTGAATAGATGTGCCGCGTTGTAAGGCCATGGATAAGGTATCGGTCATCCTGTTTAAGGCGGCAGACATGTTGCTATCCAGAGTCTGCACGGCCGTTGTCAAGGCCTGCACAGACTCATTTGAGAGCCATGCTTGAAGCTCAGTGGAGATTGCCACTTTCTATTGCAGACATTCTCGTACTTATCTATGACAACAATCCACTAGCGATGGAGTTGGACTCCTCCATCCTCTCCGCTATTGTGGAGTGTGTGCATGGCACATTTACCAGTACCTCACAAATGTGCAGCCGTAACTCAATCATTCTCTTTCTCAACGATGGCCCACGGGGTTCAGCATCTGTGTCCAGCTGAGCAGAGCTTGGAGAGGAGTACTCCCCCGCAATGTGGACTCTCCACAGCTGCGTCTTCCACCAGTGTCTGCTCGTGCACACTTGTGAGTAGTGAATCACCAGGTGACAACCCAACTATCTGTCTAACAGGACCCACTGAAGTGCGAGTATCTGCACTGGTGTATTGCTCTATGACCTGTGATGTTGCACCTTCAGAAGGAATGAGCTCCTCTGAGGAATCAATGTCTTATATTTTCCCAATTGTTCTTGAAGTTGTGAAGGCGCTGAAAGACAACGGAAATCAATATGAATTATTCAACGGAAAAGTGACAATCTTTCAAAAGACCATACTGAGGTCTGGCACAGTTCATTCATTGGTAAAATCAATTCATCATGTACGTGAAAGAAAATGAAGTCCTGTCACCAGACATCTGCGGTTTCCCAATCTCCATCTCCGAAGGATAGGGATGCAACTGTCCCACTTATTTCCATGGCCTCCTCCTCCACATCTGTTAGCTCCACTATATGTGGTGGACCACTGCCAGTTCTGGTCCCCTCCCTTGCGTTTTGCGCTCTTCTCCTGCAAGGGGAGAAAGAACAGATCTATGACCGCCCGAAGGTGACGTGTTCACACGATGGATGCATTGCTTTGGTTGAGGCTGACAATGGAACAGATGCATCAGAGGGTGAATTATCAGACAGATTCATCACATTGCATCAGGTTTGGGGTGAGTGGCAGTGGTGGATGCATAAATGGGGAGTCAAGGAAGTACATAGAAAGTGAAGGATAGTTGATGCTGAAACTTAACTGGATGTGAGGAGTTTTGTGATGGAGTAGGCGAGCCAACACAGAGTGAGGGGGGGGATGTTGCACAACACAGGATGTGGGTGGATCAGCAAAGGTACTCACTTTTCCTGACCTGGTTAGGTCATTAAAATGCTTCTTGCACTGCAGCCAAGACCATGCTCCTGCTGCTGACCTCGTTTCCATCTCCAGCCACACCTTCTTGGTGGCAGAAGCAGGTTTCTTCTTCCTATCACCTGGGTGTAACACCTCTCTCCTGCTTCTCACAGCAGCCAGTAGTACCTCAAGGAATGTGTCTGAGAACCTGGGTGCTGCCTTTCCTCGATATCCTTCCATTTCACTTTATCCTCCTTTCTCCTTCAAAATCCATTTTTGCATTGGCCCTTTAAATAGTGGGCTTTAAATCATGTCATGTGAGTGCGCAGTATGCCTGCTGCTCAGCTTGGAGACGCAAAACCCGGAACTAACATTAGTGCCTTCAATTGAGTTGCGATTGGACAATCCGATGCACACAAGTTACTTCCGGGATTCCCACGCAATTATTTACCTACCTGCTGAGTTCCCACCTTTAAAATCAAGCCTAGAAAGAGATACAATCAGTCAAGTTTTTAAACAGAAAGCTGCGAGGCCAACCTTTGGCCAGGCTCAGAAGTTTAGCATGCAAGAGGTTAGATAGAAGTTATTTTGTTTCGGTCAAGTAAGATACCTACTGATATGGGGAAGCACAATGTGTTCATTATTTTGTATTATTACGCAAAGACAAATTGTACTGATTGAATTAAGTCAGTATGATCATGACTAATCCTATATATGTTCACTTGCTATGAAATAAAGCAGCTTAACGATTTGTATCTGGCTTTGTCTTACCAGGTGTTCTCTCAGTCCACCTTTGAGAAGATTGGAGAGGCACATGGGAGCACAGGTGAAAGACATGGATATCGGTAAGAGGGTACTATTGTTACACGCCTGGGTTCCACTATTGTATAGTTAGATATTGGGCATTATGTGCACAATCCTAAATGTACGACACTTAGACCACTTGTGGGAGTGACCAGCACCTGAGAGAATTTCTAAGGTAAGGCCCTAAACTTATAACAATGCTTTTTTTGTATATGAGCATCTTGCGTTTTTGAGTATAGTGGTCTCACTTTATGGGTACATGGGGGTCTTGATTTTTGTGTTGATGGAGGTTGTGCATTTTTTGTGTATTGGAGTTCATATTATTGCATAATTGTATGCAGCCCACTGGCTGGTTTTGACATGTGTATCCAGCTCCCAGTTCCAAAACATAGGACATCCTTGGCCTAGGGGGTAAAGGACAAACCCATACAGACCAGATGCTCCAGTGTTTGCTTCCTGCTTTGTTCTGAGATAGCTGATCTCTGCCTGGGGAGCAATTGGGTTGGTACAATTGGCCCAGCACTCATGGGCTATGGAGAGGAAAATCAGCCAGGGTTCCTCCTCCCGATCGTTATCCAGTGATTCAAGTTGGATAGTGAGATTGTGTAAATGTTGGGTAAGGGCTAGATTGGGCTCAGCTGTGATGTTGCCAACAGTATAGGTTGACACATGAACAATTGCCACATTTGCAGTACTGGAGATACGCTAGTGCCCCAGCAGTAGTCAATGCCTTTAGGAGAGAAAATTGGGCCAAAAAACACTCTCAAAGATGGGATTCCATATTTATTGGATGGTCAATGTGTGAATTCTGTTTGTTTGTGTTAATTTTTTTCTGGCCTCTATGGGAGTCTACAAAACTTTGTGATTTTCCATTAACCCTACAGTCAAACTTCTTTAACCTGTCTCCTGCTCCACATGGACAAGAGCACAGTTTTATATTTTGCAGTTGCATGCTTGCAGATTTGCTTCTTTCAAGTTTCACTTCTTTGATCTGATCCTTCGACACATTGCACAGATCCTCAATTCTTTTGAACTATGTGGTTGTTTACTTCAGATGTTATCAACTTGGGAGTTTGGCAAGAGGCAGAACAAAGGGTTGAGAATAAAAAAAATCCATTTAAAAGAGGAAGTCCCAGGTTCAATCCTTGGATCTCTGCTGGATGGTGGCCGACGCATCCACAGACTAGGGAGGGACAAGAATCAACTAATGACTCCTGCTGGAATGTATAATTATGGATGCCAGTTGATAAAAAAAGCTGGTTGTGGTGCCCCACAAGGTTGAGTAAGCTGCTGAGGCTCGGTGTGCAGGGTCACACATGATGAATGGTTACTTGGATGAGGCGCTCGGGGACAGCCAACACTCAAAGAACGGCTCCCAGCAAGAGTCACTTCCTTCAGGACAAAACGGAGTAAATTAGGGAAGGATATCCTTAAAGGTCTTCCATATATAGGTTAAAAAAAATTACGTTTTAATTTGAGAGAAACCTTTGTTTACAGGCTCGTCTCCAACCAACCTGTAAGTAGCAAATCCACTAAGGCGACATCAGTCAGTCCACTCACTCCAGGTAATAAGACTCTGAAGTATGAACATTGAGATTTTAGGGGGAAAAGTGGGAATGCTAAAATGTGACCGGCCAAACAGGATCTCCATTCCGTAGAAGTCGAAATATTGAAGGGGATCCCATGGCTCATTGTACCCTAGGGTTTCTGGCTCAGCTGAAATGGAAGTTTTCAGACCTGTATATGAGAACCATCCTCTATCCTAAATTACCCTTCACCAGTCAGGCTTCAGTAATATTACACAAATTGATGGAAAGTAGCAAAAGACAGACATGAGTTGCCTCATTAGCATTCCAACCTAGCCTTTTCTGCACTGCTCCATTTATCTGAAGGTGACAACCACGTTCGACTTTTATGTCATAGGGTCATTTCAGGCAGCCAAGAGGGATCTCTAATCAGTAGTGGCCTCCCTAGCCTACGGACACCAAGGCCAATTTTACCACAGGGAAATCAGCTACTTCAGCAGAGAACAGGGATTGAACTTAGGATCTTGCTTGTTCATACGCTCCACACTAAGCAGAGTAGTTATCAACTAAGCCATGGGTGAGCCCAGCAAAATACATCTTCACAGTGGAAAACCAATGACACAATGCATAAGGAGGGTAACATATTTAGACTACACCCTGATTGCGACCTAGCGGAAAGAGTAAAGAAAAAGAAGATATATTGGCATTTATATGGCACTTTATCATATCAAAACATTTCAAAGCACTTCACACCACAAATTGCTTTTTGAAATGCAGTGACTGTTGTGTAGGCCAATGCAGAAGCCATTTTTCACCATCAGTGCTCCATGGAGCACAAACCCACAGTTCTCTGACCCAGATGTAAGCCAAGTTGACACATTTGTCAATCTGCACCTCCCTACAGCAATGCAGACAAGTAACCCGGCACATTGAGGTTCTGAGATACTCAGTGCTGCACTGATACTCAGATGTACCATCTATTGCATTGCCCCTGCGTATTATATTGTTGTGTATGGAAGCTATAGCTCCCGTGGCACATACCCCAACAAGGAGTCAGCATCTTTAGGATGAGATGGTGAGAAAACTGGAAACAAAAATCATGCAGTGTGTCAAGAAGGACTACAACATAATTAATTACTCTGTCAGTTTGTCCCTCATGAGTTATGAGATCAAGTTCCTTTGTGAAATATTTTTGACATTTACTGTGTAGGCCAGTTTAAAAATTATTAATTAAAATATTGTAATAAAACAAATATGATTTATTTAAACACCTGTAAGCAGCATGTTCCTATTGTGAGATTGTGGTGTAATTTTACGAGTTACTGCTCCCTGCAGAGAGCTTTGTGCAATGGGAGCACATGTCAGGAATTCTTTGCCAGGTTCAAGATACTTGATTTATAACCTGCATGATATTTCATCCATTAATTAATTAAATCTTGCAAGGCATTTGATTGATTAAAATAAATCACTGGAAAATTGGGAGCACCCTGATTCAGGTGTCTGTTTCTCCAAATTACCTTCCTATCAAGCTACACTGCACGACAGTAGGGGAGCCCGGCAAAATTTATACTTGTATCCCTAAATACCCTTGCTTCCTAAATTAGTATCTAACTCCTTTTTTAAACACCTTGTTTATGGCTTGAAATAGAATACAAGGTTTTTTCTTGTGATAAACATCATTGGTTGGAAAAAATATCACTTAGCAGCTGAATATATACCCACTGGTGTACCTGAAGTAATGAAGAAAATAATAGCACTAAAGAGTGACAAATCCCCAGGACCAGATGGTTTCCATCCAGGGTTTTAAAGGAAGTGGGTGAGCACATTGCGGTTGCCCTAACTATAATCTTTCAAAGTTCTCTAGATTCAGGAACTGTCCCTCTAGATTGGAAAATTGCACGTCACTCCGCTTTTTAAGAAAGGAGAGAGAGGGAAACCGGGGAATTATAGACCAGTTAGCCTAACATCTGTTGTGGGGAAAATGCTGGAGTCTATAGTTAAGGATAGGGTGACTGAACACCTCGAGAATTTTCAGTTAATCAGGGAGAGCCAGCATGGATTTGTGAAAGGTAGGTCGTGCCTGACAAACCTGATTGAATTTTTTGAAGAGGTGACTAAAGTAGTGGACAGGGGAATGTCAATGGATGTTATTTATATGGACTTCCAGAAGGCATTTGATAAGGTCCCACATAAGAGACTGTTAGCTAAGATAGAAGCCCATGGAATCGAGGGAAAAGTACGGACTTGGTTAGGAAGTTGGCTGAGCGAAAGGCGACAGAGAGTAGGGATAATGGGTAGGTACTCACATTGGCAGGATGTGACTAGTGGAGTCCCGCAGGGATCTGTCTTGGGGCCTTAATTATTCACAATATTTATTAACGACTTAGATGAAGGCATAGAAAGTCTCATATCTAAGTTTGCCGATGACACAAAGATTGGTGGCATTGTAAGCAGTGTAGATGAAAACAAAATTACAAAGCGATATTGATAGATTAAGTGAATGGGAAAAACTGTGGCAAATGGAATTCAATGTAGACAAATGTGAGGTCATCCACTTTGGATCAAAAAAGGATAGAACAGGGTACTTTCTAAATGGTAAAAAGTTAAAAACAGTGGATGTCCAAAGGGACTTAGGGGTTCAGGTACATAGATCATTGAAGTGTCATGAACAGGTGCAGAAAATAATCAAGAAGGCAAATGGAATGCTGGCCTTTATATCTAGAGGACGAGAGTACAAGGGGGCAGAAGTTATGCTGCAGCTATACAAAACCCTGGTGAGACCGCACCTGGAGTACTGTGAGCAGTTCTGGGCACCGCACCTTCGGAAGGACATTTTGGCCTTGGAGGGAGTGCAGCGTAGGTTTACTAGAATGATACCCGGACTTCAAGGGTTAAGTTACGAGGAGAGATTACACAAATTGGGGTTGTATTCTCTGGAGTTTCAAAGGTTACAGGGTGATCTGATCGAAGTTTATAAGATATTAAGGGGATCAGATAGGGTGGATAGAGAGAAACTATTTCCGCTGGTTGGGGATTTTAGGAGCGAGATTAGAAAACATTTCTACACACAAAGGATTGTAGAAGTTTGGAACTCTCTTCCGCAAGCGGCAATTGATACTAGCTCAATTGCTAAATTTAAATCTGAGATAGATAGCTTTTTGGCAACCAAAGGTATTAAGGGATATGGGCCAAAGGCAGGTATATGGTGTTAGATCACAGATCAGCCATGATCTTATCAAATGGCAGAGCAGGCACGGGGGGCTGAATGGCCTACTCCTGTTCCTATGTTCCTTAGTCTGTCTGCCCATTTATTACCTGTCTGTCTAGCTATCGATCTACCTACCTAAGTGTTTGTAGAATCATGGAATCATAGGTACTTTTTAAATGAGTTGAGGGTTTCTGCCTCCACCACCCTTTCAAGCAGTGTGTTCCAGACCCCCTCCACCCTCTGGGTGAAAAACATTTTCCTCAGCTCCCCTCTAATCCTTCTACCAATCACTTTAAATCTATGCCCCCTGGTCACTGATCTCTCTGCTAAGGGAAATAGGTCCTTCCTATCCACTCTATCTGGGCCCCTCATAATTTTGTACACCTCAATCAAATCACCCCTCAGCCTCCTCTGTTCCAAAGAGAACATCCCCAGCCTATCCAATCCAATCTTTCCTCATAGCTAAAATTCTCCAGTCCTGGCAACATCCTCGCAAATCTCCTCTGTACCCTCTCTAGTGTAATTACATCCTTCCTGTAATGTGGTGACCAGAACTGTACACAGTTACACAAGCTGTGGCCTAACCAGTGTTTTATACAATTCCAGCATAACCTCCCTGCTCTTATATTCTATGCCTCGGCTAATAAAGGAAAGTATTCCATATGCCTTCTTAACCACTTTATCTACCTGTCCTGCTACCTTCAGGAATCGGTGGATATGCACTCTAAGGTCCCTCTATACCTTTCAGTATCTTCCCATTTATTATGTACACCCTTGCCTTGTTTGCCTTCCCCAAATGCATTACCTCGCACTTCTCCAGATTGAATTCCATTTGCCACTTTTCTGCCCATCTGACCAGTCCATTGATATCTTCCTGCAATCTGCAGCTTTCCTCCTATCAACCAATTTTCGTATCATCTGCAAACGTCTTAATCTTGCCCCATACATTTAAGCCCAAATCATTAATATATATCACAAAAAGCAAGGGACCTAGTACTTTGCCCTGCGGAACCCCACTGGAAACAGCCTTCCAGTCACAAAAACACCCGTCGACCATTACCTTTTGCTTCCTGCCACTGAGCCAATTTTGGATCCAACTTGCCACTCTCTCTTGGATCCCATGGACTTGTACTTTTTTGACCAGTCTGCCATGAGGGACCTTGTCAAAAGTCTTGCTAAAATCCATGTAGAATACATCAAATGCACTATCCTCATCGACCCTCCTTGTTACCTCCTCAAAAAATTCAATCAAGTTAGTCAGACACGAACCTCCCTTAACAAATCCATGATGACTGTCCTTGATTACTCTGTGCCTTTCTAAGTGATGGTTTATCCTGTCCTCAGAATTGATTCCAATAATTTGCCCACCACTGAGGTTAGACTGACTGGCCTATAGTTACTCGGTCTATCCCTCGCACCCTTTTTAAACAACAGTACAATGTTAACAGTCCTCCAATCCTCCGGCACCACGCCTGTATCTAGCTACCTACTTATCTGTCTGTCAATCTACCTACGTGTCTGTCTGTCTGTTTATCTATTTCTGTCTGTCTGTCTGTCTGTCTATCTATCTTGTGCCCCGTCTGCTAGTGAAGTCTTTCCAGGGGTATAAGTCAAAGCTTCTTCGTATCTTGTTGTTGAGAAGATCATAATCCCCTTGGCCATTCAGCACATAGTGATTCCATAGTTAAGTGACTGTATATTTATCAGAGTCTGCACAGTCATTCATATCAAAGTGAAACATGTGCTCCCGCGGAGATCACCAGGCTGCTTTGCTGCTGGTATCCTTCATGGTGGCTAACCACTTCCGCATGTTATCAGTTAACAGCTTGAGGCAACACTCTTCAAGGTACTGATGGAACTTCTTAACAGTCTCTACTGGACTCTTAGGCCCTCACAACAACATACCTTCTTTTCTGTTTTCCTTTGATACTTTCACCCAGCTGCTGGAGGGCTTTTGCTCACGAGAACTAAGGGCTTGAAAAGTTACATCTGAGGCTTCCTGTGGGATTTTCTTTCAGTTCCTGAAAAGGCTCGTTTACTACCTTTATCTGTTTTCTAGTGCCTTTTACATAAGTAAAGCAGTACTGCTGTTGGCTCTTTAGTACATATGAAGCACCTGCACTGATTTTATGTCTCCTAGAACTGCTACATATCAATGGATCTGGAGGATGAATTTTCAGATAAAGTTCCAAGACGGCCTTTCTAATTTTAAATGATATATATAACAGACGGCTCCCCTATTTTGGTAAAGGCACCATTTGGTATGGTACTGAGCTATACAGGTCAGGAAGGCTGCAAGTTCAATCCTAGTCTGTATTGATCTCCATTGGGGCAGCAGTTGGGCAAGGTTCCTTCTCCTGATTGGTAGTCAGTGAAACAGGTAGATGTCGGGCGAGGACCCATGGGCTGTGATGCCCACTGTAGTTGGATAGGCTGCCGACACTTGCTGATTTTACACTAGGAGTGCATGTGTGCAAAAACAGGCTGTCAGGAAGACCTGGTGCAAATGGGTCCGTGGTCTTGGCAAATCCAACAGGTTTACATGGGGTTGCCAGTGGGTGTATGAGGCCCGCATTTTGGGAACCAGCCACACAAAATGGCCTCTTAAGGCCAATGTAAAACAGCTATTGCCTGTCCAAGCTACAACATGAAGATTAGCCACAAGAATGAAGTACCTGAAGGAAACTAGTTCCCCCTTTTTGGCCCAGAAACATATTCCACTATGAGTCAACACCTTCGGGGGATGAGGGGAGAAAATTAGCCAGAGGCTTCACTTCGTCTTTGTGAAGCACAAGTTTTTCAACATTACAGGTGGGTGCATGAAGTAGCGGGTTTGATCACACTGCCTGAAAGTGTGTAAAATAATTACCCACCCCACAGGACCTGATCCATAAATCTTTGGAACATGGCTAGAGTTCCTTCCCCCATCCCAAACATGGTGACTTGTGGGATATGGTTCCATGGGTGCTGGTGGCACACTTGTCTCTTGCCCAAGTGATCATTTTTCATCTGTGAGCCTAGAAGGCTTTCTGATCCTGGAGAGCATCGCAGTCGAGTTTTCTTCCAATCCTCGGATATGGAGGCCAACTAACATGCCTTCACCGTTGCCCCAGCAGGGATCAGCTAACTCAGCACATCGTGCCACATGAGTGCTGTGTGTTCACTAATGGAACTATCAAGAGAGCCATAGACCCTAAAGGGTTTCTTTTTAAGGCCAAATTCTGAATTAAGAGGGAATCAGGCAGGTAATAACAACTGTACAACAACGTCAACTCTGGAAGCAATCGAAGAGAAAAAGAAAAGAAAAAGTTATATCCAGGCAAATCCTTAAGTGCCAGTAAGCACAGCTGCCTGCTTTGCATACCATGAACCTGTGCCGGCTATAACGAGAGCTAACAATGCGATGCCGAGTGCATAGTTTGCATATATACTGCATTGAGCCAGTACAGCAGTCTCTAGCAATGGAAAATGATTTCACTCTGATGGGATTACAGCTTCATATTAATAGGTTTCAAACAGATCTGTGAGGTGTTCTGTTCAGCTGGGTCTGGGCATACTATGTGCTTCCCCTTCTCCCCAGCCTGGCCTACATTTTAGAAGCGCACAGGGTTCACTGACTCTTGCTGTGGTATGATAAACACAGGCACCGGCAACTTTATAGCTGTCCAAATAGCCTTTATTCTTAGATAATAGAGCTGATTCTAACTTGGCAAAATTGGCATTAGCAGGGTGGCATCAGCCTCAAAATGGGATCGGTAGACTTAACCGCCGACGCCTGCTGCCACCATTTTTAATGGGGCCTACCCTTGGGCAGCCAAAGTGCCCGCCTGTTTACTGTGCAAATCTGGGTCCTAAGACATAGTTCGGACTCTGATTGCAATTTTCAGAGACACATGGGCGGAGTATGCACCACGCATGGTCCTCCCATGTGTCCTGGCACTGAGCGACTTAACCAAGGATCCTTAAAGGAACTGCTGCTGGGCACTCCCAAAACAACCCAGAAATTTTTTTGTGTTATATTTTTGTGGAGCTGTGGATGTGTTAGACTAGAACACGTCCCTGACACCTCCAGGTCAAACTAGGTCTTCCTCTTACACAGTTTGTGCTCACCATTGACAACTGCTAGGTGAAGACATCCTCAAAGAATGATAGCATCATAGAATAATGCAGCACAGAACGATGCCATTCGACTCATCTTGATGTGCTGGCTCTTTGGAAGAGCTATCTAATTAGTCGCATTGCCCTGCCCTTTCCCTATAGCCCTGCAAATTTTTCCCTTTCAAGTATTTATCCAATTCCGGTTTGAAAGTTATTATTGATTCTGCTTCCACCACCCTTCCAGGCAGTGTATTCCAGATCACAACAACTTGCTGCTTAAATTTTATTTTTCTCAAGGCGCTTCTGGTGCTTTTGCCAATTACCTTAAATTTGTGTCCTCTGGTTACCAACCCTTCTGCCACTGGAAACAGTTTCTCCTTATTTACTCTATCAAAACCCTTTATGATTTTGAACACCTCTATTAAATCTCCCCTGAAGTACCGCATCCCTGGTACCATTCTAGTAAATCTCCTCTGCACATTCTCTAAGGCCTTGACATTCTTCCTAAAGTATGGTGCCCAGATTCGGACATAATACTCCCACTAGGGGCCTATTATTTATTAAAGGTTTGGCATAATTTCCTTGCTTTTGTACTCCATCCCTCTGCTTATAAAGCCATGGATCCAATATACTTTTTTAACAGCCTTCTCAACTTGTCCTGCCATCTTCAAAGTTTTGTGTACGTACACCTGTTACATATAGATGTTTCATTTCCCTGTAATGACGGTAGGTGGCGGTCTAATAGGAGTTCCAATGTTAAACTTAATAATTAGTTGTCACTGCTCCCAAAAAGTGTGAGCTTTTAGCTTAGTGGTAGCATCCCACCTCTGAGTCAGAAGATAAAGAGTTTGAGCTTTACTCCAGATAGCCTCGGTGAGCAGGGACCGGAGCGTTGGCTCTGAATACTGGGCTGATGTCCAGTGGAGATACTTGTGTCTGATTGTTGCAGGTGCCCCCCTCTCCCTCCATTGTAAAAGGTAGGTGGGGCTCTTTAGTCTTGGTTACAGCCCATCTAGGAGAAGATCTATCTGAAAATTGTGTTAGGTGGGCCTTAGGCATCAATGGGAAGGCTGGGGTTCCCCCCCCACCCCGGAACCCCGCCACCAATTTCCCAAGAAATGGGTGGCCAATTAAAAATTGTGCTGATATTTTTGCCCAGATCTATGATTCTGTTATCTAAATGAAAATTGTGCAGTCTGAGCATGTGCAGTGTACCAGGTTTCCAGCATACATCAGTACCATTCAGTCAGCTGAATGGCTGGAAAACTTTTCCTCAGATTCTAGCAGTTTCTGCTCAGGTGTTTTTCAAAATTATTGGAAGAAAAGCTAGAGGACAAATTTCAGAGTTTAAATCAGATAAAGGTCTATCTTTATTTTTTAAACAGAAAGGCTGTGCATGTGTGAGAGAGGGCATGAAAAACTCAGACTGTACTGACTACACACTTGCTGCAGCTTTTGTTTTATGTTTTATAAACTTCAGAAAGCATATGAAACTGAGAGAAAGAGACAGCGTATCTTTCGTCATTCTTATTTGAATTCATTTTTCAAAAATCATAGGTTGAATTCTGGATCAATCCTCTTTCCTGACAGTTAGAAAATACAAACATTCTAATTATTGGCATCTGTGACACAGACCTCAAGAGATAGGGAGATACACAGATAGAGAGAGGCAGATAGATAGTCTTTCCTTATCCTAATTTGAGTTAATTTTTTTAAACACGTAAGTTGAATTTTGAAAGCAAACAACGTCTCTGAAGGGAATGGGTGAGAGGAGGTAAAAGGAGGAAGAGAGATTGGAACCAGTAGATGGGTGAGAATGCCTTTGGCATGACACCACCCACTCTTGAGGTGAGTGAATTGGATGGAGAATTAAGAGTGAGGTGAGTGACAGCAGAGCAAGGGGACAGCAGGACAGGGGGGTTGCGCTGGTAGTTCAAAGCAGAGGGGGTAGGGATATTGATGAGAATGAGTATGGATAGCAGTGGGACCATGAGGGGTGGTATGATGCAGAGGGGGTAGTGGGAAGGTGAAAGTATAGAGGTGCAATGGGAGCAAGGGAGGCGAAATACAAGTAGTAAGGGGAGGGAATGGAAAGGCAGCCGTTCAGAGGTTCAGAAATGTGTTCTGTAGCTTGTAAGGAAAATGAACATAAAACAAGGGTTCTTACAGATGAGATTCCCATTCTGTAGGTTGTAAATTTGAGCTCTTTGCAGCTGGAATTGATTAATTGGAGGCATTTGTGCTCACCTTATTCTGTACTGAGACATAGCATTCAGTTTGAGCTCAGAGATGCTTGAAGTCAATGTATTGTGTTTCAATATGTACTTTGAGGACAATCAGAGAGATGCCTAACAATTGGGAGTCTTTAGAATGGAAACCCAAACCCTAGCCGTTCATTGCAATACAGTACATTCTCTGTAAAATATGCGGTGACAGCTAAGGGAAGCTTTGTAAGGCTAAAGTTAAAGGAGAATCCAAACAAAGTGGATCTGAATGGGACATGTTAAGGCGGCTTGTTCTTCTGCTTTAGAATTTTGATACTATGGGTGATTTACACTGAATGCACAGTGTAAGGGAGGGGAGGGAACAACAGAACACTTGGGTTTGCAGAGGTCACTGTGTGCGGCATTCATCACTGTAATATGATAAGATGATGATATATGAAACAGACTCTCATATATATGTATCGATTAACTCGTTTAAAAGGGTCTGGAGAAAAACATGGTTCGGAACAGAATTTCATATTGTGAGGATAAATAGATGGAGATGATCATAAACAGTATGGAACATGAATGGGTTAATTTTCAACTTCGCTGCTTAACCCAGTGGAGCGGATTGCACCCCCCTCCCATCCCCCTTTGTAGAACCCACCCGATGTTTGTCCCTTTGAAATCAATGGGATGAAAATCAGGCGGGTTCTATAAAGGGCGAGCAATCTGCTTCGCCAGATTACTGCCCAGGCCGTGAAGTTGAAAATGATCCCAATGGTTCTTGAATTGGTTGGATCATGTAAAGGCCATACGATGGAAATCAACAACTCAAAGATGAATGATGTAGGCTGTATGATTAGATAGACACAGTGGTGTCTTGCTCAGTTACCTTTGGGAGAAACTTTTCAGCACTTTCCCTCAGGAGATTGAAATCGCATTCCAGCGTTGAGCCCTGCTCTAAGGGAACGTGGATTGGAGAATAAGGGCCGCAGTGTTGCAGCCTGTCTCTGACTATTGCTTCCTTCAAGCATGGTTCAACGCTGGGAATGCAGGATTGCTGAATTGACCTGTAAACAAAATGGGGTGGAATCCGTAATACGGCAACTTGTAATGTTCTGTGGAAAGCTAGATGAGCTGAATTGTCTTTTCTCATCTCTGGTTTTCTAATGTTCCTTATATGGCTGTGCAAACAGACCTTTATAACGGGTTTATAATGTGTGGTACGAGGGAGCATTATTAAGGTCAACAATAGACTAAATAAATACTTGCATTTAGATATCAAAATTTTCAGAGTATGCTCTGGTGACAAGGTGCCTAAGCATGTTGAAAATTGGCTGTGATTTTCCATCCATTGAAATCAATGAATAGAAAATCGCGGACAATTCTGGTACAGATGGCAGCAGGTGAGACTTCTTGCTGTCTGTGCGTACTCAGAAAAACGTCCCCAGTGTCTTATCATGTTGAGATATCTCAAAGCACTTTACACAACTAATTAATTTTGAAGTGCAGCGACTAATGTAAATTAACCAAATGCAGCAGCCATTGTGCACCATTGTGCAACATTCCACAAACAGCAGTAGGAATAGTGAGCAGTTTTTTTGGGTAAGATTGGTTGAACAAAGGATGTTGTCCAGGACATTGGGAGAACTTACTGCTCTTCTTCAGATAGTGCCAAGGGATATTTAACAACCACCTGAACCACTGGAATTGGTTTAACATTTCATCTGAAGGACAACACCTCTGACAATGCAGCACTTCCTCAGTATTACACTGGAGTGTCAGTCTAGTATACTGAAGTCCTGGTACGGAGGAATGCAATATTTTTGAGATCTGATGTGCTAGACTTTAAAAGCCCAAAGATAAAAGCACTACCAGCGCAAACACATCGTCAGTCATTTAATTACCTGGCTTAAATGGCTTTGCATTCTTCCAGTTTTCATCTTCACTTTGGGTGGGATGGAGGTGATTCAGGTAAAAGACAGACTCCAGGGACAGGCTCCACAGGATACTCTACACATTCTCCAGTAGTTTCTCTCCATCACCTGGTTCGATTGAACTGTTTCCAGAACCGGGACCATTTACTGGGTAAAAATTGCCCCTAATTTTTTTTAAACCTGGGGCTTGTTTTATGTCAAAAAATACTAATTACAACCATATCACAAAATAATATTACAGGTTATTTAATTTGATCACATATGCAAATAAATTGATGGCAAGTTAATACCTGGAGTGGGGGGTGAGGGGTGCACAGGAAGAAACAGTGAATGCGCTCAGCTCAGGTTGCTCACCTGTTACCACTTTGTACTGGCCATATGTCTGATTGGAATTGGCACGGGGCCTGTCGTTTTTGTTAGCTTTGTATTACTCTGGCCCCTATTTTGGTTACACTAGTCAGCCACTCCAGGCTCTGCCAATGGTAAATGCAATGCCCAGTGTAAAGCTGAATCATACAAACCAAGAAGGTCCCACCCGGGTGTGTAATAAATTAGCAGATTTTGGCTTGAGTAAAGATAGGGCCATCACAGATAGGTAAGGGAGAAAAAAAAATTGAGCCAGGATTCCTGCTCCGGAATGCTATCCAGTGATCCATCTTGGAAAGTGTATGCATGGAAATTGAGTAAGGATAAGATTCAGCTTGGCTGTGGTCCCTCCAAGTGATTGAAAAGCCTGCCGACACTCACTGTCTCGGCTCACACATGAACAGCTATTTGAAAGAGATAGCAGAGAGCAACAATGGAGCTGTATTCTGCAGGAGTTCATGCCTTCAGTAGAGGAAAGAATTGTTCAAGAGATTCCATAATTACTAACATTGTCCCTGAGCCACACGACCAGCAGTGGAGACAAAAGTTCTAACACTGTGCTCTGACACATATCAACAGACACCAGTCCTAGGAGGTAGGTCCCCCATTCCATTCTAATAAACCTCTGAAAGAACAAACTTGCATTTATTTAGTGCCTTTCACGACCCCAGGATGTCCCAAAGCGCTTCACAGCCAATGAAGTACTTTTGTAGTCATTGTTGTAGGCAAACATGGCAGCCAATTTGCACACATTTTTAAATGGTGGGAGATTGGGAAATGTTGATGTTCAAAGGGACCTGGGTGCCCTTATACATGAGTCACTGAAAGCTAGCATGCAGGTCCAGCAAACAATTAGGAAGACAAATGGGATGTTGGCCTTTATTTCAAGAGGATTTGAATACAGGAGTAAAGATGTCTTACTGCAATTATATAGGGCCTTGGTGAGACCGCACCTGGAGTATTGTGTACATTTTTGGTCTCCTAACCTAAGAAAAGATATACTTGCCATAGAGGGAGTGCAACGAAGGTTCACCAGACTGATTCCTCCAATGGCAGGATTGTTATATGAGGAGAGATTGAGTAGACTAGGCCTGTATTCTCTAGAGTTTAGAAGAATGAGAGGTGATCTCCTTGAAACATACAAAATTCTTACAGGGCTCGACAGGGTAGATGCAAGGAGGATGTTTCCCCTGGCTGGGGAGTCTAGAACCAGGGATCACAGTCTCAGAATAAGGGATAGGCCACTTAGGACTGAAATGAGGAGAAATTTCTTCACTCAGAGGGTGGTGAATCTTTGGAATTCTCTATCCGAGAGGGCTGTGGACGCTCGGTCATTGAGTACATTCAAAACAGAGATCGATAGATTCCTAGATATTAAAGGCATCAAGGAATATGGGGATGGTGCAGGAAAATGGCATTGAGGTAGGAGATCAGCCATGATCTTGTTGAATAGCAGAGCAGGCTCGAGGGGCCGGATGCTTCTATTTCTTACATTCTTATTAAGGTTCCACAAACAGCAATGAGAAAAAATGACCAGGTAATCTGTTTTTAGTGGTGTTGGTTGAGGGAGGAATGAGGGCCAGGACACTGGGAAATCTCCCCTGCTGTTCAAATAGTGCCAAGGGATCTTATATGTCCACCTGAGAGGCAGACGAGGCCTCGGTTTAACGACCTTCTGACTCGGAGGCAAAAGTGCTACCAGTGAGCCATGGCTAGCACCTAGCAAGTGGTTCAAGATGTAGCAATACCAGAGATCCAGCGATGGAACACTTTTTTGCCCCATGGTTGCAAAATGTTTTACGGGGCAGTGGGACTTAAAAGATGGGGTGGGGGAGGTGGTGGAAGATGGTGAAATGGATTGTGCAGTGGTTGTAGCCCAGACTGATTGCCTCTGTACTAGTAGTGAGAGGTCCCAGGACAAAAATGCCCCTAATTTGGCACTATCAATGGCAGTCACAGAAGTGGCTGGCATGGGAAATGGAAATCCCAATTTGTACAGGGGTGCTGTTCTGAGGTTGGGGCTGAGGAACAGAATTGAAGGAGCTTTGCTCTGGACCTAACTTTGGTATACCCAGCATTATTTTAATTCTAGAAATAAGTTCATTTTTAGTTTAAGGGTTAATTCAGTGATCCTGCAGAGCCAACAGGATGCTTTGCCTGATGGGAACGCAGGATGGCAATGCTGTATCATGTCTTTGACCTATTCTCTCATTGAGTGAGGTAGGAGTGCAGGATTGCTGAATTTACCCATTAGCCTCCTCTTTATCTCAAATTTCACTCTCATTTTTATTATCTTTGGGGGGAGAAAATATTTAGTCATAAATTTAGTTTTCGCTTTCCATGTTTTCGTTCTCGCCTTTTCCGGAACATAAACTTTACGTGTCAAAAAATGTCCCAATTGTTGTTTCACTTCTTGTGCAACTCATAACACCACAAAAAATACTGAAAGATAATAAACTGTGGCTTGAACGCCGACTGAGACTTTTATTTGTCCCTTTTAATTTCCAACATCTGTTCCAAATGTTGTACACAGTGAGGGGCGAATCTTAGCTGCGCTATCAGTGTGAGACGCAGAGTGAAGGCTCGGTGCTTCAATGGATGGAGTTACACTGCTCCACAATTGTGGTCATCCTGGAGACCAGTGTCCTAAAGATGAACCTAGAATCAGAATTAGCAGAGATAAATGCCCTGTCTCTTAGCTGGTGAAAAATAACAAATATAGTGAGGGAGGGAACTAATTAAAACAAAATGCATAATAGTTATTATTCATATGTATCTGGGATTTTTCAAAAGAAATCTTTTTAAGGCAGATTTTTGTTTCCAATCCCCCCCCATTGTCCTTTGATGAGTAGTAATGCTTTGTGATAGTGACAAAAGGATGTTAATAAGATACACCAGGTAGCACGACAGAACAATGCTGTTGGCTGTTGGACCACTAGCACATGGTACCATGGAATAGTAGGATGTATTTTGCGCTCATGATGTCTTGCAACACGACTTCGGTGCTGTGCCTTGGGGCAAGTACCAAGGGGAGTAAGATGGGAGACCAGTGGAACCCCCAAGGAATTTCATCCCCTATGTATATCTAACTAAAAATCTTAAGTCTGCAGACACTTCTCATCCAGAAACCTTACTTCCTATTTTCACCTTATTTGGTCACAATTTTATGTCAACTTTTCCTTATAAAATCCGATGTTCACATTTCCCATTCACTTTTCCCAAGTCAACTGGCACCTGTCACTCTGTTATTACAAGCTTGGGCCATGAGATGGCAGTATATTATCTTTTCCTCACAAATCACTCGGAATGCTTTCTGATAACAAATTGCATCCAACATTTTCTTTCTCAGTAGTTTTTTTTTATTCGTTCATCCTTAATTGCCCTTGAGAAGGTGGTGGTGAGCCGCCTTCTTGAACCGCTGAAGTCCGTGTGGTGAAGGTTCTCCCACAGTGCTGTTAGGTAGGGAAGTTGAAATTTCTAATGTCCAAATAAGGTTTTAAAGAAAATAATTTTTTTTAAAAAGGCATATTTTAAAATAACATGATTAAATTTATCCATTGCATAGTCTTTTGTGCCTTTTGGTACCTTTAATAAAGTTTTCACTTTGAGGCCAAAGCCTTTCCCAAAAGTTGCAACCATGTTAGCTGAATTTAGATTGTACAGATTGGAATGTAGATTCCTACTGAAGACTTGGGCAGACCAAGGTCTTCAGCAGATAAGTCTCTGGGAGCGTCTGGAGGCGGAGGAGGTTACTACAAGGCCACCTCCTTCCATTTGGATATTTACCGCTGCGCCTTAGGGCCTATTGGCACTTTCCACATGGTGGCCCCTGGAACCAGTGGTAAGTGTGTCGGAAAGCAGGAAAATCCATCTGGATCCCAGGCCTCATCCCACTGTTCCATTTGCATGCGGCAGGTGGAAAAGGAGCAGGCAGCATCAGTCCCAGTGGGCGGAGGGAATTCCTGCTTGGGTAGTGAGGTGGTGGTAGGTCTCACGACCCTAATTGTTCAGTATTGTCTGCTGTGATCCTACCTGATTTCGGGCAGGCTCCTGGAGGCGAATTCCACCCAGGGTGTCTTTCCTGATCCTAATTTGACTTCATTTAAAACAAAACACGTTAAATTTTGAAGTAAACCTCTAATTATTTTACCTGTGCTTCGTTGACAGTTAGAAAATGTAAACATTCTAATTGCTGATATCTGTGATATATGTAGAAAGCGGCAGACCAAAAGAGTGTCTTTCCTCATCCTAGGTCGATTTTTTAAAAAAGTTGAATTTTGAAAGCAAAATAAAAGCCTCTGAGAGGGAAATGTGTAGGAGTGAGTGAAGGGAGGAGGAAAAAATTGAAGCCTCTTGCCACCTGTCCTTGGGGGGAATGAGTGGGAATGAAATGAGAGTAGATGGAGGGTTAGGAATGAGGTGAGTGACTGTGGAAAAAGTAGAATGAGAGAATACAGAGATTGAATGGGTACTTCAGAGAAGACGAGGTAATGATTGTGATAGGGCTATGGGTTGGTAGGAAGGCAGAAGAGAAGCAAAAGAGAGAAGCAAA
Source organism: Heptranchias perlo (assembly GCF_035084215.1). NCBI lineage: Eukaryota > Metazoa > Chordata > Chondrichthyes > Hexanchiformes > Hexanchidae > Heptranchias > Heptranchias perlo. Next base: position 66,623,170 of record NC_090338.1, read on the forward strand.
AAGAGCTAGGAAGAGAAAGATAGAAGCAAAGAGAGAGAAAGAGCAACACAAAGTCAATAGTGACAAGTAAGAGAAAGACCATGGGCTCGATTTTCAAATGGCGGTGGGATGGCAGCGGGGTGTGGGGGGGGGGGGGGGGTCAATGGGCACGTGGCAAACCCAGATAATAAAATCTTATCATTCCCCACTCGATTGCGAGTTAATTGGTGGCTCTTAACGTGACTTCCGGGTTTTCCATCTGAAAGCTGCACAGTGAGCGCACTGCGCACCCGAATGACAGGCTGTCAGCTGGAGCATCTCTTTTTAAAGGGCCATTGCTCCAATGGCTTTTTCTGGAGCAAAGACTAAAACGACACAATGTAGCAGCACAGGGGCAAGGCTGCTCCAAGATTCAGCGATGCCTCACTTCAGGTGCCACTGGCTGGGGTGAGGAGGAGGAGGGAACTGTTTTACCTGGCCGAGAGAAGGAAGTGCCCTGCTTCTGCCACAAAGAAGGCCTGGCTTGAGATAGCAGAGGAGGTCACCAGCAGCAGAAACATCTGCCGCACTTGGGTCCAGTGCAGGAAGCATTTCATTGACCTAACTAGGTCAGCAAAAGTGAATACACTTACTGATTCTCCTGCATTCTGTGTTCCACATCACTACCGCTCCCCCCCAAACTCATTCTGCACTGCCAAGACTAATCCATCACATCACACCTCACACCCATTAAGGCTCATCTTCAACTTACCTGCACTTCCTGAGCACTTCCTCACCTCCCCATTGTGACCCCACCACTACCACTCACCCCAATCCTCATCCAATGTGATGTCTCTGTCTGATACTCACCCTCTGATGTACCTCTTTCACGGTCAGCCTCACCCAAAGTAATGCACCATCATTTACTCACTCACATATCTGTGCTTTCTCCCCTTTTAGGAGAAGAGGGCACAAAATGAACGCAAGAAGGCGAATACTGGAGGGGGGCCACAACAAATAATGGTTCTCACAGACGCGGAGGAGGAGGCCCTGCAGATCAGCCGCACCCTCGAGTGCCTGTCCGTCGGGGACACCGAGACTGGTAGCCCACAAACGTCTGGTGACACAATTTTAACATTCATCACACAAAATGAATTGATCTTAACAATGCTTGGCATATTGAACACCTCAGTTTGCTCATCGCAACTTGACACATCTGTGATGATGCTTAATATTGCCTTCTGTTCTCTTACAGGCCCTTCAACCACTGCAGTGATGGCAGAGGGCGATTCCTCAGAGGAGCTCCAGGCCTCTGAGGACGCACTGTCACATCTTAGCGAGCCATCCACCAGTGCAGATACTCACACCTTGGCGAGTCCTAGTAGTCAGTTAGTTGGGTTGGCACCTGGTGAGTCACCACACACAAGTGAGCACGAGAGACACTGGTGGCAGAGGCAGCTGTGGAGAGTCCGCGTCGGTGGGCGCACTCCTCTCCAGGCTCTGCTCAGCTGGACGCTGATGCTGAACTCCGGGGGCCATCCTATAAAAGGAGGAAGATCGAGGGACAGCAGCACATTTACGAGGTACTGGAACAGGTGCCACGCGCACTCTCTACAATAACGCAGAGAATGGAGGAGACCAACTCCTGCATGAGTGGAATGGTGGCACAGGTACGGGAGGGAATCTCTGAGATACTGTCACAGGGACCTGCGCACCCGTCTGAGACAGTGTCGCAGGTAAGTACAGGAACGTTTGTGGGCTACCAGTCTCGGTGTTCCTGACGGACAGGCACTCGAGGGTGCGGCTGATCTGCAGGGCCTCCTCCTCCGCGTCTGTGAGTCCATTTAGGGCCTGACAACGGCCGTTTGGACTCACGGTGAACAACGTTCCGCTGACAGATACTTTAGAAGTGGCCTTCCAAGGCAACATACATGTCCTCCAAACTGTTGTCCAGCAGGGTGGTAGGAGTGATGTGGGCCTGGCCCAGGAGAGGGATGATGGCAAAAGGGGACATGGAAGCGGGACGCCACTCAAAGCAATCCCTCGTCTCACCCCCTCCCTCTCAACCAGTACCTGTAATGCTGCCTCCTCTCCAGGTAGTTGATTCAGCCCCTGCACAGGTGCAGGTGGAGCAGTCTTTGGAGGGGCCCTCATGGGCTCCAAAACCCAGAGGGCATAGGCCGAAAGCATCCAAACAGTCAGGGCATGAAAATGAGCAACCCGCCATTACCTCTGCTGCAGCCACAGGGGATACACCACGTAGAAGTATTGGGAAGAGAAAGGCTAAGGTTTTGTGATCACAAAGGTTATGCACAAGGGTGCCTGTCGGACTCTCATGTTTTTCATTTATATTTGATTTTTGTTAAAGTCACATTAAATTATATCATTCTCACCACTGCTGCCACGTCTTGCCCATTCTTGACTGGCTTTTGTGATAGCGCCCTTTCATGTGCTTCACCATGAACGGCGACACTTGATGCCACACAGTGGGTCACTTTACAATGGGCATATGTGTAGTTGCAGGACTGTTTTGTGCAGGGGCTGGGGGGTGGTGGTGGCTGGTATTGGCGCTGGTCTTTCCAGGTGGTGTGAGAACCGGGCTCTTCTCACTTTCTACTCTTACGCGAACCATTCACAAACGAGTGACTCCCTGGCCTCATGAGCAGCCAGCTGAGCCACTGCTCTGCCCATGGGTTCGTCGTCGTCCTCCTCCTCCTGCTCCTTCTCAATGTGGATGGCAGATGTGGATGGTGGTTGAGGGGATGGGACCTCCTCAACCGGTACCCCTCTCTGTTGCACCATATTGTGCAGGGCACAACACAATACTATAATGTGACCCACTTCGCTGGTGCGTATTGAAATGCTCCCCCAGAACGATCGGGGCACCGAAATCGCATCTTGAGCAGCCCTATCGCATGTTCAATTATAGACCTGGTGGCAAAGTGGCTGTTTTTGTATCGACGCTGTTGCTCGCTGATGGGGTTCCTCAGAGGTGTCATGAGACACGTGTGCAGCGGGTACCCCTTGTCCCCGAGGAGCCAGCCCTTATGGGTGTTCGGTGCGTGGAAGAGGGGTGGGATGTTGGTTTCCTGGAGGATGAAGGAATCGTGGCAGCTGCCAGGGAATCTGGTGCACATGTGAAGGAATCTTCTGCGGTGGTCACAAACGAGCTGAGTGTTGATGGAGTGATAACCCTTTCTGTTGATGAACAGTCGTGGCTCGTGTGGAGGTGCTCAGATTGCTAAATGCAATTGCACCCTGTACCCATGGGAAGCCAGCCACAGAATGGAATCCCACTGCCCTCTCCATCTGGCTGAGGTCGTCCATGGGGAAGTTGACGTATTGTGAGGCCCTGCTAATCAAGCCGTTGGTGACCTGCTTGTGTGCAGACGACTGAGAGACCCCGGCGATGTCACCGGTGGCACCCTGGAGGCGAAGAAGTTGAGTGCAGTGCTGACTTTAACAGCAACAGGTAATGAGATGCCGCTCGGCCCAGCCGGGAGCAGCTCTGCATGAAAGAGGCTGCCGATGTCTGCGACCACCTGGCAACTCACTCTCAGCCTCCGAATGCACTGCTCCTCAGAGAGGTCCAGAAAGCTGAGCCTCAGTCTGTAGACCCTCTCATGAGGGTAGTGCCTCCTGCGATATCGCTCCCTCTGTTGTTGTCCTCTGTGCTCTTGTGCAGATCCCTGTGGTGCAGCGCTGTGTAGTGGAGCTCCAAGTGGTGGAAATGCACGCCGTGCCTGGCGAGAATGGTAATGTTGCTCGTCCTCGAATGTAGTGGTGAATGCAGCCATCTCATCTCCCATCCTGTTGGTGTCAGTTTGAGGGGGTCCGAAAAGTTGGGAAATAAACATTAGAATACTGAGTGGAAACCAAGAATTTTCAGTCTAAACACAAAGAACTCCCAGCCAAAAGTTTGTTCTGAGGGAATGTAAGGAATCTTACAACACGAGGTTATAGTCCAACAGTTTTATTTGAAAATCATAAGCTTTCGGAGGCTTTCTCCTTCATCAGGTGAGTGTCGGATTCATTGAAAATTACCGCATATATAGTCATAGAACAATGCCTGGTGATTACAGATAATCTTTCCAACTGCCCGTTATCAAGGCCATCAAATGAATTGAATAGTGTTCAGACAGAGAAACCTTAGATACCAGACAAGTGAATATACAAACGGCCAGAACTAAAGACAGAGAGGGAGAGAGAGAGAGAAACATCCGAAAGGAAGAGAAAGAGAGAGAATGACCAGTTGTATTAAAAACAGATAACTTTTTTTTCCCCCTGGTGGGGTTACGTGTAGCGCGACATGAACACAAGATCCCGGTTGAGGCCGTCCTCATGGGTGCGGAACCTGGCTGTCAATTTCTGCTCGACGATTTTGCGTTGTCTTGTGTCTCGAAGGCCGCCTTGGAGAACGCTTACCCGAAGATCGGTGGCTGAATGTCCTTGACTGCTGAAGTGTTCCCCGGCTGGGAGGGAACCCTCCTGTCTGGCAATTGTTGCGCGGTGTCCGTTCATCCGTTGTCGCAGTGTCTGCATGATCTCGCCGACGTACCATGCTCCGGGGTATCCTTTCCTGCAACGTATGAGGTAGACAACGTTGGCCGAGTCACAGGAGTATGAACCATGTACTTGGTGGGTGGTGTCCTCTCGTGTGATGGTGGTATCTGTGTCGATGATCTGGCATGTCTTGCAGAGGTTGCCATGGCAGGGTTGTGTGGTGTCGTGGACGCTGTTCTCCTGAAAACTGGGTAATTTTCTGCAAACGATGGTCTGTTTGAGGTTGGGTGGCTCTTTGAAGGCGAGTAGTGGAGGCCTTAGCGAGGTGTTCGTCGTTATCGATGACATGTTGAAGGCTGCGGAGAACATGGCGCAGTTTCTCCGCTCCGGGGAAGTACTGGACGATGAAGGGTACTCTGTTGGTTGCGTCCCGTGTTTGTCTTCTGAGGAGGTCTATGCGATTTTTCGCTGTGGCCCATCGGAACCGTCGATTGACGAGTCGAGCGTCATATCCCGTTCTTACGAGGGCGTCTTTCAGCGTCTGTAGGTGTCCATCGCGTTCCTCCTCGTCTGAGCAGATCCTGTGTATTCGCCTCCGTGTGCACTGCTGCTGTGCGCGCGCAGCCCCCGTTGGTGGGAATCCCTCAGGCAATTAAAGCCAGCGGGATGCCACTTGACAGTATTTATTTAGGTATTTCAGGTCATTAACTGACCTGATTAAGGGATTATGTGGGATTTTAGAGCAAACTGGGACTGTTTCCCATACTGGGGGAAACACTCCCAGGTCAAATGGACGTGTTGCAGCTGTCAGCCTGTGGCAGCTGCAAAGGTCCATTTGACAGGTGAGGGCGGGGGGGAGACCCTCACCCATTGCAGGAGGCCACTCTTGTCACTTGGGACAAAGTTTGGCCTCCACCACCCTCCTCCTGACAGTCAAAGTCACCAACCTGCACACCTACCCCGGGGTCCGGAGACATGTACCTACCTTGCGGACCCCCTCAGATGTACATCTTGCAGATGGGGGCCGCCGTAGCTGCAGTCATGACCTCCTCGGAGGGCGAACAGCATCACCAGCCTCGCCATCCACGCCGTCCACCTCTGACACGTGGAACTCCACAACAGAGTGCTGTGACACATCCACCTGTACAGCAGGAGGGAGGGCTACCGCAGAGAGAGATGCGTCGCAGAGGGCACTACCCTCGCCACAGGGTCCACAGACCGAGGCTCAGCCTCCTGGACCTCTCTGAGCAGCAGTGCACACGGAGGCTCAGAGTCATTCGACATGTAGTCGTGGACATCTGTAGCCTCTTTCATGCCGAGCTGCTCCTGGCTGGCCCGAGCACCATCTTCTTACCTGTCGCTGTCAAAGTCACCACTGCCCTCAACAACTTCTCCTCCGCATCCTTCCAGGGTGCAACCGGGGACATCGCCGATGTCTCTCGGTTGTCTGCGCAAACGAGCCCTGCAAATGCACCAACACCCACTCTGCAGTGACACAATGGGTGGCATCAGTTGTGGGTCCTCATAGTGATCCTCACAGAAACCAGACAGGATTCGCGAAGACATGGCAGTAGTGGTGCCAATATAATATGTAATGTGAGTTGGTCAGAAATTCAATATAAGTAACACCCATGACAAACCCTCAAACACCCTTGTGCGTCCCCTTCATGCTCACGACACATTTGCCTTACGCTGCCTACTGCACATATGTGATGCATGCCCTGTGGCTGCAGCACAGGTTGTGGCAGGTTGAGTGAGGCTGGCCGTGAAAGAGATGCACGAGAGGGTGAGTATGAGATAGAGCCATGAGATTGTATGAGGATTGGGTTGAGTGGTAGTGGCGGGATGAGTACTGGCGAGGTGAGTAGGTGCAGGTAAGATGAGGATGAGGTTTGAGTGGGTATGAGAGGTGATGTGACAGAGTAGTGTTGGCAGTGCTGCAGGAGATGTGGGGTGGGGGCGATGATGTGGCAGACGGAGTGTAGGGGAAAGACTACGTATACTCACTTTGGCTGACCTACTGAGGTCATTGGAGCGCCTCCTGCACTGTATGCAGGTGGGCGATATGTTGGTTGCGCTGGTGACCTCCTCTGCCACCTCGAGCCAGGCCTTCCTGGTGGCAGAGGCAGGCCGCTTCCTCCTGCACGCCGGGAGGAAGATCTCTGTCCTCCCCCTCCTCCTCACCCCATGTATTGATACCTGGAGTGAGGCATCATTAAACTGGGAGCAGCCTTCCCCCTGGGCTGCTACATGCTGTAATTTTTGCTATTTGTTGCAGCATCAGTCAGTGGAGGACTGCCCCTTTAAATAGAGCTCCCCCAGCTGACAGATCTTACTGCGCATGCTACGATCGCGCGGGGAGCTGACTAATTTCACCGGGCGCGTTACCCACGCGCCCGATAGCCCCCCCGCCGGAAACCCACAGCCCTGCTAACATCGGGCCCCATGAAATTAACAACTTCAACAAGTTCAATGACGTTAATAAGTGTTTTAAATGCCGGCGGGACTTACGCGTTGCAGAAGCGCACGCGCACATAGATGCATTTGTGTGAGACGCGGAAGTCGGCGGGTTGGAGCCGGCTTCCTTTTCACGATTTTCCCAGCCCCCAACGCACCCGCATTTTGATTTGAACATCGAGCCTCATATTTTCCAAATAGCCATTTGAAGATTCACTAGTCATGTATAAAATGTAAAGCAGACCCTCAATTAAGGAGAGAAATGAATAACACAGTGTTACTGATCATAAACCGTCATTTTATTTACAAAAATATAGAGCAGTTTGAAAAAAATTGAATCAGTTCCATTTTCAAAACAGCACAGCAAAATGCTCAAGTTTAAATACAATTGACAGAAATGTCAACTTGCAAATTATGATAACCTGCTCCAGTTAAAGCATTTTCCCATCTATCAAATTATCATAATGACCCCTGAATAGCAAAAGGGAGATAGAAGAACAAATATGTAGGCAAATTTCTGAGTGCAAAAATAAGAGGACAATAATAGTAGGGGACTTCAACTACCCTAACATCAACTGGGATTCAAACAGTGTGAGGGGCACAGAGGGTGCAAAATTCTTGATCAGTATCCAGGAGAACTTTTTTAACCAGTATGTGACACACCCAACAAGAGGGGATGCAATTCTAGATTTAGTCCTGGGAAATGAAGACGGGCAAGTGGGTGAAGTGACAGTGGGTGACCATATTGGGGATAGTGACCACAATTCAGTTAGTTTTAGCATTATTATAGAAAAGGACAGAGTTAAATCAGGAGTAAACATTTTAAATTGGGGGAAGGCAAATTTTACAGAACTAAGAGGTGATTTGGCAGAAGTGCAGTGGACACAACTACTTGAGGAGAAATCAGTGGCAAGCCAGTGGGAGGCACAAAAAGTGAAATTCTACGGGTACAATGCAGACACGTCCCCTCAAAGAAAAGTGTGGCACGGCCAAATTTAGAGCCCCCTGGTTGTCTGGAAGTATATGGGGCAAGATAAAGCAGAAAAAGAAAGCATATGACTGTCACAGAAAACTAAATACTGCAGAAAGCCTAGAGGAGTATAGAAAGTACAGGGATGACGTAAAAAAGGAAATAAGGAAAGCAAAGAGAGGGCATGAAAAAATATTAGCTAGTAAGAGTAAAGAAAACCCAAAGATGTTTTATGAGTACATTAAGAAGAAGAGGATAGCTAAGGAAAAGGTGGGACCTATCAGGGATGATAAGGGTAACTTGTGTGTAGAAGCAGAGGATGTGGGTAGGGTTTTAAATGAATACTCTGTCTCCATATTCACAAAGGAATGGGATGATCTGGACGTAGTAGTTAAAGAGGAGCATTGTGAAATATTGGATAAGGTAAACATAACGAGAGTGGAAGTACTAGAGGGACTGGAATCCTTGAAAGTTGATAAGTCACCAGGGCTGGATGGATTGTTTCCTAGGCTATTGAAGGAAGACAGGGAGGAAATAGTGGATGCTCTGAGGATCATTTTCCAATCCTCACTAGGTACAGGGGAGATACCGGAGGACTGGAAGACTGCAAATGTAGTACCATTGTTTAAAAAGGGTTCGAGGGAAAGGCCGAACAATTATAGGCTGGTCAGTCTTACCTCGGTGGTGGGCAAACTATTAGAATCGATACTGAGAGATAGGATAAACTGTCACTTGGAAAAGTATGGTTGAATGAGGGATAGTCAGCATGGATTTGTTCAGGGAAGGTCATACCTTTCAAATGTGATTGAATTCTTTGAGGAAGTGACAAGGAGGATTGATGAGGGTAGTGTAGTGGATGTTGTCTACATGGATTTTAGTAAGGCATTTGACAAGGTCCCACATGGCAGACTGGTCAGAAAGGTAAAAGCCCATGGGATACAGGGAAATGTGGCGAATTGGATCCAAAATTGGCTCAGTAACAGGAAACAAAGGGTAAAAGTCGATGGATGTCTTTGCAAATGGAAATCCATTTCCAGTGGTGTGCCACAGGGCTCAGTGTTGGGTCCCTTGCAGTTTGTGGTATATATTAATGGTTTGGATTTGAATGTAGGGGGCATGATTGGCAAATTTGCAGACGACACAAAAATTGGCCGTGTAGTTGATAGTGAAGAGGATAGCTGTAGACTCCAAGAAGACATCAATGGGTTGGTGGAGTGGGCGGAAAAGTGGCAAATGGTGTTCAACCCAGAGAAGTGTGTGGTAATGCACTTAGGGAGGGCAAACAGTAAAAGGGAATACCCAGTAAACGAGAATATATTGAGAGGGGTAGAGGAAGTGAGAGACCTTGGAGTGCATGTGCACAGGTCCCTGAAGATGGCAGTACAGGTAGATAAGGTTGTGAAGAAGGCATACGGAATGCTCTCCGTTGTTAGCCGAGGTATAGAATACAAAAGCAGGGATGTAATAATGGAACTGTATAAAACGCTGGTAAGGCCACAGCTGGAAGGACGTAATTGCTCTGGAGAGAGTGCAGAGAAGATTTACAAGAATGTTGCCAGGGCTTGAAAATTGCAGCTACGAGGAGAAATTGGATAGGCTGGGGTTGTTTTCCTTGGAGCAGAGGAGGCTGAGGGGAGACTTGATTGAGGTGTATAAAATTATGATGGGTAGACAACGAGTACCTGTTTCCCCTAGCGGAGAGTTTAAGCTGATTGGCGGAAGGATTAGAGGGGACATGAGGAAAAATGTTTTTACCCAGAGAGTGGTGGGTGTATGGAATTCGCTGCCCGAATTGGTGGTAGAGACAGGGACCCATCACTCTTTTAAAAAGTACCTGGACCTGCACCTGAAGTGCTGTAAGCTGCAGGGCTAGGGACTGGGTGCTGGAAGGTGGGATTAGAATGGGCATCTAGTTGTTCTTCGAGCCGGCGTGGACACGATGGGCCGAATGGCCCCCTTCTGAGCTGTATCTTTTCTATGGTTCTATGAATAATATTACTGACCATATTTACTAATTAAGTTTACTGATATTTAACGTACTGTCTGTATTTAATAATTATTTACATTCCTCATTAACTTTAATAAATCCATAGGTTGCATGTTTTATGAATCAAAGAGTTTCTTACTATGATTAATAATAGAATTTCTTTTAATTTATTAATTCATAACTTTATCTCTTTTACTATAAACCTGTATAGATTTCTCCATAAGCATTGCCACTGTCGAACATCTACCAATTACTTTATCTTATCATCCACAAAATAGTTAATTACTTGTTTCAATTATGGTAGCTATGACATTGTAAAATATCTTTCAAATAACACACATTGTTTATGGCTGCATCTGTTATGTGGCAGGTTTATAAATGTTGTCTCATTACTCTAATGCAGGAAGGGGTTATTCAGATAGGAGAACGTTAGCTCATATTCGTTAATATGGAAGAGCCATTTCTGGCTCATATGCATTCAAAGAGGAGGCAGGCCTATGACGCAGAATCGATGCTTCTTACCGACAAAGCTGCTACTTTTCGTTTGGAACTTCTCCTCCATTTCCTGCACCGCCATAAGAAGCTTCTCAATCCTGAAAAGGATTGTGATTATATTGTCGGATCCATCCGGGGAAATTAAGTTCTCTGAGCCTGAATCTGAGCAATGAGTACACTGACTATTGAAAAATATAAAACAAACAGGATTAATTTATTTGCTAAGGAAATTATTAGAAATGGATGGAGAGTGTTTCTTGTTTGTCTTCTCTCTGCTCCATGTTGTAGAGGTTATTTTTCCTGTCCTGCTTTATTCTCCACTTCCCCTATGGCATACACTGTTCTGACCAGTCTAGTCGAGGTTGACCCAGAGATCTGTTCTCAGATCTCGCCCAGTATAGCCCTGGAGTTGGCTACCTGCTATGTAGACTGCTTGTTGCTCTGACTTTCCATTCCTCACTCAGATAAAGTGTTCAGCCTTCAATTAATGCCATCACTCAGCACTTCACTGGGATTGAGAACTCCTCATTGTGTGGAATTCTGAGCATTAACCTGTGTCCTGCTACATCTGGGCACATGGTACAGTTACATCAATGTCCTTTGCCACCTGTAATCCTAGCCTTCAAAGGGATATGCATGCTCTCCAGATGGCTCAGTGGATAAATGGACTGAATGTATGTAGTACTGAATCATACGTACCAGAAGGTCCCAGGTTCAGCCTTTGTTGAATTACTTGTTAAGTTGAGGAGAAGTTCTATGATTGTCTATACCCTTTAGAGGTGCTAAAATCAAGCTATGGTTCCTTCTACTAATTGCTCTCCAGTCACCCCTGATGGAAAGTGCACACATGTAGCAGTCAGATGTGCACAGCAGTCGTTAAGGCATGTTGCCCTCCTTGGTGGAATAGACTTCCAACAATCACTGTGCTCATCAATGAAAATTGGCTAGTTGGAGGAGGTACCAAAGGGATATCAGTGTCCCTTGAATTGAACCCCCAGCATGAACTATCACCTTCAGGAGAGGAGGAGAAAATTGGTGTAAAATAGATTGGAATTCGCTATTTTAACTGTGACACATTTCGTTACATGAACCATTATTAGCAGAAATATTAAAAATTTGCACAATAGCTTCCACACATGGGCTCTTGATCAAATATTGGGCATGGAACAGCACTTACCTTGCTTCGGTTGGAAGTCCATCTTTTCTTGAGAAGCATTAAACACAGTACCAGTAACACAGATCCTAAGGTTGTGAAAAGAAAGTTCTGGCTGTGATCCATTCCTGGATGTGTATCCTATCAATGTTTTCAAAGCACACTGTGGTGAGTGGATATGGCAGACACCACAAATGGGCAGAGGAAAGGTTTATCTCAGCTAGATCTTCTGGAAGTATTTCCATTCCTACTCTGGACCAAGCTGGGAGTGACGGGCACCCTATTTCGACACAGTTGAATGAAGTGATTAGCAAAAAGAATAAACAGCGTATGATTTGAAAATGCATTTTCAAGCCAGTAAATAAAACTAATCACTAAAACATTTCATTGCTAGGCAACTCACAGAACATGCGAGGTCATAATTGAGAAACATTCTGCCAGTCTCTTTGCTGCTTGTGGTCTCACAGTCACGCCCAACAGCCGATGACATCAGAGTCTTTTAATGACAATGTGCTGAGTGCACTGCACCAACCACTTCATTCAACATTTCCTTTGTGAGGGTTAATCTAGTTTTTAAAAAATGACCAACTATCAATGAAATACGAAAGTAGTAATACAATCATTAATTTCAAGTGAAAGAAAGTCGCTCGTGCTTGTTTGCTAAATCCCAAGATTGCATAACTGCAATGACATTAACAGCCATCCAGTTTCTGTTTTTAAATTTCTTCCCCAACTACCTTCCTTCCTTTCTTGAAGCAGTGACGTCTTGCACAAGTATTTCACCCAAGTAGCAATTCTTCCAGTGAATGAGTGGCAATAGACTATTACTCTCCACACACACATGCACGCTTCCCAGAAGGAACCACTGGTCAGCAATCAGTAGCTGAAACACTGGTTCATTTTTCCTCATCCTTAGCCATGCGGTGCTGAGGCCAGTTGTAGCACTTCAATTAACATCCCAGCTGAGATTTGCAAAGTAGTCACAGACCATTGATGAAACCCAGGATCTTGTAAGCTTGTTTGAGCTGAGTACCACACAAGGCAGAGTATTTCACCCCCAATCCACTGGTGAAGAGCAGAAGAATTTCTGTACATCCAGGAATAAGGCAAAAGCCCAATTCATTATATGTATTGTTATTCTATGCCTGCCCACAACTGCTACCTAACAGGTTACCCGGCCTGTGTGTTCCGTGATCTCTGTCAAAGTCCATCTGTACCAGGCATTAGGTGGATGGAAGAAAGCCAGCAATCTCACTCAGATGGGCCACAAGGATAATTCTTGTGAGTAATAGATATGTCAAAAGTCTGGGTTTGGATTTAATATCTTTACCCGCAGCTGTGATTTTGCTAGCTGAATGCAGATTCTGAACATGTGTTGTGTCTCTAATTTCCCAGGGTACATCAGTTCTGTTCAATCAGTTATACTGATGGCATATCTTTCTTTAGTTTCTAGCAGTTTCTGCTCAGTTGTTTTTCAAAATTATTTTGTGTTCTGTAAACTTCAGAAATTATATTAAGCTGAGACACACACAAGTGTCTTTGCTCATCCTAATTTTAGTTCATTTTTCAAAAAAAATCCACAAGTTGAATTTTGACGGAACTGACAGCCTCTTATTATCTCACCTGTCTTTTGTTGACAGTTAGAAAATGTAGACGTTCTAATCGCTGACACCTGTGAAACAGAAACAGCGACAGAAAAAGATAGAACAGTTAGAGAGAGCCAGACAGAATGTCTTTCCTAATCCTAGTTTGACTTCATTTTTTTAAAAAAGCACAGTTAAGCTACTGGCATGCACCACCTCATTAAAATATTTAAATCCCTGTTTAAGTTGACCAAGGCCAGGCCTGAACTCTCGAAGACTCTGCCCATAGAAAGTGGGTGCACTCGTATATTCGGGAACTCCCATGCACAAGCAAACCTCCTAAGGGGGCAAGGCAAGTTTAAAAATTGTTTTTAAAAATATTTTTATTTATCTTTGGCTGCATTTTGTCCCATGCATTAGTTAGATTGCTGGAATGTCGTTTTTTCAATTACTCTTGCGTCCTTCTGGCTTTTACATAGCAACTTCGAAAGAGGAGAGAATGGGTATTTCTCTTGGGATTCTGAATTCGCTGCATAATTGAAATGAGGAGGAGGTGTTTGTGAAGGGCATGCAAATGCAGGTCAAATTACCCCCAAGGTGTTAGCTACCCATAACTATCACCATTCCAGGACCTGCACCTAGACATGTTGGAGGCATGCTGTCTTCACTATCCCTGCTTTACAGGATAGGCTGACACAGAGTTGATCTATTTGCTGCACAATGATCTGTGCACAGTGTCTGGATCAGAGATGGTCCTTCCCATAGATGAGTAGGTCACCACAGCATGAAGTTCTCATGCCACCACCACCTTCCAAACCATGCAGCAGACACCCACCACATCAGGCTGGCTGCTGTGCATACATTTATCCGGAAGGCGATAGCTGCTACGTTTGCAAAGTGTAACACATTCATAGCAGCAATTGTACTCTGAATGGAAGTAGGCGCAATGCTGTGGAAGAGCAGAGGGATATGAGGGTCCAGGTTCACAGGGCATTAAAGGCAACACCTGAGGTTGATAAGACTAAAAAAAGCGAGTGGAATTTTATGTTTTCTCACGAGAATATAAAAGCCAATGATGAGCCTATATAAAACCCAAAGAAAACCTCAGTTTGTGTACTGTGTGCAGTATTGGGTTTCATATTATAGGAAGGATATTGAGGGTTTAGAGAGGGTACAACTCAGATTCACTAGCATCCTGCCTGCTATGAGGAAATACAAAGAATAACAAGGGTGTGAACAATTGGGGCTTTTTTTGTTCGAACAATGCAGATTATGGGTCAATATAATAGAAGTATTTAAAGTTATGAAAGCATGGTAGATAGAAGCAGAGTGTTTCCAGTTATTGAGGGGCCTAGAACAAGGGGCTATAGATACAAGATTAAATGTAAGAGATTTAGAACAGAGAGGAAAGGAAACTTCTTTACATAGAGAGTTGTGAGGCTGCAGAATTCACTTTCAGGATTAGTGGTTGAGGCTGAACTATGTCAACAGTCAAGATTAGATTGGACAGGCGGATGAAGGATAAGAGGATGCAGGGATGGGAACAGGGTGGGTAAATGTGATTAGGACTACAGTCCCCACCGCTTATAGTGGGTTCGATCGTTCAAACGTGATTTGCTCGCTATATGTCGTGGCCGATATAACAGGGTAGTGTTAAAAATTAAAAATCATTTCAATTTGAGAGGACAGTAGAATGGTGATGCTGGCAAGAAGAATTCAGTTAAAAATGATAACCTCATTCATTATCAAGAGGCATTGACCTAACGAAGAAGTTGAGAAAATGAAAGACGTGAACAGGATTGGTGAGGGAGCCCGACAGTTCCGTCCAACGTGACTTCAAATCTCATTGAAATAATGGACTTAAAATATATTGCTACTTTTACAAATCCATTCACAGGGGAGTGGATGCATCACAGCTCCTCAGAGAGGACAGTTAAAATTCACACTGCAGCATGTGACAAAATAGCTGAAACATCAATAAAAATTAAATGCTGATAAAGCACAGCAGGTCTACCGGTACCTGAACGAGAACAGATGTGCTCATGATTCGGATGACTATACATCTGGACATTACTAACGTTATGACAAACAGCAATGATTCAACAAGTAATATTATCTGTTTAATTTAAGCTGATAATCTGTCGGCACAAATTCATTGGAAAGGTAAAAGAGCTCTCTCTTTGCTTTGGTCAGTCTGCCGGAAATAAACAGAGCACTTAAGACGCTATAACTGGCAACTTTGAAATTGACCTTAATGCAAATGGATAATAGTTATTGCTTTTTGGCCGATATAAACGACTGCCCATTTTAAACGTGGACGTTTTAAGTGGTGGGGACTGTCTTTACTCATGTGGAGGGTAAATGCCAGCACAGACTGTTCGGTGGAATTGTCTGTTTCCGAGTTGTAACGTTTGTATATGTATCACCATTCAAATAGAAAGGAGGCATCGGCTGGACAGGATGCACAGCTTTCACCAGATGGCAAGACTCCCTCGAGTGCAACATCTCGCATATGGTGCCCATGTGGTATGGGTATCAGGGGTCTTCATTCAAACCGCATGGCTTTCATGAAGAGAAAGGGTTTTCACTCAGTTACTTTTCAGATGGTATCATCACGCATGTCAGTGACTGTTACCCAGGAACCAGTGACAAAATCTTCATTGTCCACAGTTATTTAGAGAAATGAAGCTCTTTGAGCACCAGGGCTAACTTCTGTATCCCACGGCTGCTGACCCCACTGAGAAACCCTTAACAGAAGAGTAGTACCTTGGCCTGGACATCTATTTGTTGTTTCCTTGGTAACAACGTTCACCCTCAAGAAAAGTGCACCATGCAGTTCAGGCACAATGACAAAACGCATGCAAAAGGGCAGTAGGTGTTCACAATGTTTGAAATGGTACCTCCAGAGGGGGTAGGACATCCCAACTTAGATTTGTGCCCCACAAGAAATTTGAGCAAAATGGAAGACTCGAGTTACCTTGACTTCCCTCCTGATGGCAGCACACTTCTTCCTCAATATTAGCCAGATACAACAGAACTAGGTTACTGCATTAATTTCCTTGGTGACCTTCCTCCATGCAGCTGGTGCATTTGCTTTAATTGGAAGTTGGCCTTCAGGCCCATATTGGGTCACTCTCTTTTGCAGCACCCCCTGCAGGAGGACCTCCAACTCTTCAGCATCAAAGGGAGCTGTGTTGCACACATGTCTGCGCTGTGCCATTGTGAACAAGTAGGCAACTTTTCTGTTCCCGCCATAATTTCCCAATGATTGGCAAGCAGCAGCCCTTTAAGAGCTGCTCCCTTGCTTGATTTTGCAATCCTCAACCATGTATACTACAGGTCAAACTATTTGGGCAAGCTTTTCCTATATCTGTAATCTATCCAAAATTGGGATGGGGAAGAGATGGCGATGGATATATTACAAAATTTGGCACAATCTGCCCCTGCACAGCAGGCATGCAAACACTCAAAATTTTCAATAGCACAAAATTGGAACTGTAAATAGGTGACGTTATAAACCACTTGGGATTTGCTTGTACACTTTCTGATATTTTGTAAACTCCTGACTTGGTCGGTTGACTTGGAGTCAGCCATTACTGTTGATTTATTCAATGGCAATTTTCCAGGGATTATTCGCTATTATTTCACAATATGTATATTAAGTGCACTGCAGTATCTCTCTTTTTGCTCCTCTCCACTTCTCTCCCAAAGGTTCCACAAGTGGCCACACTCTGGTGCCTCACCAATGTTGCCATTCTTTGTGTGTGAGCCTAGACAGTGAGGATTTGGAGGCTATTCAACCCCGGGAAGGTAAGTGGAACCACACCCTCCTGAGCATTCCCACAGGCTAACTTCCAGCAGGGGTCACTGGATTAGGACCAGGAGTGAGAATCTTGCCTGATTTCTTTTTCCCCCATCCCTATCCCAGGGCACTGAGGTCAATTGTAGTGTCCTCAACACTGCTCTGGCTATGATCAGCTAACTCAGCACAGACTGGGGGTTTGAGCCCATGGCCTTTCTGTTCTATATATCTCAATACCATCAATTCCTACATTTAACCTCTCCAGGCTCTGCTGAGCTGGACATAGATGCTGAACTCCTGGGGCCATCTTTTAAAAGGAGAATGATCGAGGGACAGCAGCACATTTATGAGGTACTGGAACAGGTGCCACGCGCACTGTCCACAATAGCGCAGAGAATGGAGGCATCCAAATCCTGCATGAGTGGAATGGTGGCACAGCTATGGGAGGGAATCTCTGAGATACGTCACAGGGACCTACACACCTGCCTGAGACAGTGTCGCAGGTAAGTACAGGAATGTCTGCGATGGAGAGAAGGCTATCCTCCATTGAGCTTCAAGCACAGCTCATAAGTGAGTCCATTCAGGCCCTGACAACGGCCGTTCGGACTCACAGTGAACAACATTCTGCTGCCTTAAACAGGCTGACTGTTACTTTAGAAGTGGCCTTCCAAGGCAACATACATGTCCTCCAAACTGTTGTCCAGCACGGTGTTAGGAGTGATGTGGCTCTGGCCCAGGAGAGGGATGATGGCGAAAGGGGACATGGAAGCGGGGATGCCCCTCAAAGCACTCCCACGTCTCACCCCCTCCCTTTCAGCTAGTACCTGCAATGCTGCAATTCAGCCCCTGCGCAGGTGCAGGTGGAGCTGTCCTTGGAGGGGCCCTCACGGGCTCCAAAACCAAGAGGGCATAGAACGAAAGCATCTAAATAGTCAGGGCATGAACATGAGCAACGTGCCACTACCTCTGATGCAGCCACAGGGGATGCACCACGTAGAAGTGGTAGGAAGAGAAAGGCTAAGATTTTGTGATCACGAAGGGTATGCACAAGGGTGCCTGTTGGACTGTCAAGTTTTTCATTTATATTTGTTTTTTGTTAAAGTCACATTAAATTATATCATTCTCACCATTACTTGCCCATTCTTGACTGGCTTTTGTGATAGCGCCCTTTCATGTGCTTCACCATGAACGGCGACAGTTGATGCCACACAGTGGGTCACTTTACAGTGGGCATATGTGTAGTTGCGGGTTTTTTTGTGCAGGGGCTGGGGGTGGGGGGATGGTGGCTGATGTTGGCGCTGGTCTTTCCAGGTAGTGTGAGGACTTGACTCTTCTCACTTTCTACTCTTACGAGAACCATTCACAAATGAGTGACTCGCTGGCCTCATGAGCAGCCAGGTGAATCACTGCTCTGCCCATGGGTTCATCGTCCTCCTCCTCCTCCTGCTCCTCCTCAATGTGGATGGCAGATGTGGATGGTGGATGAGGGGATGGGGCCTCCTCAACCGGTACCCCTCAATGCAGCGCCATGCAACACAATACTATAATGTGACCCACTTCTCTGGTGCTATTGAGCGCTCCCTCAGAATGATTGTGGCACCGAAATCGCATCTTGAACACCCCTATCGCACGTTCAGTTATGGACCTGGTGGCAAAGTGGCTGTTTTTGTATCGACGCTGTTGCTCGCTGATGGGGTTCCTCAGAGGTATCATGAGCCACATGTGCAGGGGGTATCCCTTGTCCCCGAGGAGCCAGCACTTACGGGTGTTCAATGCGTGGAAGAGGAGTGGGATGTTGGACCCCCCAGAGGATGAAGGAATCGTGGCAGCTGCCAGGGAACCTGGTGCACATGTGAAAGAATCCTTTGCGGTGGTCACAAACGAGCTGAGTGTTGATGGAATGATAACCCTTTCTGTTGATGAACAGTCGTGGCTCATGTGGAGGTGCTCAGATTGCTAAATGGGTGCAATCAATTGCACCCTGTACCCATGGGAAGCCAGCCACAGAGTGGAATCCCACTGCCCTCTCCGTCTGGCTGAGGTCGTCCATGGGGAAGTTGACGTATTGTGAAGCCCTGCTAAACAAGCCGTTGGTAAACTGCTTGTGTGCAGACGACTGGGAGACCCCGGCGATGTCACTGGTGGCACCCCGGAATGATTTGGAGGCGAAGAAATTGAGTGCCGTGGTGACTTTAACAGCAGCAGGTAATGAGGTGCCGCTCGGCCCAGCCGGGAGCAGCTCTGCATGAAAGAGGCTGCAGATGTCTGCGACCACCTGGCGACACACTCTCAGCCTCCGAATGCACTGCTTCTCAGAGAGGTCCATAAAGCTGAGACTCAGTCTGTTAACCCTCTGACGAGGTTAGTGCCTTCAGCGGCGTCGCTCCTTCTGTTGTTGACCTCTATGCTCTTGTGCAGATCCCTGTGGCGCAGCACTTGTTGTGGAGCTCCAAGTGGTGGAAATGCACGCCGTACCTGGCGAGAATGGTAATGTTGCTCGTCCTCGTATGTAGCAGTGAATACAGCCATCACACCCCCCATCCTGATGGGGTCAGTTTGAGGGGGTCCGAAAAGTTGGTAAATAAACATTAGAATACGAGTGGAAACCAAGAATTTTCAGTCCAAACACAAAGAACTCCCAGCCAAAAGTTTGTCTGAGAGAACTGAGTGCACTGCTGCAATAACTTACCTTTTATCCCCATCTGTCAAACAGGCATTTAAATGTCCAAAAGGCTACTGGCTGAAACATGTCTCCTACAACATGGAGTGTTTCCCACAGCACGGGAAACACGCTGAGGCTGAATGAAAATTGCTCCCTTGCCTCAATCACCATGAAATTATCAACTTCAACAAGTTCAATGACGTTAATAAGTGTTTTAAATGCCGGCGGGACTTCCGCGTTCCAGAAGCGCACGCGCACATAGATGCATTTGTGTGAGACACGGAAGTCGGCGGGTTGGAGCCAGCTTCCTTTTCCCGATTTTCCCAGCCCCCAACGCACCCGCATTTTATTTTGAACATCGAGCCCCATATTTTCTAAATCGCCATTTGAAGATTCACTAGTCATGTATAAAATGTAAAGCAGACCCTCAATTAAGGAGAGAAATGAATAACACAATGATACCGATCATAAACAGTCATTTTATTTACAAAAATATAGAGCAGTTTGAAAAACATTGAATCAGTTCCATTTTCAAAACGGCACAGCAAAATGCTCAAGTTTAAATACAATTGACAGAAATGTCAACTTGCAAATTATGATAACGCTCCAGTTAAAGCATTTTCCCATCTGTCCAATTATCATAATGACCCCTGAATAGCAAAAGGGAGATAGAAGAACAAATATGTAGGCAAATTTCTGAGTGCAAAAATAAGAGGACAATAATAGTAGGGGACTTCATCTACCCTAACATCAACTGGGATTCAAACAGTGTGAGGGGCACAGAAGACGCAAAATTCTTGATCAGTGTCCAGGAGAACCTTTTTAGCCAGTACGTGACAAGCCCAACAAGAGGGGATGAAATTCTAGATTTAGTCCTGGGAAATGAAGATGGGCAAGTGGGTGAAGTGACAGTGGGTGACCATATTGGGGATAGTGACCACAATTCAGTTAGTTTTAGCATTATTATGGAAAAGGACAGAGTTAAATCAGGAGTAAACATTTTAAATTGGGGGAAGGCAAATTTTACAGAACTAAGAGGTGATTTGGCAGAAGTGCAGTGGACACAACTACTTGAGGAGAAATCAGTGGCAAGCCAGTGGGAGGCACAAAAAGTGAAATTCTACGGGTACAATGCAGACACGTCCTCTCAAAGAAAAAGGGTGGCACTGCCAAATTTAGAGCCCCCTGGTTGTCTGGAAGTATATGGGGCAAGATAAAGCAGAAAAAGAAAGCATATGACTGTCACAGAAAACTAAATACTGCAGAAAGCCTAGAGGAGTATAGAAAGTACAGGGATGACATAAAAAAGGAAATAAGGAAAGCAAAGAGAGGGCATGAAAAAATATTAGCTAGTAAGAGTAAAGAAAACCCAAAGATGTTTTATGAGTTCATTAAGAAGAAGAGGATAGCTAAGGAAAAGGTGGGACCTATCAGGGATGATAAGGGTAACTTGTGTGTAGAAGCAGAGGATGTGGGTAGGGTTTTAAATGAATACTCTGTCTCCATATTCACAAAGGAATGGGATGATCTGGACGTAGTAGTTAAAGAGGAGCGTTGTGAAATATTGGATAAGGTAAACATAACGAGAGTGGAAGTACTAGAGGGACTGGAATCCTTGAAAGTTGATAAGTCACCAGGGCTGGATGGATTGTTTCCTAGGCTATTGAAGGAAGACAGGGAGGAAATAGCGGATGCTCTGAGGATCATTTTCCAATCCTCACTAGGTACAGGGGAGATACCGGAGGACTGGAAGACTGCAAACGTAGTACCATTGTTTAAAAAGGGTTCGAGGGAAAGGCCGAACAATTATAGGCTGGTCAGTCTTACCTCGGTGGTGGGCAAACTATTAGAATCAATACTGAGAGATAGGATAAACTGTCACTTGGAAAAGTATGGTTGAATGAGGGATAGTCAGCATGGATTTGTTCAGGGAAGGTCATACCTTTCAAATGTGATTGAATTCTTTGAGGAAGTGACAAGGAGGATTGATGAGGGTAGTGTAGTGGATGTTGTCTACATGGATTTTAGTAAGGCATTTGACAAGGTCCCACATGGCAGACTGGTCAGGAAGGTAAAAGCCCATGGGATACAGGGAAATGTGGCGAATTGGATCCAAAATTGGCTCAGTAACAGGAAACAAAGGGTAAAAGTCGATGGATGTCTTTGCAAATGGAAATCCATTTCCAGTGGTGTGCCACAGGGCTCAGTGTTGGGTCCCTTGCAGTTTGTGGTATATATTAATGGTTTGGATTTGAATGTAGGGGGCATGATTGGCAAATTTGCAGACGACACAAAAATTGGCCGTGTAGTTGATAGTGAAGAGGATAGCTGTAGACTCCAAGAAGATATCAATGGGTTGGTGGAGTGGGCGGAAAAGTGGCAAATGGAGTTCAACCCGGAGAAGTGTGAGGTAATGCACTTAGGGAGGGTAAACAGTAAAAGGGAATACCCAGTAAACGGGAATATATTGAGAGGGGTAGAGGAAGTGAGAGACCTTGGAGTGCATGTGCACAGGTCCCTGAAGTTGGCAGTACAGGTAGATAAGGTTGTGAAGAAGTCATACGGAATGCTCTCTGTTATTAGCCGAGGTATAGAATACAAAAGCAGGGATGTTATGATGGAACTGTATAAAACACTGGTAAGGCCACAGCTGGAGTATTGTGTGCAGTTCTGGTCACCACATTACAGGAAGGACGTAATTGCTCTGGAGAGAGTGCAGAGAAGATTTACAAGAATGTTGCCAGAACTTGAAAATTGCAGCTACGAGGAGAGATTGGATAGGCTGGGGTTGTTTTCCTTGGTGCAAAGGAGGCTGAGGGGAGACTTGATTGAAGTGTACAAAACTATGAGGGGCCCAGATAGAGTAGACAGGGAGTACTTGTTTCCCCGAGTGGAGAGTTCATGAACTTGACAACATATATTTTAGCTGATTGGCGGAAGGATTAGAGGGGACATGAGCAAAATCTTTTTTGCCCAGAGGGTGGTGCGTGTATGGAATTCGCTGCCCGAATTGGTGGTAGAGACAGGGACACTCAACTCTTTTAAAAAGGACCTGGACCTGCACCTGAAGTTCTGTAAGCTGCAGGGCTATGGACCGGGTGCTGGAAGGTGGGATTAGAATGGGCACCTGGTTGTTTTTCGAGCCGGCGCAGTCACGATGGGCCGAATGGCCCCCTTCTGTGCTGTATCTTTTCTATGATTCTATGGTTCAATGAATTATATTACTGACCATATTTACTAATTAAGTTTACTGATATTTAACGTACTGTCTGTATTTAATAATTATTTACATTACTCATTAACTTTAATAAATCCGTAGGTTGCATGTTTTACAAATCAAAGAGTTTCTTACTATGATTAACAATAGAATTTCTTTTAATTTATTAATTCATAACTTTATCTCTTTTACTTTTTAAAAAATTTGTTCATAAGATGTGGGCGTCGCTGGCGAGGCCGGCATTTATTGCCCATCCCGAATTGCCCTTGAGAAGGTGGTGGTGAGCCGCCATCTTGAACCACTGCAATCCGTGTGGTGACGGTTCTCCCACTGTGCTGTTAGGAAGCGGGTTCCAAGATTTTGACCCAGCGACAATGAAGGAACGGGGATATATTTCCAAGTCGGGATGGTGTGTGACTTGGAGGGGAACATGCAGGTGGTGTTGTTCCTATGTACCTGCTGCTCTTGTCCTTCTAGATGGTAGAGGTCACGGGTTTGGGAGGTGCTGTCGAAGAAGTCTTGGCGAGTTGCTGCAGTGCATCCTGTGGATGGTACACACTGCAGCCACAGTGCGCCGGTGGTGAAGGGAGTGAATGTTTAGGGTGGTGGATGGGGTGCCAATCAAGCGGGTTGCTTTATCTTGGATGGTGTCGAGTTTCTTGAGTGTTGTTGGAGCTGCAATCATCCAGGCAAGTGGAGAGTATTCCATCACACTCCTGACTTGTGCCTTGTAGATGGTGGAAAGGCTTTGGGGAGTCAGGAGGTGAATCACTCGCCGCAGAATACCCAGCCTCTGACCTGCTCTCGTAGCCACAGTATTTATATGGCTGGTCCAGTTAAGTTTCTGATCAATGGTGACCCCCAGGATGTTGATGGTGGGGGATTCGGCGATGGTAATGCCGTTGAATGTCAAGGGGAGGTGGTGAGACTCTCTCTTGTTGGAGGTGGTCATTGCCTGGCACTTATCTGGCGCGAATGTTACTTGCCACTTATGAGCCCAAGCCTGGATGTTGTCCAGGTCTTGCTGCATGCGGGCTCGGACTGCTTCATTATTTGAGGGGTTGCAAATGGAACTGAACACTGTGCAATCATCAGCGAACATCCCCATTTCTGACCTTATGATGGAGGGAAGGTCATTGATGAAGCAGCTGAAGATGATTGGGCCTAGGACACTGCCCTGAGGAACTCCTGCAGCAATGTCCTGGGGCTGAGATGATTGACCTCCAACAACCACTACCATCTTCCTTTGTGCTAGGTATGACTTCAGCCACTGGAGAGTTTTCCCCGATTCCCATTTACTTCAATTTTACTTGGGCTCCTTGGTGCCACACTCGGTCAAATGCTGCCTTGATGTCAAGGGCAGTCACTCTCACCTCACCTCTGGAATTCAGCTCTTTTGTCCATGTTTGGACCAAGGCTGTAATGAGGTCTGGAGCTGAGTGGTCCTGGCGGAACCCAAACTGAGCATCGGTGAGCAGGTTATTGGTGAGTAAGTGCCGCTTGATAGCACTGTTGACGACACCTTCCATCACTTTGCTGATGATTGAGAGTAGACTGATGGGGCAGTAATTGGCCGGATTGGATTTGTCCTGCTTTTTGTGGACAGGACATACCTGGGCAATTTTCCACATTGTCGGGTAGATGCCAGTGTTTTAGCTGTACTGGAACAGCTTGGCTAGAGGCGCAGCTAGTTCTGGAGCACAAGTCTTCAGCACTACAGCTGGGATGTTGTCGGGGCCCCTAGCCTTTGCTGTATCCAGTGCACTCAGCCGTTTCTTGATATCACGTGGAGTGAATCGAATTGGCTGAAGACTGGCTTCTGTGATGGTGGGGATATCGGGAGGAGGCCGAGATGGATCATCCACTCGGCACTTCTGGCTGAAGATGGTTGCAAACGCTTCAGACTTGTCTTTTGCACTCACGTGCTGGACTCCGCCATCATTGAGGATGGGGATGTTTGCAGAGCCTCCTCCTCCCGTTAGTTGTTTAATTGTCCACCACCATTCACGACTGGATGTGGCAGGATTGCAGAGCTTTGATCTGATCCGTTGGTTATGGAATCGTTTAGCTCTGTCTATAGCATGCTGCTTCCGCTGTTTAGCATGCATATAGTCCTGATTTGTAGCTTCACCAGGTTGGCACCTCATTTTTCGGTACGCCTGGTGCTGCTCCTACACTCCTCATTGAACCAGGGTTGATCCCTTGGCTTGTTGGTAATGGTAGAGTGAGGAATATGCCGGACCATGAGGTTACAGATTGTGCTGGAATACAATTCTGCTGCTGCTGATGGCCCACAGTGCCTCATGGATGCCCAGTTTTGAGCTGCTAGATCTGTTCTGATTCTATCCCATTTAGCACGGTGGTAGTGCCACACCACACGTTGGATGGTGTCCTCAGTACGAAGACGGGACTTCGTCTCCCCGAGGACTGTGTGGTGGTCTCTTTTACCAATGCTGTCATGGACAGATGCATTTGCGACAGGTAGATTGGTGAGGACGAGGTCAAGTAAGTTTTTCCCTCGTGTTGGTTCGCTCACCACCTGTCGCAGGCCCAGTCTGGCAGCTATGTCCTTCAGGACTTCGGTCAGTAGTGGTGCTACCGAGCCACTCTTGGTGATGGACATTGAAGTCCCACACCCAGAGTACATTCTGTGCCCTTGCTACCCTCAGTGCTTCCTCCAAGTGGTGCTCAACATTGAGGAGGACTGATTCATCTGCTGAGGGAGGACGGTAGGTGGTAATCAGCAGGAGGTTTCCTTGCCCATGTTTGACCTGATACCATGAGATTTCATGGGGTCCAGAGTCAATGTTGAGGACTCCCAGGGCCACTCCCTCCTGACTGTATATCACTGTACCGCCACCTCTGGTGGGTCTGTCCTGCCGGTGGGACAGGACATACCCAGGGATGGTGATGGAAGAGTCTGGGACGTTGGCTGAAAGGTATGATTCTGTGAGTATGGCTATGTCAGGCTGTTGCTTGACTAGTCTGTGGGACAGCTTTCCCAATTTTGGCACAAGACCCCAGATATTCGTGAGGAGGACTTTGCAGGGTCGACTGGGCTTGGTTTGCCGTTGTCGCGTCCGGTGCCTAGTGGTCCGTCCAGTTTTATTCTTATTATGACTTTTCGTAGCGAGATTTTACAACTGGGTGGCTTGCTCGGCCATTTCAGAGGGCAATTAAGAATCAACCAAATTGCTGTGGGTCTGGAGTCACATATAGACCAGACCAGGTAAGGACGGCAGGTTTCCTTCCCTAAAGGGCATTAGTGAACCAGATGGGTTTTTACGACAATCCAGTAGTTTCATGGCCACTATTACTGACACTAGTATTTTAATTCCAAATTTTTATTTAATTAATTGAATTTAAATTCGCCAGTTGCCGTGGCAGGATTTAAACTCATGACTCTGGATTTTTAGTCCAGGCCTCTGGATTATTAGTCCAGTAACATAACCACTATGCTACCGTACCCAACTACAAACCTATCCAGTTTTTCTCCATAAGCATTGCCATTTTCGAACAAGTATCAATTACTCTATCTTCTCATCCACAAAATAGTTAATTACTTGTTTCAATTATGGTAGCGATGACATTGTAAAATATCTTTCAAATAACATACATTGTTTATGGCTGCATCTGTTATGTGGCAGTTTTATAAATGTTATCTCATTACTCTAATGCAGGAAGGGGTTATTCAGGTAGGAGAACGTTAGCTCATATTCGTTAATTTGGAAGAGCCATTTCTGGCTAATATGCATTTGAAGAGGAGGCAGGCCTATGACGCAGAATCGATGCTTCTTACCGACAAAGCTGCTACTTTT
Organism: Heptranchias perlo; assembly: GCF_035084215.1. NCBI lineage: Eukaryota > Metazoa > Chordata > Chondrichthyes > Hexanchiformes > Hexanchidae > Heptranchias > Heptranchias perlo. The sequence continues at coordinate 66,649,775 of NC_090338.1, forward strand.
CGTTTGGAACTTCTCCTCCATTTCCTGCACCGCCATAAGAAGATTCTCAATCCTGAAAAGGATTGTGATGATATTGTCGGATCCATCCGGGGAAATTAAGTTCTCTGAGCCTGAATCTGAGCAATGAGTACACTGACGGTCCTATTGAAAAATATAAAACAAACAGGATTAATTTATTTGCTAAGGAAATTATTAGAAATGGATGGAGAGTGCTTCTTGTTTGCCTTCTCTCTGCTCCATGTTGTAGAGGTTATTTTTCCTGTCCTGCTTTATTCTCCACTTCCCCTATGGCATACACTGTTCTGACCAGTCTAGTCGAGGTTGACCCAGAGATCTGTTCTCAGATCTCTCCCAGTATGGCCCTGTAGTTGGCTACCTGCTATGTAGACTGCTTGTTGCTCTGACTTTCCATTCCTCACTCAGATAAAGTGTTCAGCCTTCAATTAATGCCATCACTCAGCACTTCACTGGGATTGAGAACTCCTCATTTTGTGGAATTCTGAGCATTAACCTGTGTCCTGCTACATCTGGGCACATGGTACAGTAACATTGATGTCCTTTGCCACCTGTAATCCTAGCCTTCAAAGGGATATGCATGCTCTCCAGATGGCTCAGTGGATAAATGGACTGAATGTATGTAGTACTGAATCATACGTACCAGAAGGTCCCAGGTTCAGCCTTTGTTGAATTACTTGTTGAGTTGAGGAGAAGTTCTATGATTGTCCATACCCTTTAGAGGTGCTAAAATCAAGCTATGGTTCCTTCTACTAATTGCTCTCCAGTCACCCCTGATGGAAAGTGCACACATGTAGCAGTCAGATGTGCACAGCAGTCGTTAAGGCATGTTGCCCTCCTTGGTGGAATAGACTTCCAACAATCACTGTGCTCATCAATGAAAATTGGCTAGTTGGAGTAGGTACCAAGGGATATCAGTGTCCCTTGAATTGAACCCCCAGCATGAACTATCACCTTCAGGTGAGGAGGAGAAAAATTGGTGTAAAATAGATTAGAATTCGCTACTGTAGCTGTGACACATTTCGTTACTTGAACCGTTAGTAGCAGAAATATTAAAAATTTGCACAATAGCTTCCACACATGGGCTCGCGATCAAATATTGGGCATGGAACAGCATTTACCTTGCTTCGGTTGGAAGTCCATCTTTTCTTGAGAAGCATTAAACACAGTACCAGTAACACAGATCCTAAGGTTGTGAAAAGAAAGTTCTGGCTTGTGATCCATTCCTGGATGTGTATCCTATCAATGTTTCCAAAGCACACTGTGCTGAGTGGATATGGCATACACCACAAATGGGCAGAGGAAAGGTTTATCCCAGCTAGATCTTCTGGAAGTATTTCCATTCCTACTCTGGACCAAGCTGGGAGTGACGGGCACCCTATTTCGACACAGTTGAATGAAGTGATTAGCAAAAAGAATAAACAGCGTATGATTTGAAAATGCATTTTCAAGCCAGTAAATAAAACTGGTCACTAAAACATTTCATTGCTAGGCAACTCACAGAACATGCGAGGTCATAATTGAGAAACATTCTGCCAGTCTCTTTGCTGCTTGTGGTCTCACAGTCACGCCCAACGGCCAATGACGTCAGAGTCTTTTAATGACAATGTGCTGAGTGCACTGCACCAACCACTTCATTCAACATTTCCTTTGTGAGGGTTAATCTAGTTTTTAAAAAATGACCATCAATGAAATACGAAAGTAGTAATACAATCATTAATTTCAAGTGAAAGAAAGTCGCTCGTGTTTGTTTGCTAAATCCCAAGATTGCATAACTGCAATGACACTAACAGCCATCCAGTTTCTGTTTTTTAATTTCTTCCCCAACTACCTTCCTTCCTTTCTTGAAGCAGTGACGTCTTGCACAAGTGTTGCCCACGAGTATTTCACCCAAGTAGCAATTCTTCCAGTGAATGAGTGGCAATAGACTATTACCCTCCACACACATATGCACGCTTTCCAGAAGAAACCACTGGTCAGCAATCAGTAGCTGAAACACTGGTTCATTTTTCCTCATCCTGAGCCATGATAGAAGCTGAGGCCAGTTGTAGCACTTCAATTAACATCCCAGCCGAGATTTGCAAAGTAATCACAGACCATTGATGAAACCCAGGATCTTGTAAGCTTGTTTGAGCTGAGTACCACACAAGGAAGAATATTTCACTGGTGAAGAGCAGAAGAATTTCTGTGCATCCAGGAATAAGGCAAACGCCCAATTCATTATATGTATTGTTATTCTATGCCTGCCCACAACTGCTACCCAACAGGTTACCCAGCCTGTGTGTTCCCTGATCTCTGTCAAAGTCCATCTGTACCAGGCACTAGGTAGGCATATGGAAGAAAGCCAGCAATCTCACTCAGATGGGCCACAAGGATAATTCTTGTGAGTAATAAATGTCAAAAGTCTGGGCTTGGATTTAATATCTTTACCTGCAGCTGTGATTTTGCTAGCTGAATGCAGATTCTGAACATGTATTGTGTCTCTAATTTCCCAGGGTACATCAGTTCTGTTCAATCAGCTATACTGATGGAATATCTTTCTCTAGTTTCTAGCAGTTTCTGCTCAGTTGTTTTTCAAAGTTATTTAAAGAAAAGCTGGAGGATAAATTTCAAAAGATTTATTCAGGTCACATTTATAATGAGTGTTTTTTTTATAAATGAGAGGGTGTGTGCATCTGAGGGAATGTGAAAAATAAATTGGTGTACTGTTGATACATCTGTTGTCGGTTATGCTTTGTGTTCTGTAAACTTCAGAAATTATATTAAGCTGAGACACACACAAGTATCTTTGCTCATCCTAATTTTAGTTCATTTTTCAAAAAAAATCCACAAGTTGAATTTTGAAGCAACTGACAGCCTCTTATTATCTCACCTGTCTTTTGTTGACAGTTAGAAAATGTAGACGTTCTAATTGCTGACACCTGTGAAACAGAAACAGCACCAGAAAAAGATAGAACAGTTAGAGAGAGCCAGACAGAATGTCTTTCCTAATCCTAGTTTGATTTCATTTTTTAAAAAAACACACAGTTAAGCTACTGGCATGCACCACCTCATTAAAATATTTAATTCCCTGTTTAAGCAAACCTTCTGAGGGGGCAAGGCAAGTTTAAAAATTGTTTTTTAAAATATTTTTATTTATCCTTGGCTGCATTTTGTCCCATGCATTAGTTAGATTGCTGGAATGTCTTTTTTTCATTACTCTTGCGTACTTCTGGCTTTTACATAGCAACTTCGAAAGAGGAGAGAATGGGTATTTCTCTTGGGATTCTGAACTTGCTGCATAATTGAAATGAGGAGGAGGTGTTTGTGAAGGGCATGCAAATACAGGTCAAATTACCCCCAAGGTGTTAGCTACCCACAACTATCACCATTCCAGGACCTGCACCTAGACATGTTGGAGGCATGCTGTCTTCACTATCCCTGCTTTACAGGATAGGCTGACACAGAGTTGATCTATTTGCTGCACAATGATCTGTGCACAGTGTCTGGATCAGAGATGGTCCTTCCCATAGATGAGTAGGTCACCACAGCATGAAGTTCTCATGCCACCACCACCTTCCAAACCATGCAGCAGACACCCACCACATCAGGCTGGCTGCTGTGCATACATATATCAGGAAGGCGATAGCTGCTACGTTTGCAAAGTGTAACACATTCAAATCAGTAATTATACTCTGAATGGAAGTAGGCGCAATGCTGTGGAAGAGCAGAGGGATTTGAGGGTCCAGGTTCACAGGGCATTAAAGGCAACACCTGAGGTTGATAAGACTGTAAAAAAAGCGAGTGGAATTTTATGTTTTATCACAAGAATATAAAAGCTAATGATGAGCCTGTATAAAACCCTAATAAAACCTCAGTTTGTGTACTGTGTGCAGTATTGGGTTTCATATTATAGGAAGGATATTGAGGGTTTAGAGAGGGTACAACTCAGATTCACTAGCATCCTGCCTGCTATGAGGAAATACAAAGAATAACAAGGGTGTGAACAATTGGGGCTTTTTTTGTTCGAACAATGCAGATTATGAGTCAATATGATAGAAGTATTTAAAGTTATGAAAGCATGGTAGATAGAAGAAGAGTGTTTCCAGTTATTGAGGGGCCTAGAACAAGGGCCATAAATACAAGATTAAATGTAAGAGATTTAGAACAGAGAGGAAAGGAAACTTCTTTACATAGAGAGTTGTGAGGCTGCAGAATTCACTTTCAGGATTAGTGGTTGAGGCCGAACTATGTCAACAGTCAAGATTAGGTTGGACAGGCGGATGAAGGATAAGAGGATGCAGGGATGGGAACAGAGTGGGTAAATGTGATTAGGACTACAGTCCCCACCGCTTATAGTGGGTTCGATCGTGCAAACGTGATTAGCCCGCAATATGTCATGGTCGATATAACGGGGTAGTGTTAAAAATTAAAAATCATTTCAATTTGAGAGGACAGTAGAATGGTGATGCTGGCAAGAAGAATTCAGTTAAAAATGATAACCTCACTCATTATTAAGAGGCATTGACTGTACGGAGAAGTAGAGAAAATGAAAGATGTGAACAGGATTGGTGAGGGAGCCCGACAGTTCCGTCCAACGTGACTTCAAATCTCATTGAAATAATGGACTTAAAATATATTGCTACTTTTACAAATCCATTCACAGGGGAGTGGATGCATCACAGCTCCTCAGAGAGGACAGTTAAAATTCACGCTGCAGCATGTGACAAAAATAACTGAAACATCAATAAAAATTAAATGCTGATAAAGCACAGCAGGTCTACCGGTACCTGAACGAGAACAGATGTGCTCATGATTCGGATGACTATACATCTGGACATTACTAATGTTATGACAAACAGCAATGATTCAACAAGTAATATTATCTGTTTAATTTAAGCTGATGGTCTGTAGGCACAAATTCATTGGAAAGGTAAAAGAGCTCTCTCTTTGCTTTGGTCAGTCTGCCGGAAATAAACAGAGCACTTAAGACGCTATAACTGGCAACTTTGAAATTGACGTTAAACCAAATGGATAATAGTTATTGCTTTTTGGCCGATATAAACGACTGCCCATTTTAAATGTGGACTTTTTAAGTGGTGGGGACTGTCTTTACTCATGTGGAGGGTAAATGCCAGCACAGACTGTTAGGTGGAATGGTCTGTTTCCGAGTTGTAACGTTTGTATATGTATCACTATTCAAATGGAAAGGAGGCATCGGCTGCATAGGATGCACAGCTTTCACTAGATGACAAGACTCCCTCGAGTGCAACATCTCGCATATGGTGCCCATGTGGTGTGGGTATCAGGGGTCTTCATTCAAACCGCATGGCCTTCATGAAGAGAACAGGTTTTCACTCGGTTACTTTTCAGATGGTATCATCATGCATGTCAGTGACTGTTACCCAGGAACCAGTGACAAAATCTTCATTGTCCACAGTTATTTAGAGAAATGAAGCTCTTAGAAGACCAGGGCTAACTTCTGTATCCCACGGCTGCTGACCCCACTGAGAAACCCTTAACAGAAAAGTAGTACCTTGGTCCGGACATCTATATGCTGTTTCCTTGGTAACAACGTTCATCCTCAAGAAAAGTGCACCATGCAGTTCAGGCACAATGACAAAACGCATGCAAAAGGGCAGTAGGCGTGCACAATGTTTGAAATGGTACCTCCAGAGGGGGTAGGACATTCCAACTTAGATTTGTGCCCCACAAGAAATTTGAGCAAACCGAAAGACTGGAGCTACCTTCTCTTCCCTCCTGATGGCAGCACACTTCTTCCTCAATATTAGCCAGATACAACGGAACTAGGTAACCACATTAATTTCCTTGGTGACCTTCCTCCATGCAGCTGGTGCATTTGCTTTAATTGGAGGTTGGCCTTCATGCCCAAATAGGGTCACGGTCTTTTGCAGCACCCTCTGCAGGAGAACCTCCAACTCTTCAGCATCAAAGGGAGCTGTGTTGCCCACATATCTGCGCTGTGCCATTGTGAACAAGTAGGCAACTTTTCTGTCCCCGCCATAATTTCCCAATGAATGGCAAGCAGCAGCCCTTTAAGAGCTGCTCCCTTGCTGGATTTTGCAATCCTCAACCATGTGTACTACAGGTCAAACTATTTGGGCAAGCTCTTCCTATATCTGTAACCTATTCAAAATTGGGACGGGGAAGAGATGGCGATGGATATATTACAAAATTTGGCACAATCTGCGCCTGCATAGCAAGCATGCAAACACTCAAAATTTTCAATAGCACAAAATTGGAACTGTAAATAGGTGACGTTATAAACCATTTGGGATTTGCTTGTACACTTTCTGATACTATGTCAACTCCTGACTTGGGCGGTTGACTTGGAGCCATTCATTACTGTTGATTTATTCAATGGCAATTTTCCAGGGAGTATTAGCTATTATTTCACACTGTGTATATTAAGTGCACTGCAGTATCTCTCTTTTTGCTCCTCTCCACTTCTCTCCCAAAGGTTCCACAAGTGGCCACACTCTGGTGCCTCACCAATGTTGCCATTCTTTGTGTGTGAGCCTAGACAGTGAGGATTTGGAGGCTATTCAACCCCGGGAAGGTAAGTAGAATCACAACCTCCTGAGCATTCCCACAGGCTAACTTCCAGCAGGGGTCACTGGATTAGGACCAGGAGTGAGAATCTTGCCTGATTTCTTTTTCCCCCATCCCTATCCCAGGGCACTGAGGTCAATTGTAGTGTCCTCAACACTGCTCTGGCTATGATCAGCTAACTCAGCACAGACTGGGGGTTGGAACCCATGACCTTTCTGTTCAATATATCTCAGTACCATCAATTCCTACATTTAACATCTGAGCCATTTTAGGCTTGTTGAAAGGCAAACTATTTAACATTTATACTGTACAATGATTGTTCTAATGTGTTAGTTGGAAATCCAGCATAAACCCGCCCCCCATAATAAACAAACAATGAATATCCTGTGTAGTTTAAGCAGTGTTCACAGCTCTGGTAAGAAAAACATTGGGGGAATAAGGACATTTGACTATGAAAAAGGGTTCAGTTTGTGTCTCCTCATGGTGTTTCCGCTGAAAAGCTCTGAAACGTGATACTGGCACTTCTCCATTTTCACTATTTCATTCATCATGGTGTTTCCTTTTCTCTAGTGGAAAGGGGAAACAGTGTGCGGATACATAGCAGTGATTGTTTTGGCTTAGAACTCAGGCCTCGCATTATTAAAAATTCCTCTCTCTAAAAGTTTTGTGGAAAGTTATGTAAAGTTGTTGCATGTTTGTTTTACAAAACTTTTTAAAATTTTTGCTAGCGTCCAACAGTCCCAAGGGTACTGTTTAAAATTCAGCCCCCCCCCTGCCTTTGAGTCCTTTTTGACCTTCCCATTCTGAAGATTGCTGTTTTGCTGGGGTATGGTTGTCCAGGCGCTGGCGGTCCTCTGGTAACTTTGCCCAAATGGCCAATTTTCATCCAGAGCCTCACCTCTGAGGGTTGATGGGCTAATCACCCAGAGCGGCATCGTAGCCAAGCCTGATCCTGCCCACGAATCCGCACTTTCCAGGACCCACTGGGTGGCAAGGTTTTAAAATCGATTTTTGAAGTAGTTAAGTCGACGCACCCTCGACTAAATCGGTCACACCAGCCTCTGTTACTCAAAGAAAAATCCGAAAGCACACCAGTAATGTAGATTTGCGTGTGATTTCAGCCAGCAGAAAGCGGTGTGACATTGTGATCTAGTGAATGATCTTTGTTGCAGCAATCAGTGGCTGCTCTCAGCAAGTGGAAACCCCCCATTGTGAACTTTGTTTCTACTGGGTAAGTGAAAGGATGAAAAATGAACTGGAGCTGGGAACCAGATATCAGAGGAGTTTTCCGCCCATTAATAACAAATCATTTGGAATGGAGAGTTTTCCTTTAAAGAGAAATTATTATTAAATAAACATAAAACTGTTGTTTACAAATGTACTTGACGTTACTATTCAAGGTCACTCTGAGTATTAATGTCAGGTTTATATTACAGAGATGTCACTGCTTAAAGTGGTTCTGTAATATGCTGGATTGCAATGGTTTGAAAGTCGCGAGCATTTTAATTCATCTCTTCCTTGCTGACTGGGGCAGTTTTGTGCAGAAAGCAGTGTCCAAACTGCATTGCTGGTCTGTACAGGCAGGTAGTGAGGTCAGACCTGAATCTGAGCCTGATCCTGAAGCTAGCTCCTATTTGCTACTGGCTCCGACTCCATGAACCTCCCTGCCTACTTGCTCAGGCTGAAACTAGTGGTGCGCAACTTTGGCGTTCTGTTCACCTCTCAAATCTCCCCTCATCTCTCAACCCTGCATCTGGTTCCTTGCCAAGGCTGCCTTCTTCCACCTCTGGAGCATTGCCCAGTTACATCCCTACCTGTCCCGAAAGCTGCTGAAACTCTCCATCCACGTCTTCATCACTTTGGGATTCAATTGCTTACCTCCTGGTTTCCATGCTTCACAAACATCAGCTAATCTAGAATTCGACAGGCTGAGTCCTTTCTCACACATCCCTCACCTACTGTTCCTCATAGGGTTGCCAACTCTGGTTGAAGGTGTTCCTGGAGGTTTGATCATGTGATGTTCTAACCACATGACATCTGAGCATGTGATGCCTGATAATGTGATGGCTTATCACGTGAAATCTGGTCATATGACTTCTACAAATGTTCTTGAATTTACTTTATAAAGGTTGGGTCCCCTGTAGTTGAGTTTTTTTGCTCATGGTTTCACCCCAGCAGCTGTTGTGCGAGACGTTCCGAGAACCAGGAGATCAGTCACGAACAGGCAAAGAGAGGACACCGGGGCGGGGGAGAGGGGAAACCGAGGGCGGGGGAGAGGGAAAACCGAGGGGGGGGGAGAGGGAAAACCAAATGTAGGACAGTGATTTGCAGAGGGGAAACCAGAGGTGGGAGGAACTATGATTCCACCAGTAACTAATGGTAACTCACTGAAATTGCACCGATAACTCATAGTAATACTGGCAACACTCAGATTCCCCTCATAACCAACAGTGCGACGATAACTCACTGATAGTCTATATGTAACTGGTAGTAATAAGTGTAACGCCCCGATATCCTATCTATAACTAGTAGTAATCCTATAACCCACTGATTCTCACCCTGAAACCGTAGCCAGAATCCCCCTGCACTATACAAGGTGCGGTCAGGCTCCGCACTCAATCCGATCTCTCTCCCTATCTCCTTGGACTCCGGTTCCATGTGAAGGTGACAACCCTGAACTGGGAACCTCAGTCAGAGCCGATCTGTACTTGGATTTCACACGTCAAAACCGACTGGTACAGACCAAGCTGAACCAAACCGAGAGATTGCACAAAGAGCAGTGGGCTCAGTGTTTGGGGCAATTCCCACAGGGCACATCGTCCTAAACTCAGCTCAGCGCAAACATTTCTAAAATACTTCCTGGGCTCAGACTCAATAAAGGCGAGTTTTCATAGAATTATAGAGATTACACCCAGGAGGAGGCCATTCGGCCCCGGTTCTGGTGCTCTCCCCTCCAACCCCATTCCTCCCAGATCTTTTATAGTCCTTCTTTTCAAATATCCCATTCTGTTTGAAATCAAGTTTTAGTCTCTACCTCAATAGCTACATGTAGTGATGGACCCACGATCTAATAGGCCTCAGTTCAAGAACTTTCCTCCTCCCTTCCCCCTTGTTTCTTCCAGTGAGAATCCTTGGTTTCTGTTTCCTTGTTCCCCATTCGCCCACCAATAGAAACAATCTTTCACTATTTACCCACAGTAAGGTCCCCAGGTTTCACTTGCCCCTTTCCTGGCTGCTCCTTTTGCGGCGCCGCTCCCACTCACCACGTTGTTGTTGCTGCTCCCAGCTCTGCAGAAAATGCTGATCCCTACACCCACCCCTAACCCCATTCTGCCCCCCCCCCCACTTGAGCCTCAATCCCCCAAACCCCAGTCCCCTTCTCTCCCAGACCCCATCCCGTGATCCCCCATCCTCAGTCTCCTTTGCTCCCCAAGCCTCCATTCCTCAGTCTCCCTCTCTCCGCGAGCCCCCATTTTACACCTCTGCCCCCCACTCTCGAGCCCCATTCTCCAGTCTCCATCTTTCCCCCCACCCTTGAGCTCCCATTCCCCAACTCTCTCCACAAGCCCCATTCCCCAGTCTTCATCTCTCCCCACACTCTCGAGCCCCCATTCCCCAGTCTCCATCTCTCCCCCGAGCCTGCATTCTCCAGTCTCCATCTCTCCCCCAAGCCCACATTCCCAATCTCCATCTCTCCACCCCCCACTCTCAAGCCCCCATTCGCCAGTCTCCATCTCTTCCCCCACTCTCAAGCCCCCGTTGCCCAGACTCCATCTCTCCCCCGAGCCCACATTCCCAGTCTCCATCTCTCCCCCCCACTCTCGAGCCCCCATTCCCCATCTCTCTCCCCCCCACTCTCAAGTCCCCATTCGCCAGTCTCCATCTCTTCCCCCACTCTCGAGCCCCCGTTGCCCAGACTCCATCTCTCCCCCGAGCTCGCATTCCCCAGTCTTCATCTCTCCCCCAAGCCCCCATTCCCAGTCTCCATCTCTCCCCCCCATTCTCGAGCCCCCATTCTCCAGTCTCCATCACTTCCCCCCCACTCTTGAGCCCCCATTCCCGTCTCCATCTTTCCCCCGAGCCATCATTCCCCAGTCTCCATCTCTCTTTCCCCTACTCTCGAGCCCCCCATTCGCCATCTCCTTCCCAAGCTTCCATTCCCCATCTTTCTCCCCTAGCCCCCATTCCTCAGTCTCCACCTCTCTCCCCGAGGCCCCACTCTTGAATCCCCCCCAATTGCTGACACCACCCTGATTTCCGAGCCCCCCAATTCTAGATTCCTCAGTCTCCTTCTGACTGTACACCAGTCGGTTACGGCTCTTTGCGGAGGTGGTCAGGTGACGTCACCAAGCGCAGTACGGCAGGATATTTAAAGCGCTGATCTCCTGGGCTGCTGGAAGTAGCGATTGGAGAGGAATTGCCGATTTCGGGAGACTCCCCCAAAATATTTTTCCCTCAACCAACACCACCTATATAACAACATTGATTACACTTCAAAGTTCATTGGCTGTGATCACTCTGGGATGCCCTGAGAACATGAAAGGCACTATAAAATAATAACAACTTGCATTTTTTTAATTCATTCATGGGATGTAGGCGTCGCTGGAAAGGCCAGCATTTATTGCCCATCCTTAATTGCCCTTTATATAGTGCCGTTAATGTAGATAAACATCCCAAGACACTCATTATATAGATGCAAATACTTTCTTTCTTCCTCATCCTTGCCCTCAAATTACTCAGTGACCTCTCCCCACCCTACTTTGGAAACCTTCTCCATAGGCCCATACCATCGTCCCTTCCTGCCAATTCCTTTCTGCCCGTTCAGGATTACTAATTTCTCCCCTCCTCCGACCTACCATCAAACGCCAAACTTTCAGCTAGACTCCGTCCTCTCATGCCCTCTGGAATCCTCTTCCAACACCATCTTCCCTCGCTAACTTTCATCCTACCTTGAAAAGCCTTCTAAAAACCAGTCTCTTCGGCCGTGTCTTTGGTGTCCCTCCTCCTACTGCCCCATTTCCTCCTTGGGATCCACCTTGCCCTTTTGTTCTGTTATGTGAGAGGCACTATATAATTGTAAGTTGTTGTTGATCCTGTCCTCCAGCAGCATCTATACACCCACATTCTGGCAGGTGTCACTGGAAAGAGGTCAGGAGCAGGAACCCAGCTGATGTTCCCTCCTCAAACCCAGCGATACTGATGCCAATTGTAGCACCCCTATTAATGAGATCAGCTAGCTCAGCACTGAACGTGGGACCTTTGTGATCTCTCTGGCTTCTAGCACACTGGGCTGTACATTTACCAACTGAGAAAGGTTTATATATATTTACACATTTGAGCCAAATCACTTAGATTAAAGAGTGAACCTATTGCAATGCCACTTATTTCATGCAAGCAGTTCTTCATTTCTTTATACATGTTAAGGTTTTCACGCTAGATATTCTCTCTGGTTCAGCATCATCGGTTGATCCAATAAGCAGGCCTCATGTTCCCTAAGATCCAGAATGTACCTTTTACAGGTCAATATTTCATTAAAAGATAGTGTGGCCCGGGACTTATACCAGACAACCCTTACTCCATATACTAGCTATTGAAATATGACGTGCTACCATGAGCATTCCCCTCTCTTTACGGAAGTTGGACTGAAAAGCACTGTTGAGACAGAAAGAAAGGAAGACTTGAATTTATATCATGCCTTTCATAATGTCAGGACGTTCCAAAGCGCTTTACAACCAATGAAGTACTTTTGAAGTGTGTTACTGTTGTAATGTTGGAAACATGGCAGCCAATATGTACACAGCAAGCTCCCACAATCAGCACTAAAGTAAATGACCATATCATCTATTTTAGTAATCATAGTAGGTACAGCACAGGATGAGGCCATTTGAAAGAACTATCCAATTAGGCCCATTCCCCTGCTCTTTCCCCATAGCCCTGTAAATTTCGTCCCTTCAAGTATTTATCCAATTCCCTTTTGAAAGTTACTATTGAATCTGCTTCCACCGTCCTTTCAGGGAGTGCATTCCAGATCATTACAACTCGATGCGTAAAAAAATGTTTCCTCGTGTTGCCTCTGGTTCTTTTGCTGATCATCTTAAATCTGTGTCCTCTGGTTACTGACCCTTCTGCCACTGGAAACAGTTTCTCCTTATTTACTCTATCAAAGCCCTTCATTTTGAACACCTCTATCAAATCTCCCCTTAATCTCCTCTGTTCTAAGGAGAACAACCCCATCTTCTCCAATCTTTCTACATAACTGAAGTCCCTCATCCCTGGTACCATTCTAGTAAATCTCTTCTGCTCCCTCTCTAAGGCCTTGGCATCCTTCCTTCTGGTGTCCAGAATTGAACACAATACTCCAGCTGAGGCCTAACTAGTGTTTTATAAAGGTTTAGCATAACTTCCTTGCTTTTGTACTCTATGCCTCTATTAATAAAGCCCAGGATTCCATATGCTTTTTTTACAGCCTTCTCAATTTTTCCTGCCACCGTCAAAGATTTGTGTATATACACCCCCAGGTCTCTCTGTTCCTGTACCCCCTTTAAAATTGTACCATTTAGTTCATATTGCCTCTCTTCATTCTTCCTAACAAAATGTATCACTTCACACTTCTCTGCTTCAAATGTCATCCGCCGTGTGTCTGCCCATTTCACCAGATTGCCAATGTCCTCCTGAAGTCTGTTACTATCCTCCACATTGTTTACTACATTTCTGAATTTCGTATCATCTGCAAACTTTGAAATTATACCCACTATACCCAACTGTTGGCTGAGAGATAATAGTTGGCCAGGATACCAGGAGAACTCCCCTGCTCTTCTTTAAATAGTGCTGCGGGATCTTTTACATCCACGTGAGAGGGCAGGCAGGCCCTCGGTTTAACATCTCATCCAACAGACGGCACCTCCGACAGTGCAGCACTCCCGCAGTACTGCACTCAAGTGTTAGCCTAGATTATGTGCTCAAGTCTCTGGAGTGGGATTTGAACCCATAACCTTCTGACTCAGAGACAAGAGTGCTACCCACTGAGCCACAGCCAACAGGTACAGCTTCAAACCAATAGCTTTTTTAAAAATTTAAAGTAGGTGAATGAACAGTAAACATTTTTTGCTGTGACAACGATTAATCTTCTTATGCTCCTCCAATGAAGACACAACTTATTAACTCTTTGAACATCGGCTCACCTTCTCTAGCTAAACTCCTGAAGCTGGGTGGCCTAGACTTTCAAAACATTGACAGCTCCTTACTGCTGCTGTGAGAACGGAGCTCACCCTCTGGGTCTGAGAGAGAGACTTGGTCTGTCACCTTCCTTGAGTTCCTGAGATGGGGGATTCAGCCCACTGAGTTGTCAATCAGGGTTACTACCCTGAATGGAACACTTACCTCTCTCCCTTGTGCCTGTCTTCTCCAAGTCGCCCACTAGGTGAATGGAATGGAACGACACCTGACCCCACAGGTGTTGCAAGGAATGATCTTCTCTTGCAGCCTTGGGAGTTAACCTTTTATAAGCTGAATCTAGCATTGCAGAAATATTATAAGTGTGAAAAATCCATCTCAGGCAACGCATAAAATCCAAATTGCCGTGTTTATTCATCACAAATTCTGAAAGCTACCTATAAATATTTGGTAAGAAGAAAGGGGTGTTTGTGTTTACATGGCATCAGCAAGTTGTGGAAGCCAATCACAAAACAACTGGACAGGATGTATTTTTTGGTGGACGAGTCATTGGCACATAGATTTTCCACCATGACAAAATCCCAACCAGAAGTAGGGCAGGGCACAATTTGTGCCTGCCGGATGTTATGTGGGCTGATCCTGCCGTAATTTCCAGGGCCAGCGCATTGAAGTATTTGTTGTGAGCTCCAGGAATTAGGAGCACATCTGATTGGAATCTCACCTATTGGGCGTTCAGGAATTAGTGAGCTGTTGCAGGATTTAAAAGCTTAAAGGGCTAGGCATCCACAAAAATGGATTAGGAGCACAGCATCAAGTTCAGTCTAAAAAATAATGTTTGGCACATCTGCAAGAGGGCAGCTAGCCCTTGTGTTTTCGGATACAGCTGTGGAAGTGATGTTGGAGGAAATAAGGCAGAGGAGGGAAGCCCTGTTTGGCACCGAGTGGCACAGGGCCTCAGGGAGAACAGCAGCACATGGACAACTGGCAGCAACTAGAGAGGGCACCACAATTGTATGAGTGGCAGGACTCCCCAAGAACCAAGGAGTCATAGATCGCATCTATGTGGCCACACATGCTTCCTTCCTCAATGCCGATACCTACATCAACAGGAAGGGATTCAATTCTCTCAATGTGCAGCTCTTCGCAACCGCAGAGCAAACCACATGGGAACTGCCATGATGCCTTCCATTTTTAGGAAGCATGTAGGAGTGCCTTTGCCTGTATAGTCTAGTGTAGAGGTATCAGTGAATGGATGCTTTGCACATATGGTGCAGCCTCTCCAGCCTGGCATCCCTCCTCATCTGCTTTATACAAGAAGCAAAGATAATGGGTAATTCCAAATTGAAAAGCCATTGTTCCCTCTATGAAATGGCACAAAAGCAGTTGACTTAAGCAGTTGGTACCAGCAACAAAAAAGGATTGATAATAAGCATACACCTAGAAACATTGATCTTGTGCCCTACTGCCTTGGCCAGAGCATCCACTAACCCTGGCACCCATTTTATAAGGGCTTGAATATGTCAAAATAAAGTGGAAATGATGGAAAAATAAGATGTGTGACATTATGGAATCATTTGCAATAATCTGCCCAAAAATGGGTGGACACTTGCTCTGACCACCGAAAATGGGTTGGGTGCTACATTGGGTGGTAATCCAACATAACGATCTCTGTTCCAGGTTCCAGCCAACCCAATTAGCTCCACAAAATCAGTGGCCGCCAACAGAAAATCTGGGCTCGGGAGTCTTCACTTCACACGTTGTCAGGCCTTAGGGAAACAGGATTAATTGACATTCCATGATGCATCGCTCAACAAAACCCCAAAAGTGAGAATAATTTAGCATTTAATCAATATGACAAAGAAGTCAACATTTTTTTCCCCTCCTTGCACGAAGGGACTGACTCATGCTAGGATGCGGCCTCTCAGGGGCCCACCACCTTGCACCTCGCCCAAGTGGCCATTCTTCTGGTGCGAGTCTGATCCAGTGCTCACCAAATATCCGCACATGCAGGGGTCACCGGATGGAGATCAGGAGCTGGCTGATTTTGTTCCCCTCTCTATCGCTCAATTTCACTTGAGTAAGACAATCGAGGATTGTTATAGGTGTGGGTAAGACCAAGGGATTGAATTTCCACAAGGTGTTCTCCCGACCGTCCACCGTAACTTCGGCAGAAGATCCGCAGAAACCCTGGAGAAATGGCGTGTACTCCAGTAAAATTAACGGCACAAGTTTCTCAGCCCTTGTTTCAGTGGCAGCAACAGCCTTGTCCGATCTAACCTCATCGATTGTCCAATGTGCAAATGGCAAGGTCTTTGTTAGGTAGGTTTCTCGCATTCAGTTGTACGAGAGTTATTGACTGTAAGATTTCCAACAGACATCTAGGCTTACCCAGCCTGCTGCACTGGAAGTGATACATGTTACACCAAGAAACATCCTCCTTGCCTCCCTTGTTAAAGGAGCACCACCATTTATGTTGCAGTGTTGAGCCATACTGACTCCCAAGAGGACCCATATTTATTTGCTGAGTTAGACAATTTCATTTAGGAAATGGTTGTATTGTTATAATAGGTTTCAGCATCTTTAATTCATTTGGAAGAGAAGTCAAGGTATATTACAAATGAATACTTTACTTACAAGAGCGGGCTCAGTCCCTGCTTCACTACGTTAAAGGCGCTATATAATTGCAAGTAGTTGTTGTTGTTGACTCACTCACTGCTTCCCAGCTGCAACAATACATGGTGCTATATACACAGGTAATTGCACAGCCTGTGTTCTGGAATACTCTGTATCTCGAGTCAATATGTATGCTAGCTGCCACTATTTCAACACAGAGTTTCACCTTCCCTCCCCCCCCTTTCCTGACAGCCTGTCCCCTGTCCCCTCACACAATGCCATGTTTACAATGCGTAGCTTTGCAGTGTTTTGTTCAGTCAATCCAGCTGGCTTGAAGTGTTTTCCTGCTTTTACAGTGGCTGAAAGGGTGGGAGGAGGGGAGTGAAGAGGATGCTGTTGACCTTATAGCGACTGAACAACCTGCAGTGCTGTTTTCAAAATTTAATTTATTCCTTATCTACCCATGCTGTCAGGAAGATAAGAAGCTGCGTCAGTGTGCTGAATCATTTCCTGATAACAATGTAGCGCTGGCCAGCTACTGCAATAAGCAGACTGGACATAGTATACATATGCTGCATGTGTATTACAGTGTTGGTCCTCCCAGGCAGACCCAGCTCTGCTGGCAACATTATATAAATACGATGGTGCCAATGCCTCTGCTGGCATGGAGACCTCAACTGAAGAGGTGGATTCTCCCCGTGCTCCTGGAGGCAAATACAAACATCAGTGATGTTGGTTGCCATGAGGTGTCATTTTCTTTCAGCATAGACCACAGTTGGAACTTCACAAATGCAACTTGAAGATTGCCAGCTTGACTTAGTTGGTAGCCCTCTTACCTCTGTTATGAAGGTGGTAGGTTCAAGTCCCACTCCAGGACTTGAGCATAAAAATCAAAGGCTGATACTTCAGTGTAGTAGAGTGAGTGCTGCATTATCAAAGACACTATCTTTCAGATCAGACATTGAAATGAGGCCCTGTTTGGGTGGACACAAAATTCCAATGGCGCTTTCCTTGAAGAAGACGGAAAGTTCTCCTGATGTCCTGCCCAAGATTCATCCCTTTATCAAAACAGATTTAACATTGATTTAATTTCTGTTTATGGGATCTTGCTGTGTGCAAATTAATGGCTGTGTTTGCCTATCTAACAGTGACTGCACTTCAAAAGTAATTCATTGACTGCAAAATGCTTTTGGATGTCCTGAGGACGTGAATGGTGCTATATAATTGATTGTTTCACTGTTGCAGCTGGTGCTGTGAGATTTTGCCCCGCAATATAAACAGGGAAAATCCCATCCTCACACGTGGAAACACGAAACATTTTCCCCTCGATGGCTCAGCAGATGGGCATAGTCCAGGGAAGTGTCCAGATCTGATTCCCCAGTTCATGCTGAGTTAGCTAATCACGGATAGGGCAGCAGCAGGGGTGTTACAATTAACCTCAGTGCCCCAGGCTAGTGGGGGAAAATTGGCCAGCGTACCTGCTCCTGATCATATTCAGCCATTCCTGCTGGAAGCAAGTATGTGTGTAATTCAGAGAACGTGCCCCTCACAATTTAACAGTCTGCCGATTTCACTGTCAAGGCTTAAAGATGAACAGTGGGCACTTTGACAGGTTACTGGAGGACAGCTATACCCATGGGATGGCTCTCCAACAGGAGTTAACGTCTTTCAGAGAAGAAGACAGAAAATTAATAGTCCCAGTGTTACCACTGTAAGAACAGCCCATGCTAGAATGAATGTGGATGGGCCGAGTACACAGTCCATTCTCAATCCCGGAGTGAATGAAGCAATGGTGTTTGTCCCACCTCCCTCCTGTAAAGACATAGCCGTCTTGATTCACACATCAAATCCTTGTCACACTCTCACGCCAGCGTCAATGAAATCGCACGTCAGACCAGTGACATTCAAAATTCATTTTAAAGGCATTCAGCCGTGTAGGAGATGATGTGACGGTGGCTGCGTTACTGGCAGAAACCAGGGCGAAGATTGCAGGGAGGTCAGCACATAAGCGTACGAAACAAAACATGTCGAGGTTGGCAACATCCACTACTAATTTGTGAATCTCTTTAAAATCACATCAGGAACACTGTTTTTTTTTGCAGGTCATCTGCTTTCACTTTTCCTTACCCATAAGAAAAAGAAATGTAATTTTGGAGCTTTGTTATTTTAAATGTATCATCCAATCACTAATGCTGTACCTCATGCTAGTGATCAGTTTAATAAAAACTTGCATCAGCCTGGCTGACTATATACATTTTTTTTTGCAGATTTATTCTTACAAACAGTGAAGAATGCTTGACTGTAAGAAGCCATTCAGAGTATTGTGAGAAGGTATTTTATAATAAGGGGCTTGTTACAAAGCTTTCCCAATTAGACAGGATAGCCATAAGCAACTTGTGTTATAATTGGAGATCATGGTAATTTAGGTGTTGTAATGAAGAAGAAACCAGATTGATTTACAAATAGCACTTCCCTGAAGGATTAGTGGACATATGTATGGTACTGAAGCAAACAGAACAGGAGTGTTCCAGGTCCAATCTTTAGTCTGCGTTAAATTAGCTGTTCTTAGCTTTTGAGGCAGTGAAGGTGCTACGTTGTCCTCAGGACCCCTCCTTAAGTGATGCAGGTGACGGAAGGATCAGGCTCAGCTGTGTTGCCCACCATGATTAAATAGCCTGCCCACGCTCATCAACTGGTGTCATACATGAAGTACAGCCATTGAGTGATATACCGGGGGGCAGCCGACTGCTTCCTCAGCATCAGGACCTTCAGGAAAGAAGGGGAGACCACTGGAGGGGAAATAAAGGCAGTGTTTCAGGGTTATGCAAAGGATTGTAACAAGGAATGGGAGTATATATTCAATGGAAAGATGCTGAAGGGTGTGGATGAGCAGAGAGGCCTGAGGTTTAAATACATTAATCCCTGAAAGTGTGAGGCACATAGATAAAGCCATAAAAAATGCCTTCGGTATTTTGGGTTTTATAAACAGGGCCATAGGGTTCAAGATTAAAGAAGTAATTGATAAATTTGTACAAAATATTAATTAAACCACAGTTAGAGTATTGTGTGCAGTCTTGGATGTCCCATTAGAAAGAGGATAATAAAGCCATTGAGAGCGTACAACATAGATTCACCAGGATGGTGCCAGGGATGGGAAAGTGCAGGAGAGGCTTGAGATACTGGGGACTATTTGCACTGGAACAGAGAAAGCTAAAAGGAGATTTAATACTGGTTTTTAAAATTATGAAAGGTTTTGATAGAACAAATAGAGAAAGATTGTTTCCTCTAGTTGGGGGAGTCAGTGGTGAGGGGTCATCATCAATTTCAAATTGTCACGAAAAGAGCAAGGAGAAATTATGAGGTAGGAGAAATTTCTTATGGCACATGCTACAGGAAATGCTTGAAACAGAGACCTTGGCCCTGATATTACCAGGGAGGCGGGATGGCAGGGGGCAGGGGGGCGGCGGTGGGGGGGGGGGGCGACTGGGCCCGTGAGTAACCCGCCCAGTAAAATCCGTCCGTTCCTCATTGATCGCGGGTAAATTGAAGCCACTTATTGTGGCTTCCGGGTTTCCCATCGTCAACCTGTGCAGCAGTCGGACTGCGCACCCGCATCAACTGGAGGAGCCCTATTTAAAGGGGCAGTCCTCCAATGCTGCTCCTGGAGCAAACAACCAAAATTATACAATGGAGCAGACCTGGGGAACGGCTGCTCCCAGATTTACTGATGCCTCACTCCAGGTCCTACTGGATGGGCTGAGGAGGAGGAGGGATATTTTCTACCCGGCGGACAGGAGGAAGTGGCATGCCTCTGCCACCAAGAAGGCCTGGCTTGAGGTGGCAGAGGAGGTCACCAGCAGCAGCAACATCTCCCGCACATGCATACAGTGCAGGAAACGCTTCAGTGACCTAACTAGGTCAGCCAAAGTGAGCTCACTTACTCATTCTCCTACACTCCGTCTTCCACATCACCGCCCCCAACCCACAACTCATTCTGCACTGCCAACACTATCACATCCACTCAAACCTCATCCTCAACTTACCTGCATTTACTTACCTCCCCAGCACTCATCGCACCACTACCACTCAACCCAATCCTCATACAATGTCATGGCTCCGTCTCATACTCACCCTCTGATGCATCTCTTTCACGGTCAACCTCACCCAAACCAATGCATTCAGCGGTTGACCATGTCACCATCCCTCACTCATGCCTCTCCACTTTCTCCCCTTATAGGAGAAGAGAGCCCACGGGAGAGGGCGAAACCAGAGGGGGCTGGCAACATCTGGTCGTCCTCATAGAAGCGGAGCAGGAGGCTCTGGAACTAAGCCGCACACTTGAGTGCCTGTCTGTCGGGGATGCTGAGACTGCCACCCGACAGACGGCTGGCGACAAAACTTTAACATTCAGCACTCACAATAGCAAATGATGTTAACATGCCTGGCCATCTTCAGCAACTCAACATCTGTTACCATGCTTAATATTGCCTTCTGTTCTCTTACAGGGCCTTCAGTGACCGCCGTGACGGCGGAGGGCGATTCCTCAGATGACCTGCCGGCCTCTGAGGGAGCATCGTCACATCTGAGCGAGCCATCCACCAGCGCAGATACACACACCTCGGTAGGTCCCTGTCCTCACTTAGTTGGGGTCACACATGGTGAGTCACCACACACATGTGAGCACGAGCAGGCACTGGTGGCAGGGGCAGCTGTGGAGAGTCCGCGTCGGTGGGAGCACTCTTCGTCGGGCTCTGCCCAGCTGGACACAGATGCTGAACCCTGAGGGCCATCCATGAAAAGGAGAATGATCGAGGGGCAGCAGCACATTTGCGAGATGCTGGAACAAGTGCCATGCGCACTCTCCACAATTGCGCAGAGGATGGAGGAGTCCAACTCCTGCATGAGTGGAATGGTGGCACAGGTACAGGAGGGAATCTGTGAGATACTGCCACAGGGATGTGAGGGCATTTCTGAGATAGTGTCGCGGGTAAGTGCGGGAATGTCTGCGATGGAGGGAAAGCTAGCCTCCATGGAGCTTCAAGCACGGCTCACCAACGAGTCCATTGAGGCCCTGACAACGTCCCTTCGAACTCAGTGAACAACATTCTGCCGCCTTAAACAGGCAGGCAGATACTCTGGCACTGGCATTACAAGGCTTCACACACGTCCTCAAAACTGTCGTTCAGCAGAGTGGTAGGAATGGTGTGGGCCTAGCCCAGGGGAGGGAAGATGGCAAAAGGAGACATGGAAGTGGGGACGCCACTCAAAGCGCCCCCACGTCTCACCCGCTGCTCCCCTCTCAACCAGTACCCGCAATGCTGCCTCCTCTCCAGGTGGCCGAGTCTGCCCCTGCACGGGTGCAGGTGGAGCAGTCTTTGGAGGGGCCCTCATGGGCACCGAAACTCAGGGGGCATAGGCCCAAAGCATCTAATCGGTCAGGGCATGAACAAGAGCAACCTGCCACTACCTTTGCTGCAGCCACAGGGGAGGCACCACATTGGAGTTTGGCGAAGGTTTTGTGAGCACAAAGGGGGATGTAGAAGGGTGTTTGACAGTTTGTCATGTTTTTTATTTATATTTGATTTTTGTTAATGGCACATTAAATATTATTATTGTCACCACTACTGCCACGTCTTGGCCATTCTTGACTGGCTTGTGTAGTAAGTCCCTTTCATGAGGTTCACCATGAACACCCACACTTGATGCCAACCATTGGGTCACTCTACAGTGGGTGTTTGTGTAGCTGCAGGACTATTTTGTGCAGGGGGCGGGGAGGGGGGGGTTGCTGGTGTGGCCGCTGCTCTGTCCAGGTGGTGAGGACTGGACTCTTAACAGTGTCCGATGTTAGGAGACCTGTTCACATATCAGTGACTCCCTGGCCTCATGAGCAGCCAGGTGAGCCGCTGTTCTGCCCATGGGTTGCTTCTCCTCCTCTGCCTCCTCCTCCTCGTCCTCGTTCTCCTCCTCCTCCTCCTCCGCCTCCTCCTCCTCAATATGGGTGGCAGATGTGGATGGGGCCTCCTCCAGCAGCATCCATCTCTGTTGTGCCATGTTGTGCAGGGTACAACACACGACTATAATGCGTCCCACTCTGTCTGGTGCGTATTGAAGTGCTTCCCCAGAATGATCAAAGCACCTGAAGCGCATCTTGAGCAGACCTATAGCATGCACAGTTATAGACTTGGTAGCAATGTGGCTGTCATCACATCGACGCTGTTGCTCGGTGGTGGGGTTCCTCAGAGGTGTCATGAGCCACATGTGCAGGGGGTATCCCTTGTCCCCGAGGAACCAGCCCTTGCGAGTGTTCAGTGCGTGGAAGGGGGGGCGGGATGTTGGACTCCCAGAGGATGAAGGAATTGTGGCAGCTGCCAGGGTATCTGGCGCACACTTCAAGGAATCTCTTGCGGTGGTCAAGGTGAGCTGAGTGTTGATGGAGTGATAGCCCTTCCTGGTAATGAACAGTCCTGGCTTGTGTGGAGGTGCTCAGATTGCTATATGGGTGCAATCGATTACACCCTGCACCTGTGGGAAGCCAGCCACAGCGTGGAATCCCACTGCCCTCTCCACCTGGATGAGGTCATCCATGGGGAAGTTGACATAGTGCGAGGCCCTGCGAAACAAGCCGTCGGTGACCTGCCTTATGCAGTTGTGTGCAGGCGACTGAGAGACCCCGGCGATGTCCCCGGTGGCACCCTGGAATGATCCGGAGGCGAAGAAGTCGAGGTCAGTGGTGACTTTGACAGCAACAGGTAAGAAGATGCTGCTCGGGCCGGCTGGGAGCAGCTCGGCATGAAGGAGGCTGCAGTGACTACCTGGCGACTGACTCTGAGCCTCCGTATGCACTGCTCCTCAGAGAGGTCGAGGAAGCTGAGCCTCGGTCTGTAGACCCTGTGGCGAGGGTAGTGCCTTCTGCGATGTCGATCTCTCTATTGTTGCCCTCCACGCTGTTGTGCAGGTGCCTATGGTGCAGCATTGTGTTGTGGAGCTCCACGTGGCGGAGGTGGATGCCGTGCGTGGTGAGGCTGGTGATGTTGCTTGTCCTCGGATGAAGTGATGAATGCAGCTATGGCGCCCCCCCATCCTGACGGTGTAAATTTGAGAGGGTCCACAGGTAGGTAAATGTGTTTGCACAGCAGAGTTTAGGGTATAAATTAAGAATTTTGAGTGGAAACACAAAGGTGTTGCAGCCAAAACTTTGTCTGAAGTGAGTGTGCCCTGCTGCAATAAATGAGGTTTTCCCCCCAGCTGTCAAATAATCCTTTGCATCTCCCACTGGTTGCTTGCTGAAACACATCTGCTCCAACAGGGAGTGTTTCCCACAGCATGGAAAACATGCTGAGGATCCTTCAAAATTGCACCCCTGCCAAAATCTCCACTCAATGAGGTCTGTCAAGTGCCTCAACTGTCTACCTAACTGTCTAAAGCGGCATCCCACCGGCTTTAATTGCTGGTGGGAGTCCCGCATTCGGGAGCTGTGCGCGCACCCGAACGCGTCACCGGGGAACCCGGAAGTCAGTGGGTTGGAACCGGGCTCTGAACCTGCTCCCTGATTCCGCCATTTTAGGAGCCCCCCATCTCCAACGCACCCGCTCAGCCATCCGAAAATCGGCCCCTTTGTCGTGGTTGGGTAAATATTTGAAGTAAAGAAAGATACAAGGTTATGGGACGAGATCAGGGCAGTGAGATTAGTTTTGGTCTGCTCTAGCAAAGAGCCGGCACAGACATGATGGGCCGAATGGCTTCCTCCTGTGCTGGTTCAAAATGGACAAGGCTACAGGTTTACATTTTCGCAGAAGAATGGGTGGAATTGGGGAATGCAATTCCCAAAGCATTGGTAAAAATTCCAGAATTCCAAGTAATAAAAGCCAAATTTGAATTATTCAGTCACCACAAATCAGTAGCCCTGAAAACATGAAGAATGAGAAGTCCAAAATATAAACGATTCCTTTTCTCCATACGGATGCTGACTGACCTGCTATGCATTTCTAGCTGTTTTCCAATTTCCAACAGCTGCAGTTTTTTTTCTTTTTATTGGTTCTGAAAGCAGGTCTTCTTAAAGGATTCTGTATTAGAGGAGGACCCGTAAGTATCCTGTGTTATAATCAGAGATCATGGTACACCAAGTGCTGTAGTGAGAGCCTATTAAACCATCAAACAAAGAACAAAATGATAAAAAAAACTGAGTTCACCAATAGCATTTTAAATTATTCAGGTGATGGGGCTGAGCTCTGAAACATATAGTACATTCTGAAAGCTAAGCAAATATCTCTAAGTAGTGCAAGTACACCCGAGTATGGGGTAATCATCTGATTGAACAGAAATGTAAAGTACTGCTTGACCTTATTCAAAAAGATTAATCAGATGATTTGTGGCCTTGCTTCAACTTAATAACTACAACTAATGTAGTATCTGAGATGGGGTAGGGAGGGGGGGGGAGAGGGGGTATATAATTCAGGACCTTTATAACAAGATTTGAAACTGGTGGATTGGAGGGTTTTCAGCTCAATGGTGGATAGATCTTGGAACTGAGGGAGAGGTACAATAAAAAGCCATGTCGCATTTGGATCAACGGACATCTCACGTGGAAAACCAAACAATTATAGGACTTGGCATTTATTGACAGGGCACGAGATATAACCAACTTTATTTCACAATGTGACATCCAATGTAAATTTGAAAAGTTGGACATACTCAGCTCAAATATTTATCACTTTTCTTGTGTGTGTATATGTATATTTATATAAAAAATTAAGTTAGTTATGTTATCAAGGAGTGAAAATGTTGATTTACAGTGTTGCATATCAGGGTTTACACTGTCTACAAACAATTAGAGCACAGTCTTTCAAACAAAGGAAAAGTGGAATTCTAGAGGTCGACAAAGGTAAATAATGACAAGTTCTTGACTGCCTCATGAACGACGTTTTGCGAAGCCTGCAAAGGATTGATTTTTGGTAACAGTCAAATATAGAAATGTATAAGGTTGATGTAGGGTCCCACAGAGAGTAATGCTATAGACAGAAAGACTCACAATGGCAAGAGTGTCTATCTGTACAAAAATACGAGTTGACAAGAGACAGCACTTAACTCACCGCAAGTCTTTCACCCAAGGGACCCAACTCACTTACAGTTGCACATTCAATGAAGCCATCCATGGATAAAGAGATGCCTGAATAGGAGCACCATTTGGCAATCAAGATATTTCAGAAACTATTTAGCTTTTTACTGATGAGCCATGTCAGAAGCTGGCATGCACTTTTCTACAAAGCTGTTGAAGCTTTGATAAAGTATTAAAAAGTGCTGATCCCACCAATAGCTTTTTTTTGAAGACGTTAGGAGCAAATAGCATCTTTAGCTGGGTTGAATAATGAAAGGGAGAAAGTCAAAGAAAACCAATCTTTTGACCAAAGAAGATTTGATAATTCCTCAGTTTTGCATGCAATCTTCCAATTGTCTTTCCTGCATTTTCCACTGTGCTTTTTTTTCCCTTTGGGGTTTGGTGGAAGAACACTATGATGCTTGAGAAATGCGAAGAAGCCTACTCTTATTTAAAGTTGCTTAATTCAAATTATCTGATTATTTTCACTTTGCTGTGTTTTTACATTGCTTCAATTCGAATTATTGGATAATTCAATTTTGTTAAGTGCATGAAATGACTTTCAGGAACAGACTATACATGTGTCCACTAATTACAAAACACAGGGAACCTTCTAGAGTTCTTCCTAGCAAAATACTGTAATAGCTAAAGTCAGGGAATTGATAATCCAACCTTAGCTCCCCCAATGGTTCAGTGGGTAAATACGTCAAAGCCCCCAGGTTTATTCCCCATTCTGTGTCCAATTAGTTGGTTTCAGATGCGACGGTGCAGTAGTGGGGCTATAATTGGCCTCACTGCCCCTGGGTTAAGGAGGGAAAACTATATATAAGCCAGGGTTCCTACTTCCAATCGCTATCCAGTGACACCTGCTAGACAGTGCGCACGTGTAGCTACTGGGTGAGGACAGAATCGGGCTTTGTCTGTAAAATGGCCTACCACACACTCACTATCAAGGCTCACACAAGAGTGGTCACTTGAGTGAAATATTGAAGGGTT
Source organism: Heptranchias perlo (assembly GCF_035084215.1). Lineage (NCBI taxonomy): Eukaryota > Metazoa > Chordata > Chondrichthyes > Hexanchiformes > Hexanchidae > Heptranchias > Heptranchias perlo. The sequence goes on from NC_090338.1 coordinate 66,676,218, forward strand.
GTCAACACCGATGGAATCATACCCCAAAATGAGTTAACCCCTTTAAGAGATTAGGGGAGAAAAGGGCAGGAAACTGCAGGGTATTTTAATGTTTAAAAAGATAATTTCTTTGTTTTGATCAACGTAATTAACAAGATTGTGGCCCACTTATTAATATCTGATTTTTTGCTTAGAAACACATCTTTACTTTATTCATATTTTTATTCTCTTGGTATAGATAGATATATCAGACCTTGCTGTTCAGGAATAGCCTCATTTTAAGAAACAGCTGCCTTTTTGATGGGTCCAGCACTGCTTTTTTTGAAGCCATGAAAGATTCATGTTAAGATTCTCCAGACAGCAGAAATCTAAGTAGAGTGAAGGCTTCATAAGATGAACTCTAATTTACCAAAGAAAACCATTTTTATTAACATGAATTTGCTCTTATTAGAGATTCAGGGGTGGTTACACAGTGGGATACTGAACCTGATCACTCACAATTGACACAAAGTCATGATGGAGCTATGAAGGCCCTCATGATTGGAATATATTCGGTATTGCATCGTTTTCCTGTCATATGCAGGAATACATTTTAAAAGTAAAATAATATTTAAAGTTTCATCTATCCACTGTTTGGCTTTCAGGGCAAGGAAGGGGTTTTAGAATGCATCACATCAGCTATCCCTGCCTTTTGACCCTCTTCCGATATGACAGGTCAGCATATTGCAAAATCTCCAAATGGGGGTTAACTATGGTATTTACTGGGGCATTTCTATGTCTTTCTGGTGGCAAGGAAGCTAGTTGACTGTTCAATGAGTGCTACTGAAAAATGCCTGTGTGTATGTGTGTGTCCATTGGGTGAAACAGGATCAAGGTTGGTTTTGATGACACCTCCCCACCACCCTGCTGCCACTCATTGTCTGGGTTCACAATTGAAGAATGGCCATTTGGGCAAGGTTTCAGTGGCCTGGTGCTGTTTGTCAAACCAAAGCAAAACAGGAGAAGAGGGGAGGGATCTCATCTGACTGCTTTAAGTATTACAATAAACCTAAACTCCTCTGATTTAATGTAGGTGAATTCCCTGCCTCACAGCTACCATAAAATTACTTTTCACTAGGTCAGAGCTCCCAAAGTCTACGGGGGAGGGTCAGGGGTTAAAATTTTTAAAAGGAGGAATGCGTCCCCAACCCACCGCTTACATACCTGTCGCCATTTTAACGGTGGCGTGTATTGTGCCATGCGAGTGACTTCATTAACGTATTTAAATCAGGCTCTTGGGAAACCCGGCAGTAAAAGGGAGGCGGGAGCTGCTGGCTCAGGAAGGTGAGTGCCTTTTGCGGCACTCCTAGTAGGCCAGGAGGAACAGGAATGCTTCCCCCGGCCCCTCAAGGAAGCCTTCATCGCCCCCTGTCGTGATTGGCAACCTCCCCCAACTCCACTCCGATCTTTGGCTCCCTCCCTTCCAATTGCCGCTCTCTTCCCTTCCCCCACTAAGCCCCAATCTCTGGCTCCCTCCCTCCCGATTGCTGGGGACTGTCCCCAAGGGTCCCCGACTGCGGCTTGCGGCTTCCTGCTGCTGATTTTCTCGCCTGGCAGCTGGCCACCCTATCAATTTGGCCGGCTGCTGGACGGGAAATGGAAGAAAAAATTTATAATGAGGTCCTGCCATTAAATTCGGCAAGACCTCCGTATCCCCGGGCTTGCCGGGTTTTCATGGCGTTCCCCCGTACCCTCCCCTCTTCCCTGTAAATATCGGGGCCCATCTGTTAAATATGTTTCTTTAATACCATCTGTTACAAGCTATCACTGAGAGGGTGACTTCAGAAATGAATGGTCACCGTACTTACACAACTGCAGCACCTGCATTCTTCACCCAGGGTTTATGCCAGTCACAGAACTAAACAGAAAGGGCAGAGATCAGTAATGTTATGATGGAGCTATGAAGGCTGTCTTCATGATTGGAATTTATTCAGTATTGCACTGTTTTCCATTGTCAATGTGAAAGGTGCAAAATCAAGAGTTCCTGAAGTTGACCTCCACTGCAAAAGCTTGAATGTAATTGTCGCAGTTGATGATTTCTTCAGAGCCTATGTATGCCCAGTCCAAAACTGTACAAATCAGTGGTCTTTATGATTGGCTTACTCCATGAAAGGGTGACCCTATCCAACGTCAAAGGGAAAGTGGCAGACTGTTAGTCCTCCACAGTACTATGAAGGAAGCAACACCACAAAAGTTGGCAGTGCTTAAATCAGATATGTTTTTGTGCCAAGAACACAAGAGCTGGTGCACTTCAACATTCTGTATCAATCGAAAATTCTGCACAGAAGATCCTGGGGGAGCTTCACGCGCTGTTTTTTTCCTGTTGACTCTGTCCCTCATGGTGTCATTAACTGGAATCCCGTCCCTGGTGCATAGAGCTTCAGTTGAACCAGGCTGGAGATTGTGCTGGAAAACCTGTGACTTGCTCACTGACGTCCCAATGCAATTTCTCTGAGTCTATTTGCATTCCCAGCAAACATCATAATGAGATTCATGAGACAACTGTAAATGTGACAGTATTTGCTAAAGGCACTGCTCAGAGTATTACTACGCCGTACACTTTGGCTACTGGTCTGTGCTGAGTTGGCTGTAACACTTGGGTTGTTATAGTTGTCCCCAGTGACTGTGCGGTAGGGAGGTTCAAAAGTCAGCCTGCATTTCCGCTCTTCTTTGCTATCCTGTAACCACAGCTGGAGAATGTGTGACTGTACTCAAGTGTGCGTGTGGATATAAGAACATAAGAAAGTACATAAGGAAGAGGAGAATGGGTAGGCCATACTGCCCCTCGAGCCTGCTCCGCCATTCAATAAGATCATGGCTGATCTTCGACCTCAACTGCACTTTCCTGCCTGATCCCCATATCCCTTGATTCCCCTAGAGTCCAAAACTCGACCGATCTCAGCCTTGAATATACTCAACAACTCAGCATCCACAGCCCTCTGGGGTAGGGAATTCCAAAGATTCACAACCCTCTGAGTGAAGAAATTCCTCCTCATCTCAGTCTTAAATGGCCAAACCCTTATCCTGAGACTATGCCCCCTAGTTCTAGACTCTCCAGCCAGGGGAAACAATCTCTCAGCATCTACCCTGTCGCGAGGACATCAGGTGAGGGCAGGAATAGGCTCAGCTGTGATACATTTTGTGATCAAATAGCCTGCTGAAACTCAGTGCCTGGGCTCAGCTCGCACATGAAGAATGATAATTCAGGTTAGATACCAGAGGTCTGTCAGTACCCATTGGAATCTACCCCAGCCTGAGTCAGCACCTTCAGGAGAGAAGTGGAGAAAAATATGAAAAAATAATTTTGCAATTACTGTAGGACACTGCAGCTTTAATAGCCCATGTTTGTTGTTACATTATGCAGCAAACCCTTTCATATTGAAATCTTGCATGATAAAATGTCACTTTATCAGGAGTTGGCAGATTAAACATTACTGACTGACAGTTTGATGAAGCAGAGTACAGTAAAGAGCTCAGCTCGAAACTTACGCATTCTTGACATCTCTAAAGTTTATGTTGCATTATTTCCTATTTTTTAAGTTATGACCCTTAACTAAAACTAAATGCACACTTTAAAAAACACTGTAATCCTGAGACTGACTGCTTCCTGAAGCTGAACTGGAATGAATGCCTTCAAAAGGTATAATGAAGAAATCTGATGTGGACAGGGATTAAACACTTTGGGGGGGTGTTTCCTTGGGGCTTCTCCCACTCCACTGTGTTTGTGTGTGTTAATGGGGTTTTCACCGAAGTTAAAGTGGCAGAGGGGAATAAGCTCCAAGGAAATTTGCCCCCTTTGTGATTGTAATTATTAGATGCTGTTTTTCCCAAATTCTCTCTCTGGTACCTCAACCAGATGCTTCTTTATATGAACGAAGACAGTGCCAGCAGACTATTCGACCATAGAGTGCATCACAGTTGAGCCTGATCCTGTCCTTATCCGACATCTATACATACACACACACCCACACATAGTTTTCATCAGGGCTCACTGGGTAATAACTAAGAATGGGACCCCTGGCTGATTTTCCTTTTCCTGGTCCAAGGGGTACTGAGGACTCTTATCTGGACTTCATCTGAAAGCAATTAACTCAGCACAGACCAGGGATTGAATGTGGGATCTTCCTGTTTTTTTAAGGTTTAGTTCAACAGTATTTTCAGCCACTCAGCCATCTAGAACTTGAGAGACATTGGTTCCTTTAAGCTCTGAGCTACATTGTCTTGCTCCTTATTGACTAAACAATCCAAGATTATTACTCAAGATTTTTAGTAAAAGTGTGTGCAAAAACCCACAAAACCCATAACGTTGCAAAAATTCAGTTAAATCAATAATTTTCTCCAAATTAATAGAAAAGTTTGCTTTTTTTCTGGGGGGAAGATATGCTCGCTTTATATTATTTCTCATGCGTCTATGCACAATGCATGTTGAAGTTTTGATGTACTCCAACTAGCTGACACAGCCTTCTAGTCAGAAGATGTAGTTTGATGTAGTTTTTTTTATCACTGGAATAGGCTGACAGCTGCTATTGGTAGTGAGTGACTTGAAATGTAACTCAAATGGATGGTTTGAAAAAAGCCAGATAAATTTTTGCTGCAGATCGCATGAAGTAGCGTGCCTCAGGAGTTCTTCATAAAAATGGTGATAAACTTTGTCTGTATTGCACACTGTGGTGCTCTACAGGACAGTATTCAATGGTAGGCGCTTTACGTTTTTAACGTATGAACAACAGACGCAAAAGCGAGGGAATGAAATAGGTGGGATCTTCAAAAAGAAAACCAAATGATGATTTAAAAAACAAATCTTCTTGGGATATGGGTAACACTACAAAGCAGCATTTATTGCTCATTCCTTGTTGCCCTGAGAGCATTAAGAGTCAACCACATGGTGTGGTACTGGAGTCACAGGTAGGCTAGGCTGGTTAGGGATGGCAGGTCTCTCTCTAAGGACATTAATGAACGAGTTGGGTTTTTTCCTGACATTCTGGCAGCTTTCATGGTTATTTTTGGTGTTAGCCCACAGATAACGAGATTTTATTGAATTAAGTTTTAGTACTTGCCTTAGTGGAATTTGAACACACAACCAAATGATGATTGCGTTTTTTAAAAACAGTAGGCTGCAATCAGCATAGCTAGAAAATGAGTTCTCAATCATCTGAGTGTTCAAAGTTTAAATAATAAGGTGCATACTTCCCAGGTTGAATTCCTGGCTTATGCTGAGTTAGTTGATGTGCATTTAAGGTATTACAAAAATCAGTCAGTGTTGCCGCTTCTGATTCCTGCTCAGGGGCCCCTGCTGGAAAGTGGACGTGTGTGGGTGTCTTTGATGCTTCCCGTGGTCACAAGCCTAGACTTAAAACATGAAGAACAGATACTTGGGTGAGATACTGGAAGTTGCCAGCAAAAGAACCTCAGTTTAATTCAGTGACTCATGAGAGGAGAGAAGAAAATGGGATGGGGGCAGGAGGAGAAAGAAGGCCCAAAACCAATTCCATGGTTTCTTTGCCTTTCTTGAGAATGATGGAGACGAGGTCAAATCCAAATGACTTGGACAGCAATCCCAAATCTCCTACCTGGTGCAACACACTTAGCAAGACCAGAATCGGTTGATTTGATCGACGTTTATAAGATGATGAAGGGAATAGATTGTGTTCAAGTCGACAGTTTGTTCCAATTAAATAGATAAGGGAGGACCAGGGATCACAATTTTACGTTGGATTAGGCCAGATCAAGGTTTGATGTCACGAGTTGGTTCTTTTCCCAAAGAATAGTGAACCTCTGGAACAGGCTGACGGTGGACACCAATTCATTGAATTCCTTCAAGCAAGAGCTGGGCCTCTTTCTGGCTGGGGTGGAGATCACCTCTTACAAAAGGTGAGTATTGCATAGAATTATCAGGGCCTGTGTGATCTCCTGAACTAGTTTTGATTGCCTAAGGTGGGGGGTGGAGGGGGGTTCGGAGAGGAATTTCCCAGATTTTTTTCCTCAAATTGGCCTGGGGTTTTCATCTGTTTTTCGCCTCTCCCAGGAGACCACATGGTTTTGAGTGGGGTGGGGAGTGTAGATATTGTGATACACAAGGTATCACAATTGTGTGGGGCAGCCTGGATGGACCAGAGGGTCTTTTCCTGTCTGTCATTGTTCGTATGTGGTTCATTTTATCATCTATCTGTACATAGGTTTTGAGAGCTTTCATTTACACTTCAGATGTTACACTTCAAAGTGCCGAAAGTATTAGAAAAAAAGAAAGCCAGTCATTTCAGGCTGTTTTTATTCTGATCTGGAGCTGGAAATTTACAAGCAGCTCCCAATCTTAAACTCCCCTCTCCGCAGCAGTTAAATTCTAAGCTACCTCAGGCTGTACCTACCATAGTAATGAGACTTTATGGCGTTAAAAGGGCACAGCTGCACCTTTGCAGCAGAATAATACATCGTGCATTGCTTGGTATAACTCATCCTTGTCCTTATAAAAGAGAGCGGCCTAGAAATAAGCTGTAGCATGTGCCTAAAGAGGTGGGGGAAGGACCGCAGGAAATTGGTCCGCCGGCCTCATTTGTATATTACTGACAAGATGCGGGCGCCGGTCACGGACTCAGAGGCATCTCGGCAGTAGCGGGTGGTGGGGGAGGGAGGGGGGGGCGGTGGGGGGAGGCAAGCGGGAGGGGTACGAGTAGTGGCCCACAGGTTTAATATGGAGCCAGGAGGAGCACTTTTGCTCCTCCTTTCTCCACATTCAGCTCAGTATAATTGTACTTACCTTTTTCGTGACAACCTCCAGCGGTCCCATTAAGGATCGCTGATTTGGCTGCTGTGCGCCCGTGATAACTGACTGCAGCCTGCACGCTGCAGTCAGTTGCGACCCAGTTTGGCAAAGCGGTCTGAAACAGGACAGTAGGACTCTGATTCACACATGCACTGGACCTAATGCCTGTTTCAGGCCGGCGCCTTAACCGATCTGGCATGCAGTGCCTTTCAAGTGCAGACTGAGCGTGCACCACATATATTGAAGTGCTCTCGTCCGAAAAACGGGCGCTGTGCGATCGAATTTCTCGGCCTGTATCGCCTGTCTTACTGAGTGAAACGCCAGTGGAGATAAAATTCTATGGAAATTTCATCAGGCTTGGGGCCTCATTTAGGAAAGGGAAAGAGAGAGGCATCTGCACACTTAATATTTATCATTTAAAGTGCACCATAAATTTCTACCCTGTGTGCAGAATTGATGGCAAGTAAATTGACCTCCATAAGGAAGGAATCCAAAACCTTTTCTGAACATCTGGTTTCATTTTGGTAGAGTGTACATTTAAAACATGTAATTCATCTTGCCTCTCTCTCCCTCTACTGACACTACCCTTTCGGAACATTGGTAAGTAGATAGGAGGCCTGTTTCACTAATCTGGACAACAAGAAGACCAGTCTCTTCCCCATGATCACGATTCCTCAAACTTAGATTCCCATTTATAATAATTTTATTCCCCGCTCTAGTTTTCTCTTCTGCTTTCACAAAGGCACTGACTTATGTCTGTGACCGGTTTCACGAGCACCAACTGCAATACCTCATCCCACCAGCCATTCTTCATATACTAGTCCTGACAGTAGGTGTTGGTCAGCTGCTTGACCATTGCGGGTGAGACTAATCCTATCCTCACCTGACATCCTCACACATGTACCCAGTGGGAATCAATGGATTCTGATTACTACCAATGGATAGTGATCAGATGTGGAAACCCTGAGTTTTTTTCCCCTTCCCCAGCCCAAATCCCTAGTTGCCGTGAGAGGATGGTGGTGGGCCTTCAACTTGAACCTCTGCGGTCCTTGTGGTGATGGTGCTCCTGCGATGTTGTTAGATAGGGAATTTCAGGATTTTGGCCCAGTGAGGATGAAGGAATTGCAGTGCATGCCCAAGTCAGGATGCTGTGTGACTTGGAGGGGAATTGGTGATAGAGGTGGTATTCCCATGGTTTTACTAATCTTGCCCGTCTTGGTAATTGAGTTTGCGGGGCTGGGAGGTGCTGTTGAAACAAGGTTGGTGAGATGCTGCACTGGATTCTGTAGATAGTACATACTACAGCCACAGTGTAGAGGGTGGACACTAAATCCATTGGAAGGGGCCGCCAAGCAAGCGGACTGTTCTGTCCTGGATGGTGTCGAGCTTTTGAGTGTTGTTGCAGCTGCATTCATCCAGATAAGTGGTTGAGTATTCCATCACACTCCTGACTTGAGCCTTGTTGATGTGTCAGTTTGGCTTAGTTGGTAGTCCTCTCATCTCTGGGTCAGCAGGTTGCGAGTTCAAGCCCCACTCCAGGAGTTCAGCCCATAAGGCTTCAGTGCAGTGTTGAGGGTATGCTGCATTGTCGGAGGGACCACCTTTCAGGTGAGAAGTTAAACAAAGGCCCTGTCTTCCTGTTGGTGGATGTAAAAGACAAATTGGATGGCCCAAAGCTGCAGTTCCCCCGGCTGAGATCAGTTATAAGCACAGGTAACAGATAACACTTTCCTCGTCTGTATGACTCATTTCCACAGTAGCAGTGCATATACTCACTCCATAATAATTCTAATTGATCCATTTGTTTTTACTGACACAATGGGCCCGATGTTAGCAGGGCTGCGGGTTCTCGGCGGGGGGGCTATCGGGCGCGTGGGTATCGCGCCCGGTGAAATTAGTGAGTTTCCCGCGCGATCGTAGCAGACAATCCACTAATTGGATCCACTTACCTGCTCCTCCGGGTTCCCCACTGCTGATCTGCGCGTCGGGCGGGCTGCGCATGCGCAGTAAGGTCTGTCAGCTGGAGGCACTCTATTTAAAGGGGCAGTCCTCCACTGACAGATGCTGCAACAAATAGCAAAAATGACAGCAGGGAGCAGCCCAGGGGGAAGGCTGCTCCCAGTTTAATGATGCCTCACTCCAGGTATCAATACATGGGGTGAGGAGGAGGGGGAGGACAGAGATCTTCCACCCGGCGGGTGGGAGGAAGCGGCCTGCCTCTGCCACCAGGAAGGCCTGGCTCGAGGTGGCAGAGGAGGTCACCAGCGCCACCAACATATCGCCCACCTGCATACAGTGCAGGAGGCGCTCCAATGACCTCAGTAGGTCAGCCAAAGCGAGTATACGTATTCTTTCCCCTACACACCGTCTGCCACATCACTGCCCCCACCCCACATCTCCTTCGGCACTGCCAACACTACTCTGTCACATCATCCCTCATACCCGCTCAAACCTCATCCCATCTTACCTGCACTTACTCACCTCGCCAGTACTCACCCCGCCACTACCACGCAACCCAATCCTCATACAATCTCATGGCTCTATCTCATACTCACCCTCTCGTGCATCTCTTTCACGGCCAGCCTCACTCAACCTGCCACTACCTGTGCTGCAGCCACAGGGCATGCATCACATATGTGCAGTAGGCAGCGTAAGGCAAACGTGTCGTGAGCATGAAGGGGATGCACAAGGGTGTTTGAGGGTTTGTCATGGGTGTTACTTATATTGAATTTCAGAACAACGCACATTACACATTATATTGGCACCACTACTGCCATGTCTTCGCGAATCCTGTCTGGTTTGTGCAATAATGCCCGCTCCTGAGGATCACTATGAGGACCCACAACTGATGCCACCCATTGTGTCACTGCAGAGTGGGTGTAGGTGTATTTGCAGGGCTCTTCTGTGCAGACAACTGAGAGACATAGGCGATGTCCCCGGTTGCACCCTGGAAGGATGCTGAGGAGAAGTTGTGGAGGGCAGTGGTGACTTTGACAGCGACAGGTAAGAAGATGGTGCTCGGGCCAGCCAGGAGCAGCTCGGCATGAAAGAGGCTGCAGATGTCCACGGCTACATGTCGAGTGACTCTGAGCCTCCGTGTGCACTGCTGCTCAGAGAGGTCCAGGAGGCTGAGCCTCGGTCTGTGGACCCTGTGGCGAGGGTAGTGCCCTCTGCGACGCATCTCTCTCTGCGGTAGCCCTCCCTCCTGCTGTACAGGTGGATGTGTCACAGCACTCTGTTGTGGAGCTCCACGTGTCAGAGGTGGACACCGTGGATGGTGAGGCTGGTGATGCTGTTCGCCCTCCGAGGAGGTCATGACTGCAGCTACGGCAGCCCCCATCCGCAAGATGTACATCTGAGGGGGTCTGCAAGGTAGGTACATGTCTCCGGACCCCGGGGTAAGTGTGCAGGTTGGTGACTTTGACTGTCAGGAGGAGGGTGGTGGAGGCCAAACTTTGTTCCAAGTGACAGAGTGGCCTCCTGCAATGGGTGAGGGTCTCCCCCCCACCACCTGTCAAATGGACCTTTGCAGCTGCCACAGGCTGACAGCAGCAACACGTCCATTCGAGCTGGGAGTGTTTCCCCCAGTGTTGGAAACAGTCCCATTTTGTTCTAAAATCCCACATAGTCCCTTAATCAGGTCAGTTAATGACCTGAAATACCGAAATAAATACTGTCAAGTGGCATCCCGCTGGCTTTAATTGCCTGCGGGATTCCCACCAGCGGGGGCTGCGCGCGCACGCCGGCGCGTCAGCGGGGAACCCGGAAGTGCGCGGGTTCGGGGCGGGCTCCGGTACCGCGCCAAGATTCTCCGATTTTCGGAGCCCCCCCGCCAGGAATGCACCCGGTAGCGGGTGCTAAAATAGAGCCCAATGATATGAAAAATGGGTATCTCACCAAGCGCTTTGAACTTCAAGAGCTTTGACCTCAGCTCTTGGAGTTGTAGTTCTCTCCTCTTCTTGAAGAATTTTATGCACTTCTTTTGCCTTGAGTGTATTCTATCATAGTGCTAAGTATCAAGTATCGTTAGGTTCTAGGAATCCAGCTAGCTCTGTCAGAGACCACTTGTACAAACTCTCTTTGCTGTGGAACAAAAAGGACTTACTTTATTTCAATCTACAGTAGAACCCTTCTCCAGGAGCTGAGCACACAATCTGAAGCTGTCACTCCATTGCAGTATGACGGTGGGGTGGGGGAGGGGGAGCAGTTGCAATGTCTGAAGTACCGTTCTTTCCATGAGATTTTAAATTGAGGGTCTATTTGCCTGTTTCAGTGGACTTTAAGGAACCCTTGGCACTGTTAGAATTCTCCTGGTGCACTGGCCAACTTTCTCCCTCAACTAACACCACCAAAAAGCAAGATTAACCGATATATCATCTCATTGCTGATTGGGATGACAGTGGAATGTTGCTGGTGCAGAATAGCTGCCACATTTGCCTACAGAACAACAGTAAGTGCACCTGAAAAGTGATCGATTGCATGAAGCATTTGGAGGCTTTTCATGACATTAGGTGCTATACAAATGCAAATGTTTCTTTTTTAAAATTTCTGCCTGTTGACCCTAGAGAAGATTCCATAACCTTTTCAGCTGAGGCTTGAAAATATTCAGCGCATTAGAATATCCATTTGAAAGGAAGAGTAGTGCCAGAACTAGACTCTGAGGTAATCACGTAACTGTTGTGGGCAGGGGAATCTCTCTGGAATCGATATTAGTTGTACTTTGCATGTACCTCATCAGTTTGGGAAATTTGAAACGCCAGGTATGCGGAACAATGGGGGAAATAAAAGAGATGCTTTAGTTTAATATTTACAAAATGAATTAAAGAACAAACGAGTGCACAGTTCAGAGGTGAGAACCTCAGCTTTAGCCTCGGAAGCAGCATTTGCTACAGTGACAGCTCCTATCATGCCATTGTTGTAACCCTAACAACAGGCTCTGAGTCATGCCAACACACATGCTATCTGTCAAGCATCCTGAAACTCAGATCTTTTCAAGAGACAGAGTGGTGACAGGATAATAAAACCATGCTTGCCAACGGCAAATTCTATCGGATTAGCAGCGTTATTAACACGCCTGCTTGTGAACACAGATGGCGTACACACACATCCAGCATTTATATTACCCCACAAAAACTCATTACTGTTGTTGTTTGATGTCGAAAGCAAACATGATTTCACACAAGAGCAATTGGTATAGTAAACAAATAATTATTGCTTTCTATTTGTGTTAGTGCCTGGTTAAGTGAGTGGCACAGCCTCATAGAACAAAGGTATGACTTCGCATCATGAGATTGCAAGATGTCAGTTTCTCAAAGCTACTTTTAGTTACAGTCTGAATGTCTGTCGCTGTACTGAGGGTGTCAGGGCTAAAGAATCAAAGCCGATTCTTATCAAGGCTAAATCCCATTATGAACATTTGTTGTCACAATATGGAGCATGGATACAGGTTTGGTGGATTGACAAGTCACACGATATTTTGTCACATGAGGAAACATGCTGGCAGTTAGTGGATCTGAGAGTTTTCTCATTTTTAAAAAAATGTAATATTTTCAAACACGTCTTCATCAAGATTGATAGAGATGACAGGGCTGACAGTGGAATGTTTTCCCGCTTTATACCCAGTGATTGCACGAAGCATTCCCAGCTGTGTGTTGCCATCCTTACACACTCTTTTTCCTTCTCACTGCTTCATTGTATTGAAATCAAGGCTCACAGAACTGTCTCCAATGCTAACTCATTCTTTCCCTAAGAGCTGCAGAATTCTTTGGCCCTGATATTTACGGGAAGACAGGGAGGGTACAGGTGAGGCCAAAAACAGCTGAAGAAGGCCGGGGACGCGGAGGTTTTGCTGATTATTAACATAAGAACATAAGAAATAGGAACCGGAGTAGGCCATATGGCCCCTCAAGCCTGCTTCGCCATTCAATAAGATCATGGCTAATCTTTGACCTCAACTCCACTTTCCCGCCCTGTCCCCCTATCCCTTGATTCCCCTAGAGTCCAAAAATCTATCGATCTCATTCTTGAATATACTTAATGACTCAGCATCCGCAGCCCTCTGGGGTAGAGAATTCCAAAGATTCACAACCCTCTGAGTGAAGAAATTCTTCCTCATCTCAGTCCTAAATGTCCAACCCCTTATCCTGAGACTATTTCCCCTAGTTCTAGACTCTGCAGCCAGGGGAAACAGCCTCTCAGCATCTACCCTGTTGAACCCTCGCAAAATACTAAATGTTACAATGAGATCACCTCTCATTCTTCTAAACTTCAGAGAGTATAGGCACAATCTACTCAATCTCTCCTCACAGGACAACCCTCTCATCCCAGGAATCAATCTAGTGAACCTTCGTTGCACCGCCTTTAAGGCAAGTATATCCTTCCTTAGATAAGGAGACCAAAATTGTACACAGTAGTCCAGGTGTGGTCTCACCAAAGCCCTGAAAATTGCAGCAAGACTTCCTTACTCTTGTACTCCAACCCCCTTGCAATAAAGGCTAACGTACCATTTGCCTTCCTAATTGCTTGCTGTACCTGCATGTTAACTTCCTGTGATTCATGTACAAGGACACCCAAATCCCTCTGACTACCAACATTTCTTAGTCTCTCACCATTTAAAAAATATTCTGCTTTTCTATTCTTCCTTCCAAAGTGAATAACCTCACATTTCCCCACATTATACTCCATCTGCCACCTTCGTGCCCACTCACTTAACCTGTCTATATCCCTTTGCAGACTCTTTGTGTCCTTCTCACAGCTTACTTTCCCACCTAACTTTGTATAGTCAGCAAACTTGGATACATTATACTTGGTTCCTTCACCTAAGTCATTAATATAGATTGTAAATAGCTGAGGCCCAAGCACTGATCCTTGCGGCACCCCAATAGTTACAGCCTGCCAACCTGAGAATGACCTGTTTATTCCTACTCTCTGTTTTCTGTCCGTTAACCAATCCTCTATCCATGCTAATATATTACCCCCAACCCCATGAGCCATTAACTTGGGCAACAACCTTTTGTGTGGCCTTTTGAAAATCCAAATATACTATCCGCTGGTTCCCCTTTATCTACCTTGTTAGTTACATCCTCAAAAAGCTCCAGTAGATTTGTCAAACACGATTTCTCTTTCATAAAACCATGTTGACTCTGCCTAATCATATTATGATTTTCTAAGTGCCCCGTTACCATGTCCTTAATAATAGATTCCAGCATTTTCCAGACTACTGATGTCAGGCTAACTGGCCTGTAGTTCCCTGTTTTCTCTCTCCTTCCTTTCTTGAACAGCGGTGTTACATTTACTACCTTCCAATTCACTGGGACCATTCTAGGGAATTTTGGAAGATCACAACCAATGCATCTGCTATCTCTACAGCCACCTCTTTTAGAGCCGAAGGATGTAGGCCATCGGGTCTAGGGGATTTGTCGGTTTTTAGTCCCATTAAACCTACATTTCATAGGTCTGTCTCCCGCCCGGCAGCCGGCCACGTGTACAGCCTGGGTGAGAGGGATCACTAGCGGCAGGATGCCTTGGGGACGGTCCCCGGCGATCGGGAGGATAGAGGGGGCCCGTGATCGGGAGGGCTGGGGGGGGAGGTTGGCAATTAAGGCTGGGCAGAGAGGCCCACGATCAGGAGGGCTAGGGTAGGTCGGCGATTGGGGCTGGAGGAAGCCGAAGGCCCTCATGGAGTGTTGAAAAAGCCATTTACCATGGGGAGCCGACAGCTCCTGCCTCAGTTTCACTGCTGAGTTTCCCGAGCCCCGGGAAACCTCTGCAGCAGTGGTAAAATTCAAATCGGGCTTCCAATTGCACTGTGGGAGCCCGATTTAAATATGTTAATTAAGTGTCCCACCACTCCATGATGGGACACACGGACGCCCCAATATCCGCTGGTGTAAAAAAGTTGGTGGGCTGAGGGGGAGGTCGGCTCATGTTTTCAACACCCCGACTCCCTCTTGCCCATCGTGGAGGGGTTAATATTGAGTCCTTCGCCCCCCTCAGGGATCCCATCCTCTAACAAACTTTGACCTTGAGCCAAGTTTTCCACCACCTAATCACTAATTACTGATATACCTCATCTCTTTCATTGTTTTCAGCCATGGTGGTGTTTCAGGTCAAAATTTTTACTTTTCAGTTTAGTTTCTGAATTAAAAAAAAGATGGAACCTGCAGCTTCCCCTATTTTGGCTCAGTTCCATTGCTCCTCAGCCTCACCCACTAATAAGCCTGTGCATTTCCATTGCCCATTTCCATTGTGTAGCCGTCTCTGAGAATTGAATAGAAAATGGAGACTGCAGTGTCTTTTTTCTTAAGATGTAAAAGAGCACACAGGGGAGTCATTCTTTCCACCTGGCTGGACTGAAACCCTGGGTTACTTGCTAACCTTTTTCCAGGACCACAATGATAATATTTATCTGTCTATCCCTCTCTCTCTTTTTCTCTCTCTGTCCAAATTTCAGTTCCAGCAACGACTCAGAGCTGGCAGGCTCGTGATAGAGGCCTAGAGACACATTAAACAATATTTCTGCTGATGTGTGCTACAAGTAGCCCATATGATGCATTATGAGTATCATTACCCAAGTCCAAGAGATGAGTCCACAATATTTTAACACTTAAATTCTGTTCAATTTATGTCCTAGAAGTATTAGAAATGAGTCACCTACTTCTCCGCAGCTCTTGATACTGGTGCTATTCAGCTATAGGGATAATAGGGATAGGCGTAGATTGAGATAATTAAACACTCCATGGTGCATGCACTAGTTGGGGGAAGGCAAGGATGGAAATGTTATATATGGAGAGCAACAGGTCAAGGTTAAATATTGGGATGTGGGGATAGACATCAGTTCTAGAATTTTGCAGATCAGGAAGTATTTATAAAGACTCACAGATTAAATGGTAGGGTAGATAACAGATGGGTTGTGGAAGGAGTAGGCCTGATGGGTTGAATGGCCTTTTCTCAATCCAGGCTTTCTTTTATTCTCACAACAGCCATTTTGACCACAGGACTAGCCCAAAACAGCAACATGATGAATGACAAGGTAATCTGTTTTTGGTTGAGGGAAGTGTTGGTCAGGACATTGGAAACTGGGTTTTCCTTGGGGATGCAATCTCTGATGGAAGGGTGGTGGGGCGATGCTTCCACCCACTTAGCGTCACAAGCACTGACTCCACCATAGTTTCTGGGGCGAGCTTAATTTGAACAACGAGGGGCGATCTCCATACACTGGAAACGCCTCTCCTTGGGAGCTCGCCTGTTTGGGGGTAGAAAATAGCCCCATTTGTATGTGCCTGTCCCTTTAAGGCCGTTGCGTCACCCACCCCTCAGAAATGACTGGAATATAGGACAGGTGGTATTTTTAAATGGTGCCTGGGATCTTTAACATCCATCTGAACAGGCAGACCACATCTCATTGTAATGTGTTACAAAAAAGGACAATGCCTCTGACAATGACGCATTCCCTCAGTACAGTCCTGGAGTGCCAGCCTGACTTATGTGCTAAAATATTAGAGTGGTGTAAACCCGTAGCTTTTTGATTCAAAGCTGAGAGTGGTACCAATTGAGCCAAGATGGCACTGAAGATAAGAGGATGAGAAATATCAGGGATGAGCTCATCTCTTTAGTACATTAACCATGGTACATCATGGTAACTGATTTTATTTTGAATAGCCCATTGTTTTTTGACTTTGAAGATTGTGGATCCAAGTCCCACTCCAGGACTTAGAATCATTGAATTTTACAGCATAGAAGAAAGCCAGATCTTTGAACGAGACATCCCCTTTATCGCATTCCTCACACCCTTTTCAATTATTTATTTTTCAAATATTTATCCGCTTCTCTTTTAAAAGCTATCATGGATTCTGCTTCCACCACTGTTTCTAGTAGAGCATTCATAGAGTTACATATAGTCTGCAGCATAGAAATAGGCATTCGGCCCAACTTGTCTAAGCTGGCGTTTATGCTGCACAAGAGCTTCCTCCCACCCCTCTCCATGTAACCCTATCAGCATATCCTTCTATTCCTTTCTCCCTCGTGTGCTTATCTAGCTTCCCTTTAAATGCATCTATGCTATTTGCCTCAACCCTTTGTGGTAGCGCATTCCATATTCTCACCTCTCTTTGGTTAAAGAAGTTTCTCCTGAATTCCCTATTGGATTTATTAGTGACTGTCTCATATTTATGACGTCTAGTTTTGGACACCCCAACAAGTGGAAACATTTTCTCTACATCTATCCCGTCAAACTCTTTCATTATCTTAAAGACTTCTATCAAGTCACCCCTCAGCCTTCTCTTTTCTAGAGAAAAGAGCTCCGACTTCTATGTCCTAACAATCCTTACATTAAAAAAGTTCTCCTAAGGTCTCCCAAATTGTAACACCTCATATTTCTCTGCATTAAATTTTATCTAATATCTATCTTCCAATGTACTAACCTGTCTGTGTCTTCCTGAAGTCATTTAGGGTCCTCTTCATAGGTAATCCCACTCCCTATTTTTGTATAGAGAGAGAGAGTGAGAGAGAGAGAAGAGCAATGGTCCCAACACTTATTCCTGGAGGAACATCACTGTTTATATTCCTCCTATCCAAAAAACATCCATTTACACTCGACTTGGCTTTACTCAAGCACATAATCTAGGTTGACTCTTCAGCATAGTATTGAGGGAGTGCTGCATTTTTAGAGGTGTTGCCTTACAGAGAAGACGTTACACCGAGGCTCTGTTTGTTTGTTCAGGTGGATATAAAAGATTCCGTGACACTATTTCAACAAAGAGCAAGGAATTTTCATAGGCGGCTGAAGGCACGGCCGCCAATGTTGGGGTGAAGGGAGTGGGGGATGCGTAAGAGGCCAGAGTTGGAGGAATGCAGAGTTCTCGGGGGGTTGCAGAGGTTATAAAGAAAGGGAGGTGCGAGGCCATGGTGGGATTTGAACACGATAATGAGAAATTTAAATTTGAGAAGTTGGTGGATTGGGAGACAATGTAGGTCAGCGAGAATAGGAGTGGCAGTGAGCAGGACTTGATGCAGGTTAGAATACAGGCAGCAGAGTTTTGGACGAGCTTAAGTTTGTGGAGGCTGGAAGGTGGGAGACTGGCCAGGTGAGCATTGGAATGGTCCAATCTGGAGGTAACAAAAGCATGGATGAAGGTTTCAGCAGGAGACGGGCTGAGGCAGGGTTGGAGACCAAGCAATGTCACGAAGGTGAAGTAGGCGATCTTTGTGATGGAGAGGATACGGGGTTGGAAACTCAGCTCAGGGTCAAATAGGACACCGAGGTTGCAAACGGTCTGGTATAGTCTGAGACAGTGGCCAGGGAGGGTGATTGAATCAGTGGTGAGAGAAAGGATTTTGTGGCAGGAGCAATGTTTCATTGAAGGAAATTGCAGATCATTCAGGACAGAATGTCGGACAAGAAAACTGCCAACACAGAAACAATGGTGGGGTCGAGGGAGGTGGTGATGAGGTAGAGCTGGGTGTCATCAGCGTACATGTGGAACCTGACGTTGTGTTGTCAGAGGATGTCGCCAAGGGGTAGCATGTACTTGAGACATAGGAGGCGGCCAAGGATAGATCCTTGGATGACTCCAGAGGTAACGATGCATGGGTGGGAAGAGAAGATATTGCAGGAGATTCTCTGGCTATGTTTGGATAGATAAGAGTGAAACCAGGCGAGGGTAGTCCCACTCAGTTGTCTAACAGTGCAGAGGGTTAGAGGAGGATTGTGTGGTCGAGCGTGTCAAAGGCTGCAGAGAGGTCGAGAAGGATGAGGAGGGATAGTGCACCACGATCACAGTCACAAAGGATGTAATTTGAAACTTTGATTAGGTTTCAGGTTTCAGTCCTGTGGCAGGGCAGAAACCTAATTGGAGAGGTTCATGGAGTTGCAGGAAAGAGGCCACTGACTTGGAAGGCAACAACACATTCAAGGACTTTGAAGAGGAAAAGGAGGTTGGAGATGGGGAGGTAGTTTGCAAGAACAAAGGGGTCAAGATTGGATTTTTTGAGGAGGTTGTGATGACGGAAGATTTGAAGGGAAGTGGGACAGTATCTGAGGAGAGGGAAATGTTTACAATGTCAGCTAGTATTGGGCCAGGAAGGGAAGTTGGATGGCCAACAGTTTAGTGTAAACAGGGTCCGGAGAACAGGGGGTGGGCCTCGTGGACAATATGAGCTCGGAGAGGGCATGAGGGGAGATAAGCGAAAAACTAGAGAAAGATGTGGGTTCAGCGCTAGGAAAGGGCAGATCCTTGATGGAAGTTTGGCTTGATGGTTAAGAGGAAGGGAGGGATGCAGCAGAAGCAGCTGAATGGATGGTCTCAATCTTTGTGACAAAGAAGTCCACGAGCTCCTTGCACTTGTTTTTGGAGGTGAGGGTGGGGGGGGGGCAGGGGAGAAGGGTTTAAGAAGATGGTTGGTAATGGAGAAAAGGCGCTGCGGGGTATCTTTGCATTCCAGGATGATCTTGAAATAGTGACCAGTTTTGCCAGGGCTCAATAGTGCATGATGTGGTTCATCTCTAATCACTTCCTTGTATCTCTCATCACACATCACCTTACCCCTACTTTCTTCTGTGTCCGCCCCTGGATAAAACTCTTCCCACAAGTCAGTTACAACAGCTCTTTCAAACTCCCAATTGGGTTCCTATGGCCCTCCGTTTTCCATGATACTTCTGCAGCTGTCGATCTGCTCAATCGAGCACTCCCTCACCTCCGCCTTTAATGTCACCACTTCAAGATCATCCTGGAATACAAAGGTACTCCGCTGCTTCTTTTCTCCATTACCAACCATCTTCTTAAACCCCTCTCCCCTGCCCTCTCCACCCTCACCTCCAAAAACAAGTGCAAGGAGCTCGTGGATTTTCTTGTTCCCAATAAAAGCCTTACTCTCTTCCACCCTGATTGTTCCCCTGGTATGGCCCCCACCTTCACTCCCTTAAGTCCAAGGGGTGCAGACTTAAATGTATATGGTACACAACTGGTTTAGCCATTCATCGCCAGATTTGGCTGGGCCACACACAATGCCTCCTCATTCAGCCCACAATGATTTTGGGGTCAAATATACTGTCCAGAGTGACATGAACCATGCAGACCAGGAGGGGCCTAGTCTAATGCCTGTTTTAAGCTGAGTTAGCTGATCTCAGCTGAGGTGGTGGCAGAGACATCACAATTAGCCTCAACATCCCTTGGACCAGGAAGATGAAAAATCAGCCAAGATTTCAAATCTTGATTGCTATCCAATGACCAGAGTGAGCCTTTGGTTTAATGGTGGCATTCCCACCTCTGAGTCAGAAGGTGAAGGGTTCGAGCCATAATTGTAGTCCACCTAGGAGCAGGTACTCCAAAGATAAAAACTATGACGAAGGCAACAGGAAAACACCTCAGCTACTCTTCCCTAGTAAGTGGCACAAGAAACCCACCTGTGACAATTAAGTTAGAACCTGTTCCAGAGCAGAACACAATGGATGGATGGACGTTTCTAATGACCCTTGCAGAGAACAACCCCTTTGTGTATATACAGCAAGTGGAAACAGGATCGGGCTCTGCTGTGACACCCCCCCATAATAAATATAGATTGGTGAAGTGCAACGTCTAGAGTCGCCATTAGTTGGGCAAGGTACTCGAGGGTTGCCATATCCTAAAATGAGTCATGGTCTTCAGGACAGGAGGGAGAATGTTGCCAACAGAGAACACGAGGTATGCCGAGTGATGTATCCAGATTAGTTTATTTGATAACCCAATTATTGAATCTGTGTTCCACAGTAAGGCAGATATTTTATGCTGAGGCTATCTCTTGTGTGTCTTGACATTAAGCAGATAGCGTTCCATTAAAGCAAACAGCTGTCATTACTTATCATGTGATGTTGAAAATGAAGATCAGAAATCTATTTCCAGCTCAGCTATTCTTGCAGTCACACCAAGGACACAAATGACATTAGTTAAGGATGACATGAGTATTGAAAAGTCTTTGAAGTCATGCAGTAATGAAGCAATCTTTTTGTGTTTTTACACTCTCAATATATATTTTAGATACTTTTTTCAGAAACTTGCTTTCCCCCAATTTTCTCCCCTGTTCTCTGGATGGCGCTGACTCCTCCTATGCCACACCTCCGCTCTCTGGTACCTTACCCACATGGCCAAAACGGTCAGATTCAGCAGGCTAGTGTATCTTATGGGGCATCACAGGCAAGGCAGATCCTGCCCCCTCTGATATCCGCCTTCCAGAAGGAGTCTCTGAATTGCAATCTGGAGTGGAACACCTGCCTTAAAATGTATTTCTTTTTTCTTGCTCAAGGGCTGTGAGAGCTAATGCAGCAACTCAGCTCCAGTTAGAATCAGCTAACTCAGCACTGACCAGGGATGGAACTTGGGACCTTCCTGGTCTGTATGTCTTAGTATAAGACTAGTCATTGCATTTACCCACTGAACCATTGGGGGAGCTGTATACTAGTCTTCCTATGAAGGCTTGAGAAGACTCATTGTAAAAATACCCCTGGCCTGTGTGTCACTGTGCCTCTGATTTTCTCAGCTAGCAGCTGTACCTATAATCGGTGGAATTCAATGAAGTGGTAGATTAATAGAAACAAAAAGCTGAGTTCAAATTTCAGATAATTATCATTTCAGGAAGAGTCAAAATTAAATCGTCTAAAATGACCGACAAGGGAAACCCAGTTTTATTGCAGTAAAATTTTTTAATAATATACAGTGGGCTTCTAATTTCCTTATAATTCTGTTTAACAGCTGAGGAATAATTCCTTTATTGTACTCTCCTGTGAACCATTTAACAGTGCTTTCTGCTGTGATGGGATCGCAGAAGTCTCTCGCAGTGTTCAATCAATGTCGTTTCTGCTCTCCCATTAGCTGTTTTAATGTAGTTTTCATTCTACTTTGTTTATAATAAGTACAAAGAAAATTATTAGCAGACCTCCTGTGGTGTTGCTCAGAGTATGCCAGAGGATACATTGTTTTATAAGGACAGCAGCACAGTACTATGTGAAGCAGAGTGTATTATGCTACAGTCCATTAGAGTTTAGAAGAAACCAGCAGCAAATAACGGGCTTTCATTTTCTTTTTTTAATAGTTTTTTGAAATATGATGCAGAATTTTACATGTGTGATGAAGTGCGACACATGAAGTGTGATAGACAAGTGTCAAATCTCTGACATATGCTAGTAGATTTCACTTGGTGCTCCGTCATGGTAGGTCAGAGAATGTGGACTTTTATAAGGACAGGAGTGTTATACCATGTAATGCACAGTGTATTATTCTGCTGCTAAAGTGTAGATGTGTGGCCCTTTAAGGCCACCCAGGTTTAATTGCTCTGCATTCTCGAAATCAATGACAGGTCAGATTGGTGTTCTTTTTTCTTCTTTTTTTACTTGTGATTACAAAGGTAAATTAGAAGTTACAGACATTCTGACTCCGTGTCAAGGAGGCATTTTCTGTTGTGGGCGAGCAGGAATGCTGTGTGGTTACTCGTAGATTTCAAGTGATTGGCTTTGTTTTTTTAAATACTTTTTTTGAAGTTTAGCACTGGAAAAAAATTTGCATATTGACAGGTATGATGGACAATACCTGCACCAGATGTACTGTTTTTAGACACATACTGGCAGAGTTCCCATGGCTTTGCTCATGATAAAGAAAATGCTATGCTGTTTTATAATGTCGGGAGCTTTGTACCATGTAATGCACAGTATATTGTACTGCTGCTAATGTAGATCTGTGTTTAAACTAGACCGCCTCATTAGGGTCACAAAGTTTAATGAGAAAACTTTGTCAATTGGAATGTGCTTGTCAGTTTCATCATTTTAAACATTAGTTTGCATTTGTACCAAAGAGTGATGTCTGGAGTGTGCATTTTGTGCTCACTGGTATGCTGTGTACTCAAGTGTATCAGTGAGCTCAAAATGCACACTCCAGACATCACTCTTTGGTACAAATGCAAACTACTAGCAGTAGTAGCTAAGAGGCACTACTAGCAGATCTTCTGTGCTGTTGCTCAAGGTGAGTCAGAAGTTACGCTGTTCCAAGGAAGGAATGTGTGGAAGTTGGGGAGGGGTGGCAACTGCAATGAAAGAATTTAGAAAGAGATCTGTAAGAGGTTTCCCATAGAGACAGTGAAGTGTTTGTTTTTGATTGCTTCTTGGAAAATAAACTTGGGGTTAAATTGGTCTTTGGCATTTGTGCAAACCAGGCGATGGCGAATCGGCAGCCCGTTTTACACCCGCATTGACTTCAATGGAAAACAAAATCGTGCGAGGTGTGAAATGGGCTGCTAATTCGCTGTCACCCATTTTGCACTATCGCCGAAGACCAATTTTGCCCCCATTGTGTTTTCCTTCTGCACTGCAAGTGTGCAGTGGTTGTTACTTCAGACATGTGAGAGTGGCAGTATAAGTGCATACTTAAATAAAGTAGCATATTTGGTGGCAATGCTATTCAGGTATACTACTTATGTGGTGAATCAATGCTTGTTAGAGTTTAGCAGGCTACAGTTGCTGTGCCATATCTCATGGCAATCTGACTTTTAGTGAGAGTACAATGATACATTGACATGACATACAGTACATTCCAGAGTCAAAACAGTCAAGGGTACACTGGAGCACTTGTTTTAAGAGTAGTACAAGGTGTAGGAGCATATTTTATGACAGTTCTATAAGTACAGGTCACATTTTGCTGTCAGTAAGTTGTCACATATGTTCTTGCAGCTTTAAGGAAGTGGTGGTCGCTGTGGTTAATTACACAGAAAGACACTGCAACCTTGGGAGGGTGGAGCCTATGTTCCAGGCCAGTTTGGAAAAAACCTCAGGCGAACTCCAAAGCACTGTTTACATATTTCCTAAAAATGATACCATCCAACGCCAGACTGTGAGCGAAATTAAAAAATAATTTTGCAAACCAACTCAAAATGGTAAATGTCCAAAGAACGCCCATCTCGACTTCCAGCTTAATGCTCTGATACATTTCTAATTACTGGGCACAGTAGCCACTTCCTAAAGAGTTTCATCAATGCATTAAAGGAAAACTCCATTCCCTAGTTTACACATAACTGACAGAACATTCCTCCGGTCTGATTCCTCATACAAATTTATTTTCATCATGTTACCTTATGTGGTAAGAGTAAGTTTTGAATTGAAACTTTTCAATCCAATGCATAGCAGCTGCTAACTATTTTGGAGAGATTGGGGAAAGAATCCTCTGTTTCCTACATGTGGCAAAATCAGGAGTGGTTTCTTTATAAGCAGTGCACAAAGGAAACTGTTGCTGATTATTAGCAGCAGCTATTGCTATTGCGTCAAATACTTAGCAACCTAAGAGCATGTTGTTATGTTTTGTTTCAACTCTTTTTGAATATCTATCCCTATAACCTCCTCCAGCCCTATAACCCTCTGAGAACTCTGCGTTCCTCAATTCTGGTCTCTTGTGCATCTCTGACTTCTTTCGTTCCACCATTGGCGGCCATGCCTTCAGCTGTTGAAGCCTTAAGCTCTGGAAATCCCTCTCTAACCCTCTCCACCTCTCTCTCCTCCTTTAATACGCTCCTTAAAACCTACCTGTTTGACCAAGCCTTTGGTCATTTGTCCTAATATCTCCTCGGTGTCAAATTTTGTCTGATAACACTCGTGTGAAGTGCTTTGGGACATTTTACTACGTTAAAGGCTCTAAAAAAATGCAAGTTGTTGTTATTGTAGATATTTTTGGGGGTTCAGCATCTCTGACTACTTACTGAACCATTTGGGAGCTTGCCCATTTTTAGGGTATTTTGTTTCCTCTGTCTTCTTCCATTGCCTTGTACTATGTATCATTCTTTAGCAAAGAAGAAGGGCAGCCAACTTGCTTGTAGGCCTTTCTCAATACTGGGCTTCAGTCAACTTAAGTGTGGTGTTCAACATTGATTGGGGATGGGGGTGAGTTTGCATTTTGATCTCGCTTCCCTGTGACATAGTGCCTGGACTCTGGGATTCTGCTCCTATCCTAACCCTGACAGGATGACTGAGGTTGAAAATTCACCCCCCATGGGGGTTTCTGAGAGTGGATTCTTGCCTCATCACTCTGGCACAGCACATCGGTGCATCAGCTGTGTCATTCGAGACTCTTTACCCCTCAGAGACAGAAGCATTTTCCTGGCTGAATTTCTTTTTACAAGCTACAACCAGCAATCTATGTGGTCACAGTGCTGTTGTGCCAGAGCCTGCGCTTAGTGTAAAAAAAGTAGAATTGGGGGGGGGGGGGCAATGACCCCACTAGGTAATTAAAAAGTAGGGGTTTGTTGACGTCAAACTTGGGTTTTAAAAGCCAGTAGATCTTAGGAGAAAGATAAGACTAAGGGAGGTAAGGATTTGTTTTTGAGGTTCTGAAGATGGTGCAATGATTATTGTTACAAAATACAGAAAGGATAGAAGGAGGAGGAAAGTACATTTGGAGTTTAGGAGGAACAAGAGGGCACAGTTGTGTGGAGTAATGACCTCTGTAGTATTGGTAAAATAGAGCAACACAATGTAGAGAGATGTTGGAGGCTAGAAGTGAGACATGGAACATCTACCTTTTCTTGTAACCTGTCCAGCAGTGTGAGAAGTGTATTAGAGGAGCATTCAAGGAATATTCAAGTTGTAACAAACTTGAGTTAAGAATTGTCAGAATGAAAATAAATTTTTGGCACAAAAATTAAACCAAGCTTCTTGGAAACACCCTTTGTATTGGGGGTGTGGGAGTTCAGTTTGAGATGAACAGAGTGAGGTCAAGAATGTCAATAGATGGAGAGGAACTCAAAGATAAGAACTGGTAACTGTTGGTTGGAATTTTGAGACATTTACGGTCTCAATTGAATAAGATGGAGGAGATCAATGCTGGGATTCAACACCACACTACAAGAGGAATGAAGGCCGTGTGCACTGAGCGCATATGAATGAAAGGACCTGAAGGACATGCAATCTGAACATTAGACAAAGAAAGTCATTCATATGGAGAAGATACTAAAAGGGAGGATAAAATAGATCCCTATGTTCACGGAGAAAGGATCGGAGGATATCATTACCGTAGAGCTATTGAAGCAGTCATTTATTGCAAGGGGAATGAAATATAAAAGTAGAGATGTTTTGCTACAGTTGTACAGGGCATTGGTGAGACCACATCTAGAATATTGTGTGCGGTTTTGGTCTCCCTATTTAAGAAAGGACATAATTGCTTTAGAGGCGGTTCAGAGAAGGTTCACTCAACTGATTCCTGGGATGAGGGGGTTATCTTATGAGGAAAGGTTGGACAAGTTGGGCCTGTATACATTGGAGTTTAGAAGAATGACAGGTGATCTTATTGAAACATATAAGATCCTGAGGGGACTAGAAGGGGTAGATGCTGAGGGGATGTTTCCCCTTGTGGGAGAGACTAGAACTAGGGGCCACAGTTTAAAAATAAGGGGTCTCCTATTTAAGACGAAGATGAGGAGATATTTTTTCTCTCAGGTTTGTGAGTCTGTGGAACTCCCTTCCCAGAGAGTGGTGGAGGCAGGGTCATTGAATATTTTTAAGGCTGAGTTAGGTAGATTCCTGATTAACAAGGGAGTCAAAGGTTACAAGTAGGTAGACGGGAAAGTAGGGTTGAGGTCACAATTAGGTCAGCCATGATTTTATCAAATGGCAGAGCAGGCTCGAGGGGCAGGCTGGCCTATTGCTGCTCTTTAATTCGTATGTTCGTATGTATGTTCATATGAAATTAAATAGACACAGGCATAGCTTAGAAGACCATGATGGTGAGTTGTTTCCAGAGCAGAGTTCCAAAACAGAGCAACAAGATTAGCAGTGGGACAGCCATTCCAAAAACCATGCTGCCGATCGTGGATTCGGGTAGAACTTTCAACGTGATGGATAATTTGAGAGTCAACAAAAACTTTCATAAAGTGTGGATTTAGGTAATAAGGCAGTAGCTGGTAAGGATCATCTTTCTTATGGATAGGATGAACCCAAACAAATTTTCAAAGAGGCAGAAGAGTGGAAGAGAGACTGAAGAGATGGAATGGTGGGGTAAGTTTGGAAGCACGTGTCTTGGCAATAGTAGGAGACTACCATCAGGAGCAGAGGTCTTATTAGAGCCCAAGGAGTGGAGGATGCGACAGACATTGGTGCCACTTGGCATGCTGTTCTAAACGGACAGGAAGTTAGAGCCAATAGATTTGATTTTGACTGAGAAAAGTTGAAACATTCTACAGAGTTATCAAGATTAGAAGAGTGATTAAGACAGAAACTAAATCAGTGAACTGCGGGAGAGCCACAGGAGGTGGAAGATGGGTGACTGAAAGGAGCTAAAGTGAGCAATAGGGATGCATCCATGAACATAAGAGCACTGATCTCCTTTAGACCAGAGGTACGTAACCCACCACTGTTCCCACTGTCTCAAGAGACGGAGTACTAAAACGAGTGATAACGGGCAGAGGTGACAGAACAACATTTGAGATTTTTTTTTACAACAAATAATACAACTTTTAAGTACCGTAACTCATATCAATTTGTGACACTGTCAAAATCTTGCTTCTGTATTGAATTTGTGAAAAGTTCTTTTATAAAAATTATATCCCATCCTTTCCCGACTCTTCTTGGGGCACAGTTTCATGGTCACGGCCAGCACTCCCATACCTTGTCCAAGTTGCCATTGTGAGCCTAGTCTGTGAGCATCAGCAGGCTATTCGTATGTGGAGGGCATCAAAGACCTCTCATCACGTGATGTCCACATGGACACACTTTCCAGCAGGAGTTGCTGGACGGCACTCAGGAATGGGAAACCCGTCTGACTTTTCTCCTCCCTAGCATAGGCTAATTGTAGCTCCCTGGGTCTCCTGTCCAAGATCAGCTAACCCAGCAAAAAACCAGGAATCACTCAGAGGATATCCCTTGTTCGTGTGGCTCAGTCTCATGCTGAAGTGGCGTGTTTACCCGCCAATCCATGGGGCAATCCAGAGACTCCTTCTTTAAGTAGATATCTGTAGAAATCACTCAAGAGAAGCTCATGGAAAAGCCGGAAACTCTGCATTCAAAACAATCATGCTGGTTTCCATGGTTCAGACTGTTCCGAGAACTTGCCTCAGAAAGCTCTGCAAAATGGGGCTCTTTAAGGAGTCAGAAACACAAATCTCTGAAAGAAACTTGAGACAAATAGTTTTATAATTTGAGAGAAACTTGATCCTGCAGTTTAGAGTTCTAAAAGCATTATATCATTTAATCTTTGGAGAGTTTGGAGGAGGTTTTGCCACTTCATATTTAAAAATAATCAAATTAGGTTTAAATTTAACAAATTTAGCTTTATGAACATGGAATGCAGCCAGATGTAACAGAAGATTAATTGTAAACTCTTTCAGATGGCATTCTTCCAAATGAAAGCACCAAATTGCATCTCCAAGCTCTAATTTTTGCAGGATGTTAAAATTAGTGAAGGTAAATAGACTGAATTCATTCCAAGCTATTTCAATAACAGCGATGCAAGAAAAAATAAGCAGTCAGTTATTTTATTTTCCTTTAAGTCTCTCACCAGGACTTGCGCTTGCAACCTAGACTGACACTCCAGTGCAGTACTGAGCGAGCGCTGGATCGTCGAAGGTCTCATCCTACGTATGAGATGTTAAACCACGTCCGCCTGTTCTCATGGCGCTATACAAAGAAGTGCGTGGTGTTCTCCTGTGACCTGACCAAAATTCCTCCCTCAGCCAACACCACCAGAAAACAAAAAGAGCACAGAGATTCTCCGCAATGTGAGCTTCCTGTGCGCAAAATGGTCACCGTGTTTGTCCACATAGCAACAGTCATTGCACTTCAAAGTAACTCGTCTGTGAAGTGTTTTGAGACATTTTCGAGAGATGCAATAAGGCACTAAATAAATGGAAAATCGTAGCCCAAATTCCTGCTGTGCTCCCGATGGGGGAGTGTAAATTCAAAACGTTGACTTTATAATGTTCGGTATTAACAGGTGGTGCATGATAAGTCACAGCCAGGCAATTCAACACGTAGTAACATTGAGTTACACCTTGTGCTTAGAATAAGGGCTAGTTTTTGCACAAGGCACTGGGCTAGATTTTGGTCTGGGCCAGTTTCCAGACTCGGCGGCTAGCACCTCAACCGAGAGGCCCGAGGATCACTGAAAATTGGTCCTTGGACCTTGGACCTTGTCAGCATACTCAGCGCAAGCTGCCACGCTGGTCGCACCTCCACAGGCAGCTTGCCCGAGCAAAGAGATCAATGTCGGTCCACCTGCCTCGCCGGGAGTGGCTCTCAGCCAAGTCCCTGGAGGGGGGAAAGGAGCGGGCTACCTGGGGTGGGGGGGGTTGCTGGTGGAGGGCGATCACGACTCCTATAGATTCGGAGGAGCACTCTTGCTCCTCCTGGCTCCACTGGAAAAGTTTTAAAATAAAATGCAAATTTACCTTTCGTTGGCGGCCTGGCTCCGCTCATTGGTAACTAATTTCAGCACGGGGCCCTTCAACATGGGCCTATCCACCCGGGACATCTAAGAATAGGGCCCCACGAATTTAGCAGGCTGGACGCAGGCTGTCACACCATTAAATTGGTATGTTTTGTGCCTGTTTTACGGCCAGAAAACGGGCATGACGCATATCAATTTCTACCCCACTGTGTCCGCAGCAATCCTCCTTCTGTCCCCCACAAAAATAAACACAGACGTACCTGTGGGATGCTGTCCGGCTGGAGCACCAGCTGATACTGGACAGAACTATGTGCGGCGCACTCTCCTCCCAGTACTCTCCTGAGATAGCCGCCCATAGGACCATGATTTGAATTTTAAATGGGCCCACCACCTGATTCGGGGGTGGGGGGGAAACCCCAGCCGCCCAACAGTTAGCCCAGGAGAGGAATACCGCGGGCACAGAGATGGTGCGAATGGGGCGATAAGTCATTCTCCACCGTTTTCAGAGTGCCACCACGCTATTTCCGCTGGGCCTCAGAATTTCGCCCTAAGCCTCCCGTTCTTAACATATCTTTCTTAGGAACATGGGAATAGCAGTAGGCCATTCAGCCCCTCGAGCTACGGCACAGCCAGCTATGAAGCAAAACTCCTCGTATTTTGCCCCAACCTCAGAAAAGCAGCTCTTACTACAACAGTGTGTTATTTTCCCATTTCCCACATCAGCCATCTTGTGGGAGGTCTGACTGCGTTTGCCAGTGGAGTGTCAAATTAGAGGCAGTTTTATGTTGTGGGATTACATATCCCCTGGGAACCCAACTCACTCCGGATTTTACTTCTAATGTAGCAGATTGCCCATTCATCCACAGATATGGTACAGAGAGGCCTGACAAAGATGAAGAAGAGAAAACACATTTATAACAAAAAGTAATACAATTCTCCGAAAACAAAAACTGACTTTTGTGCAGTGACGAGTGGCGTTGCGTTTTATTAACATTGCTGGCAACAACTCTTAGTTTATTCTCAGAAGTTGTTATATTTTTATAATTCAGGCACTCTTACATTTCTGTGTCCAACTCTGCTGAACTGCCTCTGACCCTACCTCCTTAATGCGCAGTCACATAAGAGAGGCCTCAACTTATCCCCTGGCCCTTTAAAATTATTCTATTAATTTTTCCAATTGCCGCATTTTTCTCTTCTTTCTCTCCAGAAGGCACTGATTTACACAGACATATGGCACCAAGGGTGCTTGGTCCCCATCACAATCTTGTCTAAGTGGCCATCCTTCATTTGTGAGCCTAGACAGTGAATGTAGGCTATTCAGCAGTGGGGGCATCATCAATGAGGCCGATCTTGTCCTCACCATGATGTCCACTCATGTTCGCTTTCCAGGTGGGGTCATATTCAGGAGCAGGAACCCTGGCTGATTTTACTACAATCTCTTCGCCTCCAACCCCCCGCCCCGCCTCCCACCCAACCGCTAGAGACACTGAGGCCATTTGTAGTATCGCTGCTGCTGCCCCTAACTCAACAGAGACCGAGAATCACACTTGGGACCCTCTGGTCTCTGTTGCTCAGTTACATGATGATTTTACCAGCTGAGCCATTGAGTCAAAAACTAAGGAAAGTGAGAAGTCGGGAAACTAAGCCGACAGCGACCCTACCGTTCCTTAGTGTATTTACACTTTGGGAGTGTTGATTTTGACGCAATTATTTGTATTTAATCTCTTTTAGGCTCCTCGTCCCTGACACCAAACATTGGCCCTTTGAGAAGAAGACATGGGGGTAAATTTTAACCCCCAAAAATGGGTGGGTTGGGGGCGGGTGGGGAGTAAAAATACTCAGTTTTCAGAGTGGGACCGCATCCCGGCTCCAACACGCCTGCTTCTGGGTTTAACCCAGGCAGGTGTGTCTGCATGTGGAGAGGAGACACCAGGAAGTCCATCCCCCACTCAAAGCCGGTGGGCCGATACTTAAAAGTGCAATGGACCTCATTGAGATATTTGAGGTACTTAATATTTTGTGTATTGGAATAATAAAATGAATTTAACCTTACCTGTACGCTTTTCCATCACTTCCCATTCACATCAGGTGAAAGCAGGCGGGATGGGCTGGATCCATGCAGTGAGTGCCTTTATTGCACTGCTTGTGGGCCCAGAGGAGCAGGAGTGCTTCATCCAGGCCCAACAAGCTCACCTGGACGACAGGACCCCAGCGATCGGCCAACCTCCTCCCCCATGGTTGACCCCCACCTACCTCCGACTCTTCAACCGACCTCCAGCGACCTCCGATCTTCTTCCTGGCCCCCGATCTTCTCAGCCCTACCGCAAACTCCTCCCTGAATTCCTCCCCGGCCCGCCCCCCACCCCTCCCCTCCCCCCGATCCTCTCCCCGGCCCATGATCCCTCCCTCCCTCCCTCCCTCTGATACCCGGCTGCGGCCTGCTGCAGCAGGCCTTCCTGCCTGCCAGCCTGTCAATCAGGCTGGCTGCCATGCGCGAAACCCGGAAGTGCCATTGATGGGCCTCATTAAGGTCCGCCCACTTACCTTCCGGCTTTCACACCGGCAAATCTACCCCCCACCCCCAGCTCCCTTCCCGGCTGGAAGTTAAAATTTACCCCATGCAGTCTGCTCTCAGGTCTCTACCAAGGCATTTCTGTAACCCAAGAAAAAGAATAAATTGACTCTGAGTATCTACTTGCTGTCTCCCTACCAACCCCCTTCCCCCCTCCACCACTTTGTTGGCCTGTCCGAGGTTGCAAAAAGCAGATAAACTTTGTTATTTCATTTTTCTTGAGACTGCTGTAATGTGCCCATTTCATTCGGTGCTTGGCTCTGTGATGGTGACCAGAGAGCAGAATGCAGTCACTAGGGGGCACCAAATGCCTGAGCCAAGCACTGTTTGCCTGCACAGCAAAAGTCAGATCATTCTCTGTAACTATTTAAACACTCTGCCGTGCTGAGTTTGCTGATCTCAGCATCAGCAGCAGTCTGGGCGCTTAAAGTGGTCTTAGAAGGGGGGGGGGATTAAATCGGGCAGGGTTCCCACTCCCAATCACCTCCCAGTGACATCTGTTGGAACATGCATACATGTGGATGCCATGTGAGAACGGGATACAGCTGGGCTGGGGTGCCCTCCACAGTAGAATAGCCTACTGACTCTCAGTCTCCAAGCTCACACGTGGCCAATTGGGCTGGCATTGACCGTACCCCAGCAAGGAATCAGCACCTTTGGGTGCTTATTTATCACTTGGAATAAAACAATGCACCTCACAAGCAATTTTTTTTAGTGTTTAATAAAACCTGCCTTTCTTCCACTTGAGTCTTTTTTTTCCACCAATCTTCTTCCCTCGAGGGGCTAACTCATGGATCCACCACAGCCAAGTCCGGTCCTGTCCAAACGCGTGCACTTCTCAGCAGGGGTCACTGGATACCGGCCACGGGCAGGAGCCCTGGCTGATTTGCACCTCCATGGCCCAGGAGTCTCAAAGCCGATTGCAGCATCACTCCCATTTCCCCAGATGAGATCAGACCACTCAGCACTGTTAAAACTGGATAGCGATGCAGTGAAGGATAGAATACTAGAGCCTGGTCTTTAGTTGTTTCCAAGCCTTTATTCACAGAGTTTCCTCTTGCACACACCAGACCCCAGCTAAGCTCTCCTATAAAAAGGATCCAACAGAGTCCCCAATCGATACCCACTACCTGAATACAATTAACCCCAATTGATACAAATCATACAATTAACAAGCACAGGGCATGAATTGAAGCCAGCACCTTCTAGTCTGTACGGCCCAGTGCAAAACGGATGGTACATCTACCCAGAATGCCACAGAGGACACTTCCCTCTAGTCTTTAAGCATAAAATCTGGCCATCAACATGACTGCTTTTCGACAGGTGGAGAAATTTTTTTTTTTGGACAGTATTTTCTCTCCTTTCATGGCCGTGGGAACAGATTACCTGCTTCATGCATTCTGATAAAGCAGCTCCCGAACTGGAAATCAGAAGAGGGATATAACCATGTAAGAGACCCGAATTAGAACTGTCCTCTCTGCCGCTGATTTTCTGTCTCTCCTTATGGGGAGGTGACTGACACCACATCGCCTCAGTATTTCCCAAGTTGGTGCAATGTTTTTGTTTAAATTTGAAATGTTAATCTGGGGAACTTGTTGAGACATAGCGCTTCCCTCAATAGTGTCAGCTGTGGCTCGGTGGGCAGCACTCTCGCCTCTGAGTTAGAAGGTTGTTGGTTCCTGTCACACTCCAGAGACTTGAGCATAAAATCTAGGCTGACACTCCAGTGCCGTACTGAGGGAGCGCTGCATTGTCTTTCGGATGAGACGTTAAACCGAAGCCCCGTCTGCCCTCTCAGGAAGCCCTAAAAGATCCCATGGCACTATTTCAAAGAAGAGCAAGGGAGTTTTCCCGGTGTCCTGGCCAACCTCTCTCATTGCTGTTTGTGGGACCTTGCTGCACGCAAATTGGCTGCCAGGTTTCCTACATTACAACAGTGAAAATACAAATGAAGCAAAAGGGAAAAACAGGATGAGAAAGTGAAGAGAGATAGAGAACAGAGAGAAAAGAGGTGACAGAAGCAGTGAAAAAAGAAAGAAATGGAGAGAGAAAACTGAGAGACTGAGGGTAGAGACAAAGGGGGAAAGAGAGACAAAGGGGAGGGGATAGAGAAGAGAAAAGGAGGTGGAAGCAAATGTAGGACTGAGGAGAGATGGGGAAAGACAATGAAAAGGAGAGGCAGAAGGGGGAGAGTAAGAGAGAAGATAGAGTGGGAAATTTATTTGCTTTGTCATAAGGCAATGTAAAACCCCTATTATACGCACAGGTTTAAGTTCATTAACACGATTACCTCCTGTGCCCCTTTCACTGATCTGTAAGTAAAAATTAATTACTGTTATAGGATGTGAAACTGCCAAAACCATTAATATACAGAGCTGAACATTTCTAAATGGACTATAAACTGAGTGCAATAATTCACCATACAGAGGGGAAGTGGAACCTTTAAGCAGATGTGGAAAGGGGACGCAATTTAAATTTAAAACTAGACTGCTGTCAGGCCACTCAAAGCACTGACATTAACTATTGGGGCCTTGAGTGACAATCTTTTGTGTCACAGTTGTTTTATGTGTCAGAGAATATTGACATTACAAGTAATAAGTTTGAATGAATGACCATTTGACTTGTTTCATATTGACCTGATACCTTCATTCAGTCCTGTTTGAGTGCACAGAACATGGTTACAAACTAGGCCTATGGGGAATGTGATTCTTAATTTTCCCTTTCAAGTTTCATTATTCATTTTCTCAAAGTGTACAGTGAGTGATTGCTGCTTAACCTAAACCATGTTGAACCAGGAGATTTTACAACCTAGTACAATTTTTCACAACATTTGTATGATTTTCAGTCCTAATGGGATGTGTCTGTTCACCAGCTGAAGGCACAGACTTGCTGAGTTACAGATCCACAGGCATTCTTCATATGCGAGCCCAAACCAGGGGGTCCAAATGCGTACAGATATGGCCCCTTTGCCTTATTCATTGACCTTACCGAGATCAGGAGGGATGGGACCCTGGTTATGTATTATGGCGATTTGGCTCCTCGGCCCAAAACAGCCTTGCGGATCCAAACTTTGTGTGTGGCATAAATGGTCAGTGCACTTTTTGGACGTGTGCTGAAACTAACTTGTCCAAATTTGATTAGTTTGAACATATTGATCGATGAGTTTTTGTCAAAAAAACAAAAGTTGGCATTTGGATAAGAACTCTGCATGCTACTGAAACAGATGTGCACATTGGATGCCTTGCTAGTCTTAGTTTGGTTCAGTTAGTAGCACTCTCACCTTTGGATCTGAAAGGCTTGGTTGAGCCCCACATAAAGAATTAAGCACATAATCTAGGCTGATATTCCAATGCATTATCTTGCTAAATCGAGGCCCCATTGGCTAACACTCCTCCCTCAAACAACACCACCAAAAGCAGATTAACTGGGTGTTCATCATAATGTTGTTCCAGAATTGCTGGGCGAGAATGGCTGCAGCATTTTGCTTACATAACAACAGTCACTGCACTCCAAAATCGTTTCATTGTGTGAATCATTTTGATGATGCGATAAGCCACAGTATAAATGCAAGAACAGAATTTCTATCTCTACATATATCACTTCCACTTTTTCTTTGAGCCTAGCTATGAAATTGGATTTGATAAATTTAGCCCAATTCAGAGCAAACACATCAAATGTTGACTGTTATAGCACTCGCCGGTGTGCACGTGGATTGGCATTGGATCACCTCACCCAGCAAAAACACGCCACCCACATGATAAACTGTGACTTCTCCTGATTCTGATCTCTAATGGCCCTGCCCGTGAGGAGGCATTCACACTGTAGCTGTGAAGAGTGGAGCAGCCATGTGACTACCTCCCGATCCAAGTGGACACAGACAGAGAGACAGACTACTGAGGATGACAGTTAGTCAAAGTAAACTTGATCACAAGACTGGCAGCAGAAACTTTCCACCTGACTATTCCACCAGCAGCAGAGTAGGCCTCGTGTCACTTCTTGCTGGGTAAAGCTGTTGTAGGAAGGTTGAATCAGCGGCCGCCCTGTTCAGGTTGGGCATATAATCCAACCGGGGTCCCGTTTATGTAATGGGACCCCTATTTGCGTGGATTTATGAGGCTCCGGCCTGCTTCCAACATCAAACTGCAGTGAGGAGTTAAAATGGTGGCCAGCGGGGACAAGGTGTTAAGGCTGAAGGCTCTATGTTAAAGACCCCCTGCCCTGTTCCCACTGGGTGGAGTGGGTTAAAATTTCCCCCTTCCCCCACCATGACTGAGTTATATTGACCTCCCCATCTCTAGAAACACCAATGCCAATTGTAAACAGATTTTTCAATATGTACTTATTTTTACTTTTGCTTGAGTTGCCTTCAAAATAGATGGCAAACAGGCCCTCCAGTTGGGAGGCGGGACGGACAAAGCCAATCTGACAAGGCCTTTCACAGTATACCCAGTCCGATGGTAATTAAGTTATGCCAAATATTCATAGCAACAGAATATCCTATCATTCAAAATGCTGCAGTTTGTCAAGAAGTGAGATGATTAATATAATGAAGTCTGACTGAACTGTTCAGGGTGTGCTAGCTAATCATTTGTGGTGGATGAGTAATATTTTTTCTGTTTGAATATGTGTTACAGCTGATTGCTTTTTGGCAGTGGTGTATTTTACGGCAGATGTGGATGACATAATGTTCTAACTCTCTGTGGCTGCATCAGGTGCACATCCAGAATCCATGAGAATCTAATCACATCGCACATGAAAACATCTTGGTCTCTTTCCAGATGCTGTGGCCTGGAAATCTTAGTTGAAGAAGCAAAAAAAATATATGGTGGGAGGAGGGAAACTGGGTAATGCAGGGGGTTCAATCCTGGCCTTTGACCTCTGGGACTTGGGTTTGAATCTAGCCCAGACTGATGGGTGAAAGCCCTCTTGGAAAAGTGTTCAACCGTGGCTCATTGGTAGCACTGTCACCTCTGAGTCAGAATATTGTGGGTTCAAGCTCCACTCCAGAAGCTTGAGCCCATAATCTAGGCTGACACTTCAGTGCAGTACTGAGGGACTGATGCATTGTCGGAGCTGCTACTTTTGGATGGGACGTTAAAGCCAAGCCCCCGTCTGCCCTCTCAGGTGGACATAAAAGATCCCATGGCAGTTTTTTGAAGAAGTGCAGGGGAGTTTTCCCCGGTGTCCTGACCAGTATTCATCCCTCAACCAACATCACCAAAAACAGATTATCTGGTCATTTATGTCATTTGCTGTTTTGACAGACCTTGCAGTACATGAATTGACAGCTTGGTTTGCCTGAAATGTCAACATTGACCACATTTTAGAAGTGATTTATTGGGTGTGAAGCACTTTGGGGCATCCTGAGGATGTGAAAGGTGCTATATAAATGCAAGTTCTTTCATTCTTTCTTGTCTTTCTACATCTGCTGGTTGTAAAGGCTCAGTGTGAAATGAAATATGGATGATCTTAATCCAGTTCATGGTGGGCATGTACCCGTAGCATGAATCTGCTCCGAATATGGCAGTAATTAGCAATCAGAGAGGCTGCAGGATGGCCGGTGTGAGAAAATGGAAAATGTCACACTAGGCCAGTATGAGGGAATACTTATCTAGGCTGAGGCACAACAGTTGGGATTGTGCATCTAACCATGCTATATCTAACCTATATGTGTTTGATGCTGACTCTGGCTGTTCATTCTCCCACATTAACATCTTTCTGCTTGATGAACTCAAATAAATGTAACTTTATAAAGCACTTGAGAGAATAGGGAGGAGGGGTTGCCCAGATCAGCTTCAAGCATTTCTACTGAGTAAAAGCGAATGGCTTGTCCAAATGTGATACCCTATGGTTCCTTTATGTGTGAGCATGTCAGCTCTTGCACAGATCTGCTTTCTACTGGGCAAAGGAGGCTTACTAATCATCCTGCACTCAGTGAGTGTCTCACCATCTATCACCATCTTGCCTGAGGATCGTGCTCTCCTGCCTGTATGGACTGTACCAGTAATTCTTGGCATTTCTCTTGTCATGCTGGAACCCAATAGAAAACAAATGATCATAATGGAGGCAAAGCTATCCCAACATTCACAGCAATAGTGAAAGCCCGCTATTAAACTGCAGGCCCTACAGGTTCAACAGAGGCCTTTCAGCCATGTTTCTGCCTTTAGTATGAATCGATCCCTCAAGTATACAGCTCGCTAATGAGAATCTCACACTGAGGATCTGTGAAATGTTGACACTCTGCAGATAAGACGTAGCAGAGATGTCAGTTTTAGTACAGAAGACACAGTACAGAAGAAAGAAGAAGAAAGAACCTGTATTTATATCATGCCTTTCACAACCTCAGGACACCCCATAGTGCTTCACCGCCAAGTACTTTTGAAGTGTCGTCACTGTTGGCAGTACCTGCAAATTCAGCAGCAGATTTACGCACAGCAAGGTTCCATGAACAGCAATGAGATAAATGACCAGACAATCTGTTTTTGTAACGTTGGTTGAGGGATAAATTTTAGTCAGGACATTGGGAGAACTCCTCTGCTCTTCTTCAAATAGTGCCATGGGATCTTTTACATCCACCTGAGAGGGCAGATAGGGCCTCAGTTTAATGTCTCAGCCGAAAGATGTCACTCCCTGATACTGCACTGAAGTGTCAGCTGAGATTATGTGCTCAAATCTCTGGAGTGGGAGTTGAACCCACAACCTTCCAACACAGGGGCGAGAGTGCTACCTCAGTGTTTGACAGAAAGAAAGTAAATAGATCCTTTCCGGGGCCATTGGTTTTGGTAACTGAATGAGTCAGATTCTGCTGTTGTTACATGGAATTCTGGGAGTTTTACCGGTGATTTGGGAATTGCACTCAGTAATTATGTCCATTTACATTCAGGGCCATTGGTTTACAGTGACTGAATGAGGTAAATTATGTTTCTGTTACATGGAATTCCCAAGATGCTTACTGGTGCTTTGGGAATCAAATTCTATGACTGTCCACTTTTCTGTGAGGACTTCATTGGATTATGTTGACTTCAACACCTATCTCTTGTCTCTTCAGTAATCAATGCAATGCTTATTTTGGTACTTCAAATGATTTCAGTCCTTCAGATTGTTTTTAGGCAGTTGTGTTATTGATGGAGGGGCCAGTATTAATTTATATAGAAGTGGCACATGCCTCTCAATGTATGCCTCCTATTCAAATGGTGTTTAGTAAGAAATAGGAGCAGGAGTAGGCCATACAGCCCCACGAGCCT
This sequence comes from Heptranchias perlo, assembly GCF_035084215.1. Lineage (NCBI taxonomy): Eukaryota > Metazoa > Chordata > Chondrichthyes > Hexanchiformes > Hexanchidae > Heptranchias > Heptranchias perlo. The sequence continues at coordinate 66,715,197 of NC_090338.1, forward strand.
ATTCCACCATTCAATAAGATCATTGCTGATCTTCGACCTCAACTCCACTTTCCCGCCTGATCCCCATATCCTTTGATTCCCCTGGAGTCCAAAAATCTGTTTACCTCAGCCTTGAACATATTCAATGACTCAGCATCCACAGCCCTCTGAGGTAGAGAATTCCAAAGATTCACAGCCCTCTGAGTGAAGAAATTCCTCCTCATCTCAGTCCTAAATGGTCAACCTCTTATCCTGAGACTATGCCTCCTAGTTCTAGACTCTCCAACAAGGGGAAACAACCTCTCAGCATCTACCCTGTCAAGCCCCCTCAGAATCTTATATGTTTCAATGAGATCATTCTTCTAAACTCCTGAGAGTATAGGCCCATTCTATTCAATCTCTCCTTATAGGACAACCCACTCATTTCAGGAATCAATCTAGTGAACCTTCATTGCACCGCCTCTAAGCCAAGTATATCCCTCCTTAGACAAGGAGACTAAAACTGTACACAGTACTCCAGACGAGGTCTCACCAAAGCCCTGTACAACTGTAGTAGGACTTCCTTACTCTTGTACTCCAACCCCCTTGCAATAAAGGCCATCATGCCATTTGCCTTCCTAATTGCTTGCTGTACCTGAATGTTAACTTTTTGTGTTTCTTGTATGAGGGCACTCAGATCTCTCTGAACACCAACATTTAATAGTTTCTCACCATTTAAAAAATATTCTGTTTTTCTATTTTTCCCACCAAAGTGAATAACCTCACATTTCCCCACATTATACTCCATCTGCCACCTTCTTGCCCACTCACTTAACTTGCCTATATCCCTTTGCAGACTCTTTGTGTCCTCCTTACAGCTTACTTTCCTACCTAGCTTTATATCATCAGCAAACTTTTTAACCAATCTTCTATCCATGTTAATATATTACCCCCAATCCCATGAGCCCTTATCTTGCGTAACAACCTTTTATGTGGCACCTTATCAAATGCCTTTTGAAAACCCAAATATACTACATCCACTGCTTTCCCTTTATCCACCCTGCTAGTTACATCCTCAAAAAACTCTAATAAATTTGTCAAACACGATTTTGCTTTCATATGTTATAAAAGAAATACTTAAGCATTGGGAAGGACACTGAAAGAGCAACAAGACTGAACTCAAATGTAAAGGAGGCGAGTTATAAGGATCACAAAGATAAGTACAGATGAGGGAGGTCATTGAGCCCATCTCATCCATCCTTCCATCACAGTATCTAACTGACTCGAATGACTCCCAAACTTTTGCCTCAATTACCCTACCCAGAAGACCATTCCAGGTATCAATAACTCTTTACATGAAGAAGTACTTCCTGACATTCGTTCTGAACTTGCCTTTTAGCAGTTTGTACCTATATCCTGCAGTTGTGGTTTAAGAACTAACCTTTTCTGTTCCATTTAGTATCTTACATACCTCTGTAAAATCCCCACTTATTTGCTTCAAGGTTGAAGAGTCCTGGGCCGTTTTAACTCCCACCGGGAGCGGACGGCAATCCCGCGTGGGTGTCTTCGGCGGAGGCCCGGCAAATTTTAACTACCGGGCCCTCATTTGAATGCGGCAAACCGCCAGCACCAAAAAGAAGCTGCCAGCAGCAAGGTAAGTTCAGGAGGGGTGTTGTTTAAGGTCTTGCGGCTGGCGGAGTCTGAGGTAGCAGAGGCCCATCTTTACCTTGTTGGGCCCAGAGGAGGACTCCTGCACACTAAGGAAGGTTTGATCACTTACCTTCAGTGGCCTCGCTGGCCTCTCAGCTGTTTCACCTGGTGAGGCAGCCACATCGGATGCCCCCTTCAGGAGCGGGTTAAAATGCCATTGGGATCCCCGATTTGCATTTATGAATGAGGCGCCAACCGGGAGTCTGCCGGGAGCATCATCCACCGGCAAAGCCAGGAGCGTCAACCGATACCTCCATCACTGGTGGTAACGGAGCTGCACCATTTTAACTGCTCCCCCATTCGCCTTCTCGTCGATCGGGGAGAGTTAAAACTCCCCTTTCCAAGTTTTTAAAACATAAGAACATAAGAAATAGGAGCAGGAATAGGCCATACAGCCACTCGAGCCTGCTCCGCCATTCAATAAGATCATGGCTGTTCTTCTACCTCAACTCCACTTTCTCGCCCGATCCCCATATCCCTTGATGAAAATTCTATCTATCTCAGTCTTGAATAAACTCAACGACTGAGCATCCACAGCCCTCTGAGGTAGAAAATTCCTCATATTCACGACCCTCTGAGTGAAGAAATTCCTCCTAATCTCAGTCCTAAATGACCGACCTCTTTTCCTGAGACTATGTCCCCTAGTTCTAGACTCTCCAGCTTAGGGAAACATCCTCTCAGCATCTACCCTGTCAAGCCCTCTTAGAATCTTATATATTTCAATGCGATCACCTCTCATTCTTCTAAACTCCAGAGAGTATAGGCCCATTCTACTCAATCTCTCCCCATAGGACAACCCTCTCATCCCAGTGAAACTTTGTTGCTCCGCCTCTAAGGCAAGTATATCCTTCCTTAGGTAAGGAGACCAAAATTGTACACAGTACTCCAGGTGAGGTCTCATCAAAGCCGTGTACAATTGCAGCAAGACCTCCTTGCTTTTATACTCCAACCCCCTTGCAATAAGGGCCAACATACCATTTGCCTTCCTAATTGCTTGCTGTACCGGCATACTAACTTCCTGTGTTTTGTGTACAAGGACACCCAAATCCCTCTGAACAACATTTAATAGTTTCTCACCATTTAAAAAAATTCTGTCTTTTCTAATCTTTCTTATTTTTCAAGTCTTGAATATTACACTTGGAAGGATTAATGAAGTTTAAACTCTACTGTCCGGAGAGAAAGTTTCCCTTTCTAATTTTCTTTCCTCTCATGAAAGCGCTGACTCTTGCAGGGGTTACGGTTTCACAGACACTGGTCTTCCTCTGTTACCTCATCTGAGCAGCCATTCTTCATGTGTGAACCTAGACAGTGAGCCTGATTGTGCCCTCACTCAAAATCTATGGATCCTCACTTTCCATCTCGGGTAGTTGTATCGAAAGAAGAAGCTTGCATTTATATAGCGCCTATCACAACCTCAGGGCATCCCAAAGTACTTCTCAACCAATGAATACATTTTTTAAAGTGCAGTCATTGTTGTTTTGCAGGTAACACATGGCAGCCAAATTGCACAGAGCATGGTCCTACAATCAGCAACAAGATGAATGGCCCGGTTATCTGTTTTTGGAGATGTTGATTGAAGAATCAATGTTGGCCATGGCCCCGGGAGAACTTCTCCTTCTTCAAAAAAGTGTCATGGGATCTTTTACATCCCCCTGATCAGGCAGACGGGGCCTCAGTTTAAAGTCCCATCTGAAAGATAACACCTCCAACAACGCAGCACTGAAGTGTCAAGCCTAGATTATGTGCTCAAGTCTTGGATTGGGGCGTGGACCCCAAACCTTCTGACTGCAGAGTGAAAGTGTTACCTCTGAGCCACGCTGACACTCAAGATTAGGAATCCATACTGATTCCCCCCCTCAAAACACAGGCCAATCATGGCACCTTCACTACCACAGGAGCTGAGATCAGCTTACTCAGCACAGATCAGCAATTGAACTGGAGCCTGCCTGTTCTTATATTGCTCAGCCCCACACTAGACAGTGCATTCATCAGTGAAGCCATTCTCCTCTTTAAATAGAACAGTCTGCACCTTCTCTGCACAAGTTGCTTTTCATGTGGCCGTTAAAGACGGGCTCTACAGCACATGGAAACTGGGTGATTTTCTGAGAGAAAGAGAAAAAAAAACAAGCATGTATTTCTTGTCACTCTTTTGTTTTTGTTGGCCTGCATGGTAGGGCTGAGTGAATTACCTCCCATGCAATCCAGGCCAAATAAGAAGGGAAAAAAAAAAGTCCTGTTCCCTCCTTCGGCTCTGCTCCAGGTTTCCATTGTGCTAAGGAAAATAAATCCAAGCTGGAACTCAGCAAAGCTCAGTGCTAGTCGGCCGCCCAAATTTCAGAACAGCTTGGCTCTGCACTCATCCCCAATCACCAGACTTTCTTTGCTCCAACAGGATCTTTTTTCCAATCTTCCCTCCAGTTTTCTTCTCCTGAAGGTTTTGACTCTCTCATTGGTGTACTGACACCAGTTGGCCTTCAGTAACTTTTCCCAGTTCTTCATGTCTGAACTTAGGCAGCAAGTGCCTGCAGATTATTCAGCCATGGAGTCCAAGCCCCATCCTGTCCTCACCTGGCGGCCAGACACGTATACACTTCCAGTAGTGGCCATTGTATAGTGATCAGGAGCCCTGGTTGGTTCTCTCATCCCTAACGTGGTGACACTGTGCCAATTATATCACCCCCACCCCCCGCCATCCCCCCTCACTGCAGCTGAGATCAGCTAGCTCAGTAGAGGCCTGGACCCTGCCTGGTCTCCAACGGCTCAGAGATGGAGAAGTTACTTCTGAACCATAACGACCCAGCAGGCTATCTGTACAGCTTCAGGAGGCATCATTACCTATGCTGAAATCATTGATACTTGAAGACAATCCATCATTTTCTCCTGTTTTCATGTGTCAAAATATTTGTTGATACTTTTCAAATCTCATTTGGCATCTACGTGGCCTCCTGGCAGGAGGACACGACAGCCCTTGACACCCTCAAGCTGGCAACGTTCAACACTTAAGTAGAAGGAAAATTAGGCTTCTCTTTTCACAATAATAATATCTGATAACACATAAAGTTCTGCTTTGGGAAATAAAGGACCCCAATTTATTAATTCAATTAATAAAGTCCTTTCAAGGAAGAGGAACTCCCACCCCTACCTAGTCTGGGAATTACTAGATGAAAAAAGACCAAGGTCCATCTAGTTTGCCTTCTCCTATCCTGATCGTCACATGATACAACGATAATGGAGTTGTTGACTGGTCATAGCAATCAATCTCTATCAATTAATCTATAACAGACCCCGACATGACACGAGAAAAACCCCAATAGTGAAGAGCTTTGGGAACTATTGGGGCTAAATTGGTTAACCCCTGAAAACGGGTGCTGGGATTGCGGTGCGCAATTAACCTGCATCTGTTGGTTGCGATTCAGACAGCATGTAACATTCGTGCTGCCTGATCATTTAAATGATTGCTGCATACAGCCAGCGCTACCTGCACTATTGATTGGCTGCACGCATCAGCAGGGAGCCCCGATATCAGGAGTGGCTAGCGCACTGAAAGGCAGCCTGAAGGTGCACTGTGACTGCAGGAAGTGCTGGAATTCGTTTGGCAGCTAACTCTGTGCTGCAGGATAGTGAGGAATGGCTGCAGCCGCGAGACAGCGTGCACCAAGGTTCTTAGATGGTGCACTAGAGGCCTTGGTGGAACAGGTGGAGACACAGAGGGTCATCCTGTATCTACGGGGGGGAGGGGGGTGCAGGGGGCCCTCCAGACATATGTTCACGAGGCAGTGGGAGGAAGTCGCGCACGAGATCAACGCCAGGAGCATCGCACCACACACGTGGATGCAGTGCAGGAAGAAGTTCAATGATTTGACACGAGTGGTCAAGGTGAGTGAGTTCAACTGTAGGTTTTGCATTAATACAGAGACATGTCTGAAGCAGTAATTCTCCCACATTCCACTGTGTGTGTTGTTGATTCGTCTGGTGACCTCTCACCTATCCTTCCATCTTAGGATTTTAGTCAATGGCCAAAGTTTTCCATACTCAGGGAAAAGGTGGAATTCCCAGAATTCTTACAAGCCTGAACTTCCAAAGCAGCATTCAAACCTTGGATGGCAGATGTTTGTGCTGCAATGGAAGCTGTCACATCAGTCTTCAGATGCTGCATCATGGTGGATTCCATATGTGTGCTGATGGAGGTGACCACCCGTTCCATGTGGGAAAGGATGGGTTCCAAGCTCTGCGCAAAGCCCAGTGCCAAGTTGGAGCTGGGCTCCTCCATGCCCCTTGCCATTGTGTGAGGCTTTCTGCCAAGCTTTCCAGTGCACTCTGTACGCCCATCAGACTTCTTCTGCAGCCTGGCCCATCAAAGTCATTATTTGACTCTTCTGCAGCAGATCTAGTGAGCGACCTCACTCTCCAGCGAGCTGGCATCTGTGGAATCCATTACCCCGCCCCAGCTCCTGTGCCCGGTGTCTCACCATGTGCAGATCCTTCCTCTATCCTAGCCTCTAAACTACGTGCAATGTCAGTCTCTGAGCTGGTGGCTGCGAGTGTAAGATTGAGTGACAGTGTGTCTTCATCATCACTGTCATCTTCCTCTGCCTTCTCTGACTGGCCAGGTTCCAGTTCTTGAGTATCTGAAATGACAAAGGGAGACAGGTAGAGTTGTGCGGGGAGAGGAGAAAGTAAGACGTGCGTGCTCACAACACACACAGTAGAATGTGGGAGAATTACTGCTTCAGACATGTCTCTGTTTTAATGCAAAACCTACAGCAGGTGGTCAACGATCAGAAAGGCAGTAGGCCATTGAAAGAGGCAACTGCTCCAGACGTGGTGGGGCCATGTCTTTGTTTTAAAGCAAAACCGATCAACACCTAGGACATTGGATACAAAAGGAGCCCTGTATACCAGGTGATCAACAATCGGAATGAATCGTAGAAGAACAAAGGCCCATCGAGAAAAGCAATTGCAACATGATGAGAGACCATCAAAAGCCATCAAAGATTCTTATGGACTTTGTAAGAACTGTTTAAACAGACATGAAGTGCCTCATTTAAGTGACGAAGAGTCATTGTAAGAGGAGGGGTATATAAGTGGAAACTCGAAACCCCTCTCTCTCTTGCTTGCTCTTGTGTTCTGCTCCTCTTGTTCTGCCTGTCTCCTGGAGGAGAGCAGCTTCCAGCGAAACCACCAAACCCTATGTGAGAGAACCGGTCAGCCAGACCTGCAAGTGCAAAGGATTGGTGAGCCTCGACCATACATGTGTGTGTGTGATAGGTGTCTCCAGGGTCCCCACCAACCTCTTAGTTTAGCGGGATAAATAACTGTAGTGGGTGTGTGTAACTCAATGTACTGTGTAGGACCGTTTGTGTTGGTATCTTCTTTGTGTTGACGGTATAATAAAACCAACATTCCAATTCAATTCAAACACCGCGTTTGTGTGTTCTCTGTGCTATTTGACTGCATGATCCATCACCGGGTGCGTTAGCGTAAGTCCCGTTTTCCTGAACCCCCGATCCGTGAGGTATAAGTGTTCCTTGGCTAGACCGGGGACCAGATATCTGCACCGATCAAAAGGGTGAGAACAACCCCAAAACACCCTACAGAGGAAATGGCGAGCCAGGTAGGAGAAACAGGCAGTGTGCCCGTTGGATCACTGAGTCGTAGCACAGTAGAATTGAAAGGGATGGAAAGGCGGATTAACAGAAATGCCTACACGAAGATTAATGTGGCTAAGCAGTGGACTCTGGACTTGGTACACTCCAGCTACCCGCAGCAGAGTTCGGCGGTGTGGACGGGGTCCAAAGACCATAAGAAGTCTCAGGAGAAAGCCATTTGGTTGCTGTGTCCAGTGAAACAAGTCCAGCTGTTAAGAAAGCAGCTGGACAGGCTAGAGCAGGAACTAGAGGCAGCAGCTAGGGAAGCAGAAGCAAGGGGTGTAGTGTTGAGCCAGTTGTTAGAAAGGCTCCACTACACAGAGCGTGAGATGAGTAACCAAGTAAAAGCCTCCCGGACTGAGGTAGAATTCCTAAGGGGCGAGCTGACCAAGGCAAGAACCCTGGTTAGGAACAGTCAGGATGAAATACGGGCATTAGAGTATGAGAATGCAGAGCTGGACGAACGCCTCGGGGATACGAGGGGCGCGTATATGGTGATGAAAGGAACGACCCAGGGAGGGACAGATCATATCTGTGCCGGGAAAGGATTCAGGAGTTAACCCAAGCTCTGTCCAACGCCAGAGGAATGGTGTGTCTGGTAGCGCTGGGAGCAGTCTCGGTGGCCAAGCTGCAGGTAATATAGGGAGGCAGCACAGGCAGAGTCAATTTCTGCTGGAGCCACAGCGCTGCCAGGAATGGAAGGTCGGGGACCAGGTGATGGTCCGTAACTATGCCCGCGTAGGGGCGTTCGAGCGACTGTACATGGGGCCATTTATCATCGTAGATAAGGCTAGCCCCATGGTTTATGCAGTGAAGCTCCCCAGGAGGACGAGATGGCTGCACATCAATCAGTGCAAGCTATATACTCCTAGGGAGGAGAGAAGGGCAGCCAAGGTGAAGGACGGCACAGGTCAAGTGTCCTCGTTGGCGAGCTGTGGTTTCCCACCGATCATGTGGGATGACGAGGACGAGGCCAGGGTAGGGGTGAGAAGGCGCGACCGGAGCGGTGGACGCCACCAAACTCACCCCCGCAGCGTTGCAAAAACCCTGGCTAGTTTCCCTGTAGTCGTGGGTGGCTTTGTCCACAACCATGTATATAGTAGTTTCAGCTTGTGTTGTACAGTTTCACAATAATGTTTGTTTTATAATCACGGACCTGTGGAGGTAGTCGCCTCGCACCGAGGATTATGGTGGAGCTTGTTTGTTTTTTGGGTTTCAGAGAGCATGAAGGCCCAGCGGAAAAGGGCAGCACACGGCGCCATATTGACAATGGCATTCATCCTGGGAATGCTTCAGACCGGGAGCGCGAAGAGGGGAGATACTGAAGCATTCTTCGTGTACGGATGTACTGGAGGACTCGGACCGACGGTGACTAAAGGGGGCGCGGGGACAGTGGACGGACAGGGTCAGTATTCCCATGTGGGGAGGTGGCGTACGTGGGTAGGGTCGAATTCGACGCGCTACCTGAATGAGACAGGGTACACCTTCGGGGAAGCATCCGTGCCATGTCTCCGGACTCGGATAGTCGCCAACAGGGTCATGGTGGCTGAAGGCAAGCGCATCTGCCTCAGATGCGCGGGACACAATTCCCTGGCAAGATGGTGGTGGTTGAGGAAGTTAGATCAGGACAAGGGCAACGCCACAGCAGCCTGGGAGAGGCTAGGGAACGACACCTACCGGACTATCACAGGGAAACAAGGGGGTGTAGACATATGTTGGAACAAGTGGTGGAAGAAGGAACAAGGGATTTATTTGTGTGTGTGGGAATCGTTGTGGGTCTGTCCGAAGGGTGTGTCGATTGCCTTCCAGAGGCAATGGCAGGACGAAGGGACAGGTATTGGATGGTACAGGAGTCACATTTCCTGTGTGTCCCTGGATCCCTACAACACAATAAATGCCACCGAGATTGTGACACAGGAGAAGAGGCCCCCGCCAACACCCCGACCGGTTAGGGAAGATGAGATAGGTTGTCCGCACACCACACCGGGTCCCGGAAATGGGCTAGTGTTAGTCCCCACGGGAAGGGTATTATATCACGAGGTACACCATCAGATCGCCTCAGTGATTCTGAACCTCACGCAAGTCCAGTTACCGTCATGGTGCCCGGTAGAGATGGAGCAATTGTACGAGACATTGCTCAGAACCATGTACCATCAGTTCTATGAATTAAGCTACAGAGAGGATCACTCAAATGTTGAGAGAAGCGACAGGGAAGGCGCCGGTTCTAGTAGGTCCAAGCGTGGACTGATAAACAATGCGGCGACTGCGTTCAGTACGGGAACGTCGGTGATTAATGGTCTGGATAATGCTGAGTTACAGGTGCAGATAAACACCCTCAGGAACCAGTTGGGAAAGGTCCTGGGGGACGGGAACGAGATTGTTATGAATGAGTTGCATGAGGACCAAGCAATGACCATCCACTTGCGTGAAGTGATCGCCCAGCTTGAGTCTCATGCTAGTACCATAAACGCTTTGATGAGGGAATATAAGACTGCCTCTGCTCAGGCGGTGCGGAACGACGCTTGCGTGTTTTACGGTGCCTGGCTGTTAAATGAAGGACGCAGTAATTTGGAAGACCTTAGGGAAGGTCGCATCCCTTCATGGGTCACGAACAGGCACCTCGCAGTGATCAGTCCGTACCACAATGAGCTGAGTTTGTGTCAGCTTCGGTCGGCCTCGGAAGCGTTCCAAGTTCCAATGGACTGCGGCCGGTCGAACCACACAATCATGGGGATAGTGTTACGGTTACTGGTCCTCAGCAGGGGTCAGGGGCCTGCGCCGGTATACTGAGTTGAAAGCATTGGGGTAATAAGGAACGGTGTCCATGTGCGACACCGGGAGGTCCCAGCATAAGTGATCCTGTGGGAGCACGGTATGGGTGGGAGTGACCTGCAGGGATGTCAGATACATGGGGAACACCTTGTCCTGTGCCCTCAGCATCTGAACCTGTTTGATCAACCGGTGTGTGGGTTTAAATCAGAGGGAACTGAGCCGTTGAGTTGTACCATGGAGGCGATGGATGGGGATCACGTATCACCTCAGGTGGCATACTCTGGGAACGGCACGTATAGTGTCACCACGGGGGTGGACAGGTACAGGGTTCACGAGGACACATCCTGTAACCGAGAGCACCTTCTGCTTTAGGCCCAGCACCAAAGTACAGATTGGGAATAAGCAACTGCTTCCGATCGCAGGGAAGCAGTTACGGTTGGAAATCAATGATTCTGTGGGTGACTTGCAGTGGTATCTGGCCACGTTTGGGTACGACATCCCACCTCTGCCTGATCACCTCACAGCCTTGGTTAAAGCAGTGGAACTGGTTCAGGCTCATTTTTACAAACTGGAACAGCACAGTAGAGAGATAGGGACAGCGATCCTGGATATGGTATCGCCATCGTGGTGGGACTTCGGTTTAAATATAGAGATTCCACCGTGGATCCGAATAATTTCACATGTTCTAGTTGTGTTACAGCTTCTCATGGTTCTGTAACTGATACGAAAAGCTTGTGCGGAGAATCGAGACATTCTCCAGCACAGATGGGACCGGTTGCTGGAAAGACCCACCGGGGCCCCGATATACAGCCCATGAGATGCACGACAAGCTATGATGAGTTGTTTTAAACTTTGCGATTAAAGGTTTTTATTTCTCTGTAATGAAAAGTCCAAAAGCTTGTACAAGCCTCTGTAGACAAAAGTTTGACCAAAGGGCATCTTCTGCAACGTAAGGTCAGATGCTGGTGTTTGTAATGTAATGTTTCACATGTACAGTTAAGTTGATTTTGAAAATGTGTATGTAACTGAGAGGGGGGAATGGACGAGGCAATGCCTCCCCGAGTTAGTGTAACGGGGGAGGGAGAGCTTGGTTGGCATCGCTGGGGGGAGCTGATTCACACACGCGCCGCACCAGGAAGCATCAACCAGGGAAAAGTACGTTTCGAGGAATCCATGTCCTTTACAGGACTCGCTTCCTCGTAGGGGCGACTGTAAGAATTCTGGAAATTCCACCTTTTCCCTGAGTATGGAAAACTTTGGCCATTGACTAAAATCCTAAGATGGAAGGATAGGTGAGAGGTCACCAGACGAATCAACAACACACACAGTGGAATGTGGGAGAATTACTGCTTCAGACATGTCTCTGTTTTAATGCAAAACCTACAGCAGGTAGTCAACGATCAGAAAGGCAGTAGGCCATTGAAAGAGGCAACTGCTCCAGACATGGTGGGGCCTATTCGTTGTTTTAAAGCAAAACCGTTCAACACCTAGGACGTTGGATACAAAAGGAGCCCTGTAATACCAGGTGATCAACAATCGGAATGAATCGTAGAAGAACAAAGGCCCATCGAGAAAAGCAATTGCAACATGATGAGAGACCATCAAAAGCCATCAAAGATTCTTATGGACTTTGTAAGAACTGTTTAAACAGACATGAAGTGCCTCATTTAAGTGACGAAGAGTCATTGTAAGAGGAGGGGTATATAAGTGGAAACTCGAAACCCCTCTCTCTCTCTTGCTCTTGCTTGCTCTTGTGTTCTGCTCCTCTTGTTCTGCCTGTCTCTTGGAGGAGAGCAGCTTCCAGTGAAACCACCGAACCCTACGTGAGAGAACCGGTCAGCCAGACCTGCAAGTGCAAAGGATTGGTGAGCCTCGACCATACATGTGTGTGTGTGATAGGTGTCTCCAGGGTCCCCACCAACCTCTTAGTTTAGCGGGATAAAGTACTATAGTGGGTGTGTGTAACTCAATGTACTGTGTAGGACCGTTTGTGTCGTTATCTTCTTTGTGTTGACGGTATAATAAAACCAACATTCCAATTCAATTCAAACACCGCGTTTGTGTGCTCTCTGTGCTATTCGACTACGTGATCCATCACCGGGTGCGTTAGCGTAAGTCCCGTTTTCCTGAACCCCCGATCTTGATGTATAAGTGTTCCTTGGCTAGACCGGGGACCAGATATCTGCACCGATCAAAAGGGTGAGAACAACCCCAAAACACCCTACAGGCTGCTGCTATCGTGGCTCTGGATTCCAATGTGGAATGGGGCTTCCAGAGAGTTACAGCGGTCCAGCAATCTGTTCTCCAGCAGATCACCATGATTGCTGAGACACCGCCCCGGGAGAGTGGCAGTGGCGCCACAGAGACGAATCTGCTGTTTTCTCTCAGGATGACAGCATTCCTGCTCCCACCCCTGTCACTGTGCCACTGCCCCTGCTGTTGCCTGTCAGCCAGCCGGCCCAGACTGCTGCAGCCCAGGCCGAGATGTTGCAGTCTGAAGCCGGGCCTTCCTGGCCCAGAGCTGCTCGAGGTCGTCCTCCAAGGCCACCTGCATTCTCTTCAAGTGAAGGTCAGCAGCCTTCCACCACCCATGCTCCAGCCACTGGGGATGCACTTCGTAGGAGCTCTATGAAAGGTAAAGGCACATGAACAACAGGCACTAAGAGAATGTACAAAGGTGAATAGTATCAGTTTGTTTGAATCATTTGATGTGTTAATTTATAAATGTGGTTATGGATTTGCATTTGGTGGTGGTTTTCATTTCTGCGATGAGCTGAGGGAGGAAGCAATCTGTAATCACAAGGAGGACGATTTGATGGTCATGTGGGAGAGGAAAGGTAAGGAGTATGGGACTGTTGGTGAATGGGGAGGTGTCGTTGAGGTTACTGCTATCGCTCATTAATAACTTGATCACACAGAGCCCTGGCAGACAGGGCCTGTCTTCCTTGTTGCCTCCCTGCCTCTTCCTCCACTTCCTCCTCCTTCTCCACATCCTCCCCCGTCTCTTCCTCCTCCTCCTCTTCCTCTGGCTCTGGCTCAGGTTCTTGCTGGATAGGTGGTGGCAAGGGCTGTCCCCTCATAATGACGAAGTTGTTCAGCATGCAGCATACTTCGACAAATCTTGATACCCGCTCAGCTGAGTACAGCAGGGCTCCTCCAGATCGCTCCAGGCAGCGGAAACATTGAGGACGCCCATGGTGTGCTCGATGATGTTCTGTGTGGCAACATGGCTCTCATCGTAGGCCTGCTGTGCACATATGCGTGCCTACTGGACTGGAGTCATGAACCACTTCATGAGGAGATAACCCATGTTGCCCACTAGCCAGCCTTTGATTTGCCGTGCTTGTTAAAATATAGATGGCTCATTCGACTGTCACAGAATGAATGAATCATGACTGCTGCCAGGATAGCTGGCATTGACCTGCATGATGCGCTGCGTGTGGTCACACACCAGTGCACATTGAGGGAGTGGAATCCCTTTCTGTTCATGAATATGGCCGAGTTCAGATGTGGAGCATGCATGGCAATAAGTGTGCAGTCAATGGCACCCTGCACCATGGGGAAGCCTGCAATGTGAACAAACCCTCATGCTCGCTCATGCTGCTTGTCTCTGTCAAGAGGGAATGTGATGAATCTGTTTCTGAGTGCGTACAGAGCCTCAGTGACCTCCCTTATGCAGCAGTGCACTGCAAACTGTGAGATGTTGCTTATATCTCCAGCAGCAGCCTGACAGTAGCCAGAGCCTTAAAAATTAAGTGCCATGATGCCACGATTACCTTGACAGCCATAGGCAATGCTGCCCTTGCCCTGTTCTGAGGCTGCAGTTCTGGCTGCAGCGGTTGACAAATCTCACACGCCCTCTTTAGTGAACCGCAGCCGTCAGATGCACTGGTCGTTACTTAAGTTGAGGTAAGAGAATTGGTCCCTGAAGGCCCTCGTTGGATATGGCCTCCTACTGAGTGCCCTGCTCCTCCTCCTCCCTTTTCTAGCAGCTTGTCCTGCTCTGCGTGGCCTCTCTGCATGCTCCCAGTCATGTTCAATTCTCATGGAAGCCCTAGCAGGCCATTCATGTCTAGAAGCATCCCTGTTCAGCACATTATTTTAGTACTGCCACTAACAGTACTGCAAGACCATCCAGACCACTCTGAATATAATATAGCAACTTTCTCCAAGTATAGAAACTTCTATAAACACCCACAATTGTACCATCAGCCAGAATAACTAATCCAGCAACTAACCTGTAACTCCTGCATGCTCCCTTTAAATAGCGCTGGTGGCGGGGGGGAGGGGTGGTCCTTCATGTCAGCTGTGGCTCAGTGGGTAGCATTCTCAGGTTGTGGATTAAAGGTTGGCCCCTAAAATCCAGGTTGAAACTCCAGTGCAGTAATGAAGAAGAGCAGGGGAATTCTCCCTGGTGTCCTAGTTAACATTTATCCCTCAACCATTGGAACTAAAACAGATTATCTGCTCATTATCACATTGCTGTTTGTGGGAGTTTGCTGTGTGCAAATTGGCTGCCATGTTTCCCACACTACAACAGTGATTACACTTCAAGAAAGTACTTCATTGGCTGTAAAGCGCTTTGGGACATCCTGAGGTTGTGAAAGACGCTATATAAATGGAAGTCTTTCTTTCTTTAACTCCTGTTCAGCTGTGCAAGTTTAAGACTGGCTGGAGTGGGGAGTTCGAAAATGCTGTCAGCTGCTTCAAATCAGCATTGCACACCGATTTACGTCATAATCCCCCAACTCTACATGCTTCTGGCATTCGTTCGGTACACGTCTGCAACCAATATGGCGTCCTGTGCACGTCACGCCGGAAGTGTGCGCGCGCATCTCGGTCACCATTTTTGGGGCTTAGGTGACTGTGTAGCGCCTACAAAACAGGCGCTAAGCAGCCCAATTTAGCCCCCCAAAGGTCCAAAGACACCTTTTTCTTCCCAAGCACGCTACACTTATCACATGTCATGTCTCAAATTACTCATATACTACCTTCTCAGGGATGGGAAATATATGGCAGCATTGCCTACAGCCTGAGAACAAATAAACAGAATAGTACAAAAGTCATGGTCTTCCGGATGCGTGGTTGCTTATAGTCATGTTTACGACTTGAAGTTTCAGCTGACGATCTTCCCTGTAGATGGTGGGATGGCACATACAATGAAAAATAAAATGAAAGCTCAGCACACTGACTCCCAGCACAAGATAGTAGCAGGTGGTATCTGGCTGTACTTGTTCATGTTTGCCACTGGTAGGATGTGGAGAAGTCAATTCTTGGAAAGTGGGCTTCGTGCTACCGGAGTCACTAACGCCCCCTCGTTTATATTACAGTACTGCAACAGGAGCTGGGGCTGCCTCCAGTGACAATTGTAATATAAATAAAGTACTGAAGTGAGTGGGAAGCAATGCTTTGTCACATTGGAATGGCTAGTAGCAGTCTTTTACATTGCAGCTTTGGTAGCCGGGGCCTTGATAAATCATCCCCAAAAAATGTGACTTCCATGAAAAATTTGACTCTTCCCATCAATTTTTGTGTCTGCTTTCTCTTGGTGCCTCGTGATATGTTCTGCATTGTTGTGCCTGTGTTGATAACACATCTCTGCTTGTTTCAGTGTACAGGGACAGAGATATTTCGCAGAATAACATAGGCCCCAGGGATAGAAACAAGAAAAGCATCACTTGCCCCAGTTGAATTTGAAGTTGAAATGTTGTCGGATTCAGAGAGACACAACAATTTCAAATGGGCTAATTTGTATCTTTCTTAATTGGCTAACTACAATGGTCTTCATTCCCTATCCCAGCATGTCCCGAAGTGGAATAACGGCCATTTAATATACTTGTCCCAGAGACGGAGATGCTTCGCCTGCTGTCTTATGGCGTGCAATTGGTAATAGCACCAAAACTGGCCAAATCTAATTGGGCATTCTGCAACAATTTGCATTTTTTATTTGTGAATTTGCACATTTAAAATGCAAATTTGGAATACTGGGGCCACTGCATTCTGAAAATAAATATATTTAACTTGAATAATGCTGATTGGTTGCAATTGGTGTCAATCACAGCAAGCTCCTTCCATCAGAAGATCTGCTCATACAGATGTGCTTTTAGGGCTCCGTCTCCAGCTTCTACACCTTCTGAATTTCAGACGAGCTGCCCCCTGCACACTGCTTCAGCAGCATTGCCACGATCCCTTTCACTCTTCAGGATCCAATGCAGCTCGCTCCCTTCCCAACTCCACAGTCTCTTTGCGCAGAGACGAAGAGGGCGGAGAGCTAAGAAGGTGGAGCAGAAAACTGTGAAAGAAGTAAGCAGAGAGAGAGACAAAAGTGAAGGAGGAGTGAGAGACACAGAAATGAAAGAGAAGAAAACAGAAATGAAGGAGGAGCAATAGAAGTAAAGGAGGTAGACATAGCAAATATGAAGGAGGAGAGAGAATGAAGTGAAACAAGTGAAGAGGGAGAGAACAAGGGAGAGGACTTGTTTTCTTTATTTAACAGCACCAACCTAAGCCAGAAGGGCGTGAGAAGCTGAGAGTTCTTTTGTGAGATTCAGCCTGAAAAAGCTTGAAATGGCAGGACTGAGGTTGAAAAAGTTTGAGTCCTACTGAATTAGACAGTTTTTGGTAATAATTACTGTCAAGGATGAATGAAGATTTGGTCTAAAAAAATATTAAAATAATATATGATTTTGCTCCAGAGCACCAGGAGTTTGTTGCAACAAAATTGGCTCGTGTGGAGCATAAACACTGGCATAGACCTGTTGGGCCGAATGGCCTGTTTCTTTGCTGTAAATTCAATGTAAAATTAGGTATACCTATGCCCGGTTTGAATATTTGCCTGAAACCACAAACTCCCTGCTGTGTGTAGGAGCATTAGTAGGATGGCTAATTGCATCTTCCAGCCAAATTTCAGCAAAAAAACAGCATAAAACATCAATTAAATGATAAAATACTACCATTCCAATGCAGCAACATTTTAATGACTATACATATGTGTGGAAATATATCAAAAGCCTCAAAAAATACTAACAAATCAAAGTCCATGTCCTCATAGGCCACATACTAAATACCTTCAATCTCACACACCGTACAATGTCCAGACTAACATTACCATAGCAACCACACCACATATCATTCACAACAAGGAAATATAGGGCAGGAGGTCAATAAAAACTGCCAAATCCTTAAAAATAGTAAACAAAGTGACTTGAACTTACCAACTAGGTTTCCCAAACCTGACTGCCAGCAATGGAATATCTCAAGCACCTAAACTCTAGCCCCAGGCTAGAGGCCTACCCTGTTCCTCAGCTTCTGAAAAGTTCACACACTGCAGGAACTGAATCTTATTTGACTGAAACACTGCATATTCCCCTGTGACACCACATATAATATAACATAGTTCCTTCATTTTTCTTAGTTTAAACCGTAGACTCTCAAAGTCATAGGCACCTCAGATTGAACCATTCCTGTAACCCTGAAATCACAGCACTTACAACGCAGAAATAATTAGAAATAATTTAAGGCTTTTTTTGTAAAACAATTTGCCTTAAGATACAGTAAATGCGAAAACATCAAAGAAACAAAAATACTGTATATGGTGGCAAGCATTAAAATATAGTCCTGTGCATCATTATAAAAGTTTCTGAGGAATGGAAACCGTGTGACCTAAAATGGCAGCTCAAAAATTCCACAAAGATTCTCCTGGTTTTCTGCCATAACTTTGGTGGGAGACGGGCAGAACCCTCATAGAAATGCCATGAATGGCAGCTTTCAGCCATTTATGCCATTCCTTCAGGCTTTTCGCCAGTTTCTCTCACACCAAATTGTGTGTCGCTCTGAGGCTGTACTGCGCAAACATTTCCGGAACTTGAACTTTTAGTGATTACTGAAGGGCCAAGGCCCATAGTGCAGGATGCCCAAGGTAACAGAGAAGATGAGGTAAATCATGAAATAACAATTAGGCAATGCTAAGTGTGGATTTTAAAAATCTATAAGTAGTTCAAGAGAGTGTCCGGAAGAATGAGACAAGGGTTAGAGGAGGAAAGAGAGTAAAAGGCATCAGGCAACCATCCTAGGACACTGGGACATCCTATTGGAATTAGCAGTGTTAATGGGCACTTTTATGTTATGGCTTGGTGCAATTTGGGTCTTTGAAGAGTGAGACCAAAGTGACCTCCCTGTGTTGCTCTCCCGTTTTTACAGTTGAGGTCTGCCACGGAGTGGAATGGACCCACGGAATAGGTGTTTCTAACAGCACGAGACCCACCTGATGGGAGTTGATGGTATCACGATATATGACCGTGCCTTGTGGGAACTGGTGGTGGTACTACCCAAGGCCTCCCAAGAAGGTCTACCATCTGTTAGCTAACATTAGCCAATGTATAAATAGAGTACCACATGGGTCTCAATCTGATATGTCATTTAAACAACTAGTATATATAATATATTTGTGATTTTGCAGCTAGTTTTGCTTGTTTAAATAACAGAGCACTGGATAGTATCCCCTATTAACCTATATTGTTTTGATTTTCCATGGGTATTTAGTTCTGGTTTTGGTTATCTTTTGTTTCCAGGAGTGGTTGTCAGTGGGGATCCTGACTGTCACTGCATTCCTCATCATTGCTGAACAATGGTGATTGTACAAGGAAATTAGCGGTTGTGACAACACTGCAGCAGGCTTACTGATGCCGTGGAAATTCTTGACCAATAAATTAATTTACTCTGTGTGTGTGTGTGTGTGTGTGTGTGTGTGTTTGTGTTTTTTTTTCATTAGCAGGATATGGGCATTGCTGCCAAGGCTGGCATTTGTTGCCCATCCCTTAAATGTTTGATACAACTCTGGCTTGCTAGGCCCCTTCAGAAGACAGTTAAGAGTCAACCACGTTGGTGTGGGACTGGAGTCACCTACAGGCTACACCGGGTAAGGTTGGCAGGTTTCCTTCCTGAAAGGACATTCGTGAACCAATTGGTTCCGGGCCTTAGCATAGTGCTCGCCCAAGCCCCCCACGCACCAATCCCGCCTCCTGGCAAAATCGCCCCCTTAACATCCAGATATTTTAAGTATGTCATAATGTGACATATTTTGACAGAGTCCCAACAGATTTTAGCATAAATTATATAATTTTAGGACTTGGGTAATTTTTCTTTGGTATATAAATATAACCGACAAAGGAAGATTAATACAATTAAAATGAAAGCACTTGCATTTCAAAGTGCTTCATGTACAATGAATTATATTGAAGTGCAGCGCTGTTGTTATGTTAAGAAAGAGGGCAGCAATTTTGCTCACAGCAAGATCCCAGAGACAGTGATGACCAATTAATCTGATTTTGACCGTGTTGGTTGACACACAAATGTTGGTCAGGTTGTGAAAGATTATTCATATATTACAACACTGATATGTAGTCTGTTTTTAGCAAACAACTACAAATAATGGCTTCTCCTGATGCTCTGTAACCTCATCACTATTTAAACACAGAGTCCTTTGGAAAACTACAGAGGTACAAAGATTGTTGTAAATGCAAAGATTCATGATGTCAGGCATGTGTAGGAGTCGATCTGGCTTGGGAAAAAGAGAGCTTGGAATGATATCACAGGCCAATAAAAACATCCGAAAATAAGAGTGAAAAATAACAGGATTACGAGCGATATATTTTGGGATCTGAAAGTCTTGTCCTGGGCACCAGTGATGATTTACTACAATCAAATCAAGCATTAAGAGTAAAATGGACCACACTACAGCGGGGTGGTGAAGGAACCACAACTATTGAAATTGTTTTTAAAGTGGAAACTTATGGGGGAGGAAAGAAGAGGGATCGGCTGAGCTGCTTTCTCTTAACAAAAAAAGGGCCACTATCTAGGTTGCCCACACAAATTAGACAGTGCCCTGTGAGCGTGGACTTACAATTTTGAGCTAATTCTAACCTATGTTATGCAAGGGCTGCCTCTACGTGTTAGGGCATACATCCAGTGCCGCTTTTGTGTTACTGTAAAGAAATTTCCATTTCACAGCAATGTAAAAGTGACAGAGTAGTGGAAATTTTCCCCAACTCTAGAAGTCCTGGCATGGAGTCTTACTCACCAGGAGCAACGATTGGAGTATGGGGCCGGGAGGTCAGCATGCTCAGCTGGTGGGACTGACAATTTTAGTTTTAATAGCTGGAAGATCAGGAGCAGCTCAAATGGAGCGTGCTGATCTTGGAGTCTGATTTCCTCAATCAATAAAGAGTTTTGGCCAATTTACCCTTGTGATGTCAGATTCAGGTCCCAATTAGACTCTCCTTGGGGAGGTGTATCACTTCATCTGGACTTGGCCATCACAGGGAACATATCTCCAGTGCAGTCCCAAGCCCAGTTTTAAAAACTTCTCAGGGAGTTCCTTGGACCTCTTGAGCACTTTATAAACTGAAAGCAGAGATTCTGCTAATGTTTTGGGAGTGTGAGCACATCATGACTGCTGCCAGGAAACCTGGCACAGACTGGCATGGTGCGCTGCCTGTGACCGCAAAGCAGCTGGATATTGAGGGAATGGAATCCCTTTCCATTTGTCAAATATGCCACACTGGCAAGGCAACGTGATTGCAGTCTATGGCACCTTGGACTCTGGGGAAGCCTGGGGAATGCGTGCGAAGCCTAGTACTTCACAATGTCCATGGGGAAATGCAGATGTTCCTTCTGATGTAGAGATCCTCTGTGACCTCCCTGATACAACGGGTGGACTGCAAACTGGGCAATGCCACATGCTGCAGCCTGAAAGGAGTCTGTGGCATAAAAGTTAAGGGCAACAGTGACCATGACAGCCTCAGGCCATGCTGTCCATGACTTGGTATGAGGCTCGAGTTGTGTCTGCAGCAGATGACAACCTCCTTTGTGAAGTGAAGGCACCTGCGACATTGCTACACTGAGAAGTTCATGTTGGAGAAGTGCTCCCTGAAGACCCGCTGTGGGTGTGGCCTCCTGTGCAATGCCCTCCTCCTCCCTCTTCTGCCAGCTACTCCTGCCCTCTCCTGTCTTCCTTGCTGCTCCCTTTTGTTGTCCAGGCCCAAAGGCAGCCCTACCAGACCACCCATGACTGCAATACAACCATTTAAGATGGCAGCCAAAAGCAGTCCATCACCAGCAACACCTTCTTCCCAGCAGTCAGAATTAGGTTTTCACAGTCAGTAAACAAGCCAAATAACTCACAGAAGCACGAGTTGTTGGGCCACTTTATCATGTGGGTGTCCAGCGCTGGAGCAAACTAATATCAGAAAAGGGTCCTACAACAACTGCACCCGATCCTATACTCAGCTGACACCCATGAACACGCACTTTACAGTGGGAGTCACTTGGCAGCAGTTGGGAGCAGAAAACCTGAATTGATTTTTCTCCTCCGTATCTCAGAGACATTGAGGTTCAAATGCAGTGTCCCAACTCCTGCCCCAGCTGAGATCAGCTAACTCAGTACAGAATGGAAATCAAACCTGGGGAACTTCTAGTTTATATGGCTTAGTGTCAGTCTAATTGGTGCCTTTACCCACTACATGAGTGGGGAATCTGCAGCAAAGGTTTTCAACACTGACACTGTTGAAGATAGAGTAAACATGATTTGTACGAGTCATGTTAAATACTTGTGAGGTATGGTCTTCATTAGCGGAACTTAAAAATGAATTCACTTTCTGGCATCTCTCCACTCTTTAATGCTGGCAGTACTCAATATGTATAGTTTGCCAGCTCATTTAGAACATATGCTGGAATTTTCACATGAATTTTTACATGATAGTGCATTTGTTGTAATCCACAAATTAATTTTTGGCTTTGTAATGCATTCTGCGGGAAACCACGCTCTGACATTTTGTTCCCAGCTATTTTCTTTTTAACTATGGGAAAAGACACCATGCTGATTAACATTTGATGTGCTGGCTCTGCTTTTCCCATTTAACTTTGTTTTTCCCATCCACTGAGTTTCTCCTCTCCCATCCTGACTATTGATGGTTTCACGGGCACCTCCTACCCTCTTGATACCTCACCCAAGATGGTCCTTCTTCACACTTAGTGTCAGCAAGGTATTCAACCATAACGGGCATCACAGTGAGCCCAAACTTGTCGTCACCTGATGTCCAAACGCACACACTTTCCTGTAGGGGCGGCTGGATGGTGATCAGGAGCTGGCTGACTTTCCCGCTTTCTAGCCTAGAGACACTGGGGCCACTTGTCGCACCACTGCTGCCACTCTGACTGAGATAAGCTATCTCAGCACAGACCGGGTTTCACTCCGGGAGCCTTCCTTTATGGCTGAGTTCTACACCATGCAATGCATTTACTAATGGGGAGAGGGGACGGAGGTTCTGACTTTCATGACCATAATTTGAGATCGCCATGGCAAACATTCCATTATTAAATACCCATCATAAATGCAAAGTTGCCACCTATCATAAATGATATGGCACACCAGCTAAGTTTGAAATTTGATTTGCTGATTGCTGCAACTTGCCATACATTGCACGATCAACACATAGAAATTTTGAATAGTTGCACAGACACATTGCATGATATGAACCCATTTCACACGGACATATGATATTCATTAATACCACACACTAATAATGTAATGCAGTCATTTGTGTTTTAAATGGGTCACGTGGTGTCAAGGGTCAGTCTTCGTTGAAGGCCTCAAATGGTTAAACTTACAATCACGAGCCAATCACATTGAAACATTCATGAAGTTTCTTAAAACAGGATGTGGTGGACGGCAAAATGAATTTCAGCTGTTGTTTGAAGGGCTGTCACCGGCAGAAAATCTGTAGCTGAAATGTTTGGTAGGAACATCGCTCAGATAAAACATATGAGAAAAGTGGAGGAGTTGAGCAAGAGAGGTTGTGAAAACAGGATACTGACTGGCAAGCTCTCTTAATGCACGTCATTTGCTGCAGTTCTCCTGAAACTGCGTACATTTCACTCCTAACTGGTGCTGGAGATGTTTGGCAGCCTGCTTGTCGTTAGAGAAAGACTGACAGAATTACCATTGTTCACTGCCTTCCAAATACAGCAAAGACGTTCAGAGTTTTCCTTAATAACTTTCCCGCTCCCCCCCGCCCACTTCCAATTTTCTCCTCCTGAATCCTGGGATACAATTCCATGGGCACCAGCTGTCCTCCACTATCTCACCCAAATGGTCCTTCATTGTGTGTGAGCTTAAATGATGAATGTTGGGTAAAAAAGAAAGAAAGAAAGACTTGTATTTATATAGTGCCTTTCACAACCTCAGGACATCCCAAAGTGGTTTACAACCAATGAAGTACTTTTGAAGTGTAGTCACTGTTGTAATGTAAGAAACGTAGCAGCCAATATGCACACAGCAAGGTCCCACAAATAGCAATGAGATAATGACCAGATAACCTGTTTCATTGATGTTGATTGAGGGATAAATATTGGACAGGTTACCAGGGAGAACTCCCTGCTCTAAATAGTGCCATGGGATCTTGTACGTCCACCTGGGAGGGCAGACGGGACCACGGTTTAACATCTCATCTGTAAGTTCGCACCTCCGACAATGCAGCACTCCCTCAAAACGGCATTGAAGTGTCAGGCTAGATTTTGTAAAGTCCTGGAGACGGTAAAGAAGAAGAACAACAACAACTTTAATTCGACTAGCGCCTTTAACGTGAAAAAACACCCCTAGGCGCCTCACAGAAGCATAATCAGATAAAAATGGACGCTGAGCCAAAGAAGGAGATATTAGGAGGGGCAACTAAAAGCTTGGATAAAGAGATGAGGTTTAAGGAGGGTCTTACCAAAGGAGAGAAAGGAGGACTGGCAGAGAGGTTTAGGGAGAGAACTCCAGAGCCTAGACAGCTGAAGGCACGCCCGCCAATGGTGGGGTGAAGGGAGCGAGGGGTGCAAAAGAGACCAGAGCCAGAGGAATGCAGAGTTTTCGGGGGTTGTGGGGCTGGAGAAGGTTACAGAGATGGAGAGGAGAAGGCCATGAAAAAATTTAAACTTGAAGATGAGAATTTTAAATTGGGTCCGGAAGCCAAAAGGTCAGTGAGGACATGGGTGAACAGAACATGGTGTGGGATGGGATACATACAACAGAGTTTTGGATGAGCTGAAGGTTAAGGCGGATGGGAAGCCATCCAAGAGAGCATTGGAATAGTCGAGTCTAGAGGTGACAAAGGCATGGAAGAGGGTTTCAGCACCAGATGGGTTGAGTCAGGAGCAGAGATGGGCGATGTTACAGAGGTGAAAATGGGCGGTCTTTGTGATGGAGAGAATATGGGGGTTGAATGCTGAGCTCAGGGTCAGATAGAATGCCGAGGTTGCGAACGGTGTAGTTCAATGAGTTCAATGACCTAGGAGGACGATAGAATCAGTGGCGATGGTATGGAGTTTATGGCAGGAGCTGAAGACAATGGCTTTTGTATTCCAAATGTTTAACTGGAGGAAATTGCGGCTCATCCAGGACTGGATGTCAGACAAGTAATCTGACAACACCGAGGCAGTGGAGGGTTTGAAAGTGGTGATGCAATCAGCATACATGTGGAACCTGATGTCATGTATTTGGATGGGCAGTGCATAGATGAAGAAGACGAAAGGGCCAAGGATAGATCCTTGGGGATCTCCCCTGAGGTATCAGTGCAGGGCCAGGAAGAGAATCCATTGCTGGAGAAGCTCTGGCTACGATGGGCTAGGTACAAGTGGAATAAAGCAAGGCCAGTCCCACTGAGATGGACAGTGCAGCTGTGGAGGAGCAACACTGCCAAGCCCAATCCTTTCCCGACGACATTTCCACTCGTGCATGCTTTCCAGTGGGATTAGTCGATAGATGGAAGTCTAGCCCATGGGCGCTGAGGTTAATTACAATACCTCTCCAAAGTCAACTGACTCAGGCCAGACTGCGGCCCTCCCAGTCAGTTTTTAGTCCACCTGTTCAGGTCGACAAAACAACAGGAACTATACTTCAAAAGTACTTCATTGGCTATGACGGGCTTTGGGACAGTATGTTGGAAAGTACCAGTCCTGCACTACTTTTAAAAGCGCGGTGACTGTTAATGACTGCGAAACAACAAAAAATTAAATTTTAAAAATGTGGAATGTCAAATTACTCTTATTTTAATATTTTTTTAAAAATTAAAAATTTTAATTTTTTTAAACTTTTAACTTCTGTAAGTTTCATTAAATTAAATAATTTGCTTAGCTCTTTATAATAAGGTATGTTAATTTTTTATTTACACTAACATAGACAAGTTCATTATAAATGAATGAATTTTACTTGCCTGCTTAGAATCATAGAAAATTTATGGCACAGAAGGAGGCCATTCGGCCCATTGTGTCCGCCCCAGCCGAAAATGAGCCACCCTGTCTAATCCCACTTTCCAGCACTTGGTCCGTAGCCTTGTAGGTCACGGCACTTCAGGTGCACATCCAGGTAGGAGCATCTCCATGCTTGTGGGTGCGACTTCTCTCCTTGACAGATTCTGTGGGCGTGGCTTCAATTCCCACAGAGTCTATTGGTACGAAGGAAGGTGCGCTGATATCACAGCGCTGAACTGAGAAAAAAACTTAAAATGGAGCAAGTGGACGTCGGAGATCTCGAGGTAAGGATTTTCGTTATCTTTGTCCATAGGAAGTGCGGGCAACCTTGCCACGCCGGCCGGAGCATGTTCCGGCCCATTGATATTTGGTTCTGGATTCTGGGGAATCCTGCTTCATGTGTGAATTTGTGTGTGGAAAAATTCTAAAATCAGGCGATGCTCCGACAGTAAGTGAGATTTATCCACAAGTAGTAAAGGGCCTGAAATTTTATGTGATTGAACAGTGAGACTTGTGTCTGGGAGAGGCTACTGAAAACCCACTGCTATTGATTGGTTTCACTTTGTATGATGCCTTCCACTTATTCAATGGCAGAACAAAGAGCAGTTGTACAGTGAAATTAATACATCCTTCACATAGGAGCTGTGACTTCATCAGCAATGCCGGGTCATGTGTCACCTTAGCTCAGTTGGTAGTAGTCACACCTGGGTCAGAAAGTTTCAGGTTCAAGCTCCAGGCCAGGACTCAATCTAGGAGTATATCATCTAGGCTGACACTCCAACGCAGTACTGAGGAGGTGCTGCATTTTGGAGGTACCATCTTTCAGATGAAGCACTAAACCATCTGCCTATTCCAATGGTTTAGATGGATGTTAAAAATGGCACTATTCGTAGAACAATAGGAATTACCAGGTGTCTGGCCAACATTCTTCCCTCCATCAACACCACAAAGCAAAAATAAGGTTGACTAACTGTTCATCTCGCTGCTGGTTGTGGGAAATTGCCACTGCAGTATGGCTGCCACATTTTTCCCACATAAGAGCAAGTCGATGGTCTCCAAAAAAAAGTGTTAAGCACTTTCAGATGTTATCAGATGATAAGGTGATAATAGTATAGGTAAAATGGCAGTGAATCCTCTTGAGGAGTGGAGAGCCAAGGGTAGCAGGGCCGCCAGCTTGCAAAGGATAGTGTGAGATCACTGGTAATACTGGCCGCCATTTAATTATTGGCTCAACGCACTGTGTAGGCCCAGCACATGATGTTCATGCTGCCGTTTTCCCTCCAGCATTGATGATGGCCTGTGGCCAAATGCTGACTTTTGTGAACAACTGTGCTTACAAGCAATCTTTTTTCTCTCCAGTGTGTTGGAGCTCTGAAATGGGCTCGCAGCATTAATATGGTACATTCCACAGCACGGGAAGCCCCAAGAGTTTCAAATAGGTGCAGTTCCGCAACACAGAAGAGCAGAAAAAATTAGCACCATGGTAACATAAACTCACACCAGAAAGCAGTAAGCAGCATGTGCATTTCACTGATGTGTAGGAACATAAAAAATAGGAACAGGAGTAGGCCATACGGCCCCTCGAGCCTGCTCCACCATTCAATAGGATCATGGCTGATCTTCGACCTCAACTCCACTTTCCCGCCCTATCCCCTTATCGCTTGATTCCCTTAGTGTCCAAAAATCTATCGATCTCAGTCTTGAGTATACTCAATGACTGAGCATCCACAGCCCTCTGGGGTAGAGAAATTCAAAGATTCACAACCCTCTGAGTGAAGAAATTTTGCTTCATCTCGGTCCTAAATGGCCAACCCCTTATCTTGAGACCGTGACCCCTAGTTCTAGACTCTCCAGCCAGGGAAACAGCCTCTCAGCAGCTACTCTGTCAAGCCCTCTAAGAATTTTATATGTTTCTATGAGATCACCTCTCATTCTTCTAAACTCCAAAGAATATAGGCCCATTCTACACAATCTCTCCTCATAGGACAACCCTCTCATCCCAGGAATCAATCTAGTGAAACTTCGTTGCAGCCCCTCTAAGGCAAGTATATCCTTCCTTAGTAAGGAGACCAAAACTGTACACAGTACTCCAGGCGTGGTCTCACCAGAGCCCTACATAATTGCAGCAGGACCTCCTTACTCTTATACCCCAACCCCTTTGCAATAAAGGCTAACATACTATTTGCTTTCCTAATTGCTTGCTGTACCTGCATGTTAACTTCCTGTGATTCGTATACGAGGATACGCAAATCCCTCTGACTACCAACATTTCTTAGTCTCTCACCTTTTTAAAAATGTTCTGCTTTTCTATTCTTCCTACTAAAGTAGATAATTTCACATTTCCCCACATTATAGTCCATCTGCCACCTTCTTGCCCACTCACTTAACCTGTCTATATCACTTTGCAGCCTCTTTGTGTCCTCCTCACAGCTTACTTTCCCACCTAGCTTTGTATCGTCATTTGGATACATTACACTCGGTCCCTTCATCTAAGTCATTGATATATATTGTAAACAGCTGAGGCCCAAGCATTGATCCTGTGGCACCCCACTAGTTAACTCTGTGTCTTCTGGTTACCGACCCTCCTGGCAGTGGAAATGATTTTTCCCTATCTACTCCATCAAAGCCCCATATAATTTTGAACATCTCCATTAAATCTCTCCTTAACCTTCTCTGCTCTAAGGAGAACAATCCCAGCTTCTCTTGTCTGTCCACATAACTGAAGTTCCTCATCCCTGGTACCATTCTGGTAAATCTCCTCTGCACCTACTCCAAGCCCTTGGCATCCTTTCTAAAGCGTGGTGCCCAGATTTGGACACAATACCCTAGCTGAGGCCTAACCAGTGATTTATAAAGGTTTAGCATGATTTCCTTGCCTTTGTACTTTATGCCTCTATTCATAAAGCCAATGATCCCATATGCTTTTTTAACAGCCTTCTCAACTTGTCCTTTGTATATGTGCACCCCCAGGTCTCTCTATTCCTGTACCCCCTTTAAAATTGCACCATTTAGTTTACATTGCCTTTCCTCATGTTTTCTTCCAAAATTCATCACTTCCCACTTCTCTGCATTAAATTTCATCTGCCATGTGTCTGCCCATTTCACCAGTCTGTCTATGACCTCCTGAAATCTGCGACTATCCTCCTCACTGTTTACTACATTTCCATAAATAACTGTTGTTTTAGTGTCTGTGAAAAAAAGAGAGGATTAACCTTTCGGGTGTAGACTCTTTGTCAAAACTTTAAAAAAATTAGCCATCAGGATTTGGGCAACACTGGCCACGCCACATTTTTAGCCCAACCCTTGTTGTCTTGAAAAGGTGTTGGTGGGCCTTTTTCTTGAACTGCTGCAGTCCTTGTGATGATGTTGTATCCCACAATGGTGTTAGGCAGGAAAGTCCATGATTTTGACCCTGGTACAGGTCACTGGGCTGGAAGTAAGCTTGGCGAGTTGCTTCTGTGCAT
Organism: Heptranchias perlo; assembly: GCF_035084215.1. NCBI lineage: Eukaryota > Metazoa > Chordata > Chondrichthyes > Hexanchiformes > Hexanchidae > Heptranchias > Heptranchias perlo. The sequence continues at coordinate 66,744,037 of NC_090338.1, forward strand.
TCTGTAGTTAGTACATACTGCAGCCACAGTGTGCCGGTGATGGGGGTGGTGAATATTGAGTCCAGTGGTAGGGGCACTGATCAAGTGAATGCTTTGTCCTGGATGATGCTGAACTACTTGAGTGTTGTTGCGGGTCCACCCATCCAGGCGAGTGCCGAGTGTTCCATTAAAACTTCTGACTTGAGTCTTAAGCTTGACATGTATGCTCAAGCTGTCAGGAGATGCGTCAATGACAGATTCATCAGCCGCACTCACAAGACAGTCCAGAATGTCACCCGAGCACAACGCAACGCCATCAACGCTCTCAAGGCCAACCGCAACATCGTCATCAAACCAGCGGACAAAGGAGGAGCCATTGTCATACAGAACAGAACGGACTATTGCAAAGAAGCATACCGACAACTGGACAACCAGGAACACCACAGACAGTTACCCGCAGATCCGACCAAAGAACACACCCACCAGCTCAACAAACTGATCAAGACCTTCGATCCAGACCTTCAAAGCATCCTACGTGCTCTCATCCCACGTACTCCCCGCGTGGGAGACTTCTACTGCCTCCCAAAGATACACAAAGCCAACACACCCGGACGTCCTATCGTATCAGGCAACAGAACCCTGCGTGAGAACCTCTCTGGATACGTCAAAGGCATCCTGAAACCCATCGTACAGGGAACCCCCAGCTTCTGTCGCGACACTACAGACTTCCTACAAAAACTCAGCACCCACGGACCAGTTGAACCAGGAACACTTCTCACCACGATGGACGTCTCGGCACTCTACACCAGTATCCCCCACGATGACGGCATCGCTGCAACAGCCTCAGTACTCAACACCAACAACAGCCAATCTCCAGACGCCATCCTACAACTCATCTGCTTCATCCTAGAGCACAATGTCTTCACCTTCGATAACCAGTTCTTTACCCAAACACACGGAACAGCCATGGGGACCAAATTCGCACCCCAATACGCCAACATTTTCATGCACAAGTTCGAGCACGACTTCTTCACTGCACAGGACCTCCAACCAACGCTATACACCAGATACATCGACGACATTTTCTTCCTATGGACCCACGGTGAAGAATCACTGAAGAGACTACACGATAACATCAACAAGTTCCATCCCACCATCACACTCACCATGGACTACTCCTCAGAATGGGTTTCTTTCTTGGACACACAAATCTCCATCAAAGACGGGCACCTCAGCACCTCACTCTACCGCAAGCCCACGGACAACCTCATGATGCTCCACTTTTCCAGCTTCCACCCGAACCACGTCAAAGAGGCCATCCCGTATGGACAGGCCCTACGAATACACAGTATCTGCTCAGACGAGGAGGAACGCGATGGACACCTACAGACGCTGAAAGACGCCCTCGTAAGAACGGGATATGACGCTCGACTTGTCGATCGACAGTTCCGACGGGCCACAGCGAAGAATCGCATAGACCTCCTCAGAAGACAATCACGGGACGCAACCAACAGAGTACCCTTCGTCGTTCAGTACTTCCCCGGAGCGGAGAAACTACACCATGTTCTCTGCAGCCTTCAACATGTCATCGATGATGACGAACACCTCGCTAAGGCCATCCCCACGCCTCCACTACTCGCCTTCAAACAGCCACCCAACCTCAAACAGACCATTGTTCGCAGCAAATTACCCAGCTTTCAGGAGAACAGCGTCCACGACACCACACAACCCTGCCACGGCAACCTCTGCAAGACATGCCAGATCATCGACACGGATACCACCATCACACGAGAGGACACCACCCACCAGGTACATGGTTCATACTCCTGTGACTCGACCAACGTTGTCTACCTCATACGTTGCAGGAAAGGATGCCCCGGAGCATGGTACATTGGCGAGACCATGCAGACACTGCGACAACGGATGAACGGACACCGCGCAACAATCGCCAGACAGGAGGGTTCCCTCCCTGTCGGGGAACACTTTAGCAGTCAAAGACATTCAGCCACCGATCTTCGGGTAAACGTTCTCCAAGGCGGCCTTCGAGACACACGACAGCGCAAAATCGTTGAGCAGAAGTTGATAGCCAAGTTCCGCACCCATGAGGACGGCCTCAACCGGGATCTTGGGTTCATGTCACGCTACACGTAACCCCACCAGCAAAAGAGAAAAAAAAAGTCATCTGTTTTTAATACTCTCTCTCTCTCTCTCTGCCATTTGGGTCTCTTTCTCTCTGTCTGTGTAATTGACACAATGTATATTCAGTGTACTGGGACATACTGTTCTCCGTGACTGGCCTGTTTGAACACCAACGACACCTTTTGATTGGTGTGATGGTGTCCCAGCCTAATATAAGATATGCGATTTGAGAACCTTTCACTCATTCACCTGACGAAGGGGATAATCTCTGAAAGCTTGTGATTTTAAAATAAAATTGTTGGACTATAACCTGGTGTTGTAAGATTCCTTACATTTGTCCACCCCAGTCCATCACCGGCATCTCCACATCTTGAGTCTTATAGGTGGTGGGAAGACTTTGAGAGTTCAATCAGTGAGCCACTCATCACAGAATACTCAGTCTCTGTTCTGCTCTTGTAGTTATGGTGTTGATATGGCTGGTCCAATTAAGTTTGTGGTCAATGGTGACCCCCCAGATATTGATGGTGGGGGGGAGGGGGGGCATGGGGTTGGTGGCGGCCGTTGCAGGTCATGGGGGTCACGGTTGGGCCCTTTCTTGTTGGAGATGGTCATTATCTAACACTTACCTGGCACAGATGTTACCTACAACTTGTCAGCCCAAGCCTGGATATTGTCCAGACCATTTATAGGCTGGCATTGGCTGTTTCGTTATTGGAGCTGAACATTATAGTATTGACAGTGGATAGCTCCACTCTTGACCTTATGACAAAGGGGAGGTCATTGATGAAACAGCTGTGGATGGTTGGGCCCAGGACACTGCTCTGAAGAAGTCCAGCAGCCATGTCCTGGAGGTGTGATGATTGGCCTCCAACAACAATGATTATTTTCCTTTGTGTTAGGTATGACTTCAGCCATAGAGGGAATTTCCCATTGTCTCATTGACCTCAGTTTTGCTAAGCTCCTTGGTGCCACACTCAGTTGAAGGCTGCCTTGATATTAAGGGCAGTTATTTTCACTTCTCCTTTAGCATTTAGTTCTTGCGTCTACATCTGGATCAAGGCTGTGGCGGGGTCAGGAGCTGAGCCGTTCTTGTGGAACCCAAACTAAGCTTCAGTGCCCATAGACTTTGCTGTATCCAATCTACTCAGCCGCTCCTTAATGTCATGTGGAGTGAAGCAAATTGGCCAGACATTGGCATCTATGATGGTGGGAAACTCAGGAGCAAGCCAAGTAGGATCGTCTACTTGGCACTTTTGATTTTGACATTCTAGGTTCTGCCATAGTTGAGGATGGGGATGTTCATGGAGCCTTCTCCTCCTGTTAGTTGCCTGTTTGTCCACCACCATTCTCAACTGAATAAGGTAGGGCTACAGAGCTTGGTAGGTAGGAAAGTAAGTTGTGAAGAGGACATAAGGAGTCTGCAAAGGGATATAGATAAGTTAAGTGAGTGGCCAAAAATTGGGCAGATGGAGTATAATGTGGGAAAATGTGAACTTGTCCACCTTGGCAGGAGGAATAGAAAAACAATATATTATTTAAATGGAGAGTGATTGCAGAACTCTGAGGTACAGAGGGATCTGGGTGTCCTAGTACATGAATCACAAAAAGTTAGTATGCAGGTACAGCAAGTGATTAGGAAGGCAAATGGAATGTTGTCATTTATTGCAAGGGGAATGGAATATAAAAGTAGAGATGTTTTGCTACAATTGTGCAGGGCATTGGTGAGATCACATCTAGAATATTGTGTGCAGTTTTGGTCTCCTTATTTAAAAAGGGACATAATTGCTTTAGAGGTGGTTCAGAGAAGGTTCACTCGACTGATTCCTGGGATGAGGAGGTTATCTTGTGAGGAAAGGTTGGACAAGTTGGGCCTGTATACATTGGAGTTTAGAAGAATGAGAGGTGATCTTATTGAAACATATAAGATCCTGAGGGGACTAGAAGGGGTAGATGCTGAGTGGATGTTCCCCCTTGCGGGATAGACTAGAACTAGGGGCCATAGTTTAAAAATAAGGGGCCTTCCACTTAAGACGGAGTTGAGGAGAATTTTTTTCTCTCAGACGGTCATGAGTCTGTGGAACTCCCTTCCCCAGAGTGCGGTGGAGGCAGGGTCATTGAATATTTTTAAGGCTGAGTTAGATAGATTCCTGATTAACAAGGGAGTCAAAGGTTATAGTAGGTAGACGGGAAAGTAGGATTGAAGTCACAATCAGATCAGCCGTGATCTTATCAAATGGCAGAGCAGGCTCGAGGGGCCAAATGGCCTACTCCTGCTCTTAATTCGTATGTTCGTATGTTGGCTCTGATCCGTTGATGGTGGAAGTTCTGATGAAGAGATCATACCTGAAACATTAATGTCTCTATGGATGCTGACTGGCCTGTTGTGTATTTCCAACATTTTCTGTTTTTATTTTAGATTTACTGCGTATGCAGGTTTTTATTCTTTTTGAGGTAGATTTTATGAGTTGACAGTCTCAGCAAGACAGGAGTGTATATCGGAACTTTTGGCGCAGAGGTCAGTACGACCCACACAATTTTTCAAAGATCCGTCTCAAGAGTGATTATTTGATGAATCTACCCCTTTATCTTCAACTCATTCAAGTTGACACAGAAAGACACAATTATTTACAGTCTGCCAGCTGAAGGTTTGAAATTTGAAACCGTTGTGAATCTAGCCCAAAAATTAGATAAATAATCCAATGTAACTTAGACACATCCGAATATCTTAAGGCAAATAACGAGTGCTTGTGTTTCCTTAATGTATGTTGTGCACACCTATGTTCTCCTTGTTGACATTACATTAGAATAATGTTATCCGTTCGTTGTGTTCTGCCCTAACTCAAATCTCACACATGAGAACTGGCACGGATTTGCGTCCACAACTGCAGACAAGCAGACTCTTGGCTTCCCCAAGACGTTGACTTTCTACATGAAATGCAGAAGTTTGAGGAAAGAAGAAAGAACTTTAATTTATTATAGTACCTTTCATGTCCCAAAGCGCTTCGCTGCCAGTGAATTACTTGTTGAAGTACAGTCATTGTTATATAGGCAAATGCAGCAGCTAATTAATAGAGCAAGGTCCCACAAACACCACTAGTGACTAGTTAAAAAAATGACTAGTTAATCTGTTTTGGTGTTGTTGAATGAGGGACAATTGTTGGCCAGGACACCAGGAGAACTCCCGGATCTTCTTTGAATCAATCTTTTAAATGGATCTTTTGCGTCCACTTGAAAAGGCGTCAGAGCCTCAGTTTAACATCTCGTTGGAAAACAGGCATCTCCAACAATGCAGCACTCCCTCAGTACTGCACTGAAGTGTCAGCTGAGACTATGATCTCAAGACTCTGGAGTGGGGCTTAAACCCGTAACCTTCTGACTCAGAAGGAAGAGTACTGCTACTGAACCTGTGCTAGCAGAAAAAAACAGTACCCACGGTAGTATTGAGTCATACAGACCAGAAGGTCTGTGCTGAAGTACCTGATTTCAGCCAGGGCTACAACTGAGGAACTAGAACTGGTCTCAGTGCACCTGGACTATGTAGATGAATAATATCAGTTTGAATTCCTGCTCCGAATTGCTATTCATTGACCTCTGCTGCATAGTGCATGTGTATGGACATTAGGTGAGGCCAAGATCAGTAACTTGCAGACACTCATTCTTTGGGCTTACATATAAAGAATGGCCAGGTTGGTGAGGTACTGGAGTGAGAACTGTATCATAGCAAGAGTCAGCACCTTTAGGAGAGGAGAGGAGAAAATTAGAAATACAAACGTACATATTTGTAAAAGTAATTCTACTTTGAGTCAACTTCTAACACATCAGTATAATTGGGTTGGCTTGTTTCTGTTGCTGTATAGCAGACATCCTGTCCTATAATTGTTGAAAATCTAGGATTAAATTGTGTTATTAAAGAGTTCAAGAGGGAATCGAGCCATCTGAACCACATTGGAAAAGGGACGATTAACTTTAAGTTCATTCTGTTTGTTTTTCTCTGTCTGTTTCTTTGAATGTTTTTGTTTCAACATTGAGTGCTGATGTCATCAACAAGGGACTGGCTTGGATGAATTATTGAACTCGACAATATGACGGAGCTGAGTTAACATCTGCACTTATCACCATTAACCTGGGCGCCTTCTGAGATTTTTGCTATTTCAGCTGTGTAGGTTAATTCAGCTTCCTTGCTCCCTCAAGCTCAACGGGTCCTTCTAGCTGATGGCCACAGCGATGACATCAGTATTCACCACTCGGGCAAAAAGATTCCAAAAATAATCAATAGAAGTAGATATAAAAAATAAAAAATCAAATGGTAAAATTAATAACCATTCTTGTTATATTTTTCACAAATGAGTATTTGTGGTGAGGTTCCCTCTTTAAAACACTTTCTAATAGGAAGCAACATAGGGCAGTAGGCAAGAAATGAATACATTCTGCTCAATTCAAAGTTGCTTAATTCATATTATTTGATAATTCCATTGTTTAGCATTATATTCCCCTTTGCTTTGTTATTTACACTGCTTAATTCAAGGTATTGGCTAATTCACAATTTTTTTTTACTGGAAAAATTACCCGAGTTGTCAGACTGTTGGGGAATGTGAATGCTATGGTTTGACTGTCCCTCAATGTTAAAATGCATCCTTCCATATCTGTGTAACCTCTATCTCCAGAACTGAGAGGTTTCACTTGTTTCCACTTGTGGGGGAGTCCAAAACTAGGGGCCATAAATATAATTTAGTCACTAATAAATCCAATAATTCAGGAGAAACTTCTTTACCCAGAGAGTGGTTAGACTGTGGAACTCACTACCACAAGGAATGGTTGAGGCGATTAGCATAGACGCATTTAAGGGGAAGCTAGGCAAACACATGAGGGAGAAAGGAATAGAAGGATATGCTGATAAGATTAGATGAAGTAGGGAGGGTGGAGGCTCGTGTGGAGCATAAACACTGGCATAGACCAGTTGGGCTGAATGGCCTGTTTCTATGCTGTTAATTCTATGTCATGTAGTGTAACCTTTCACATCCCTAGAACCACCCTCCCCCACAAATTCTCCTTTCTTCAGCCTCCAGCCTCTTCTGCATTCCTACCTCCCTTGGTCCCACCATTGGGTGGCTGTGCTTTCAGCTGCCCAAGCACTACGCTCTAGAATTCCCACCCTAAACCCCTCCACCTCTCTCCCTCCCTCTCCTTCTTCAAAACCATCCTTAAAACCCATCCCCTTGACCAAGCTTTTGTTCACCCTTGCTAATGTCTCCTTTGGCTTGGCACCCATTTTTTCTTATGCCTCTATGAAATACCTTGGGATATTTTTCTACATCAAAGGCACTGTATAAATACAAATTTTTGTTGTCTCCCAGCACTCTTTACTCATGTACTCAGCACAAGTGTAATTTCTGTAAGCAGACCCACGAGTCTTATGAGTTGAAACTTGTTCTCTTATGCATGACATGATGCAGGATACAAGTAAACTTGACAATTAGTTTAGGCCTGAATGTAACAGTTTGACAGAATGGTTTCCCTTCTTTTAAAGCAAAAAGACACAGTACTAACAATTATGCTTTACCTCAGGATATTTGCACTGGGATTTCATAGGTTGTTCATTAGGCTTTCCTGTCAAAAGCTAGAAAAATACCACTCTGTTAGACTGTTGAATTCAGGCTAAAACTAATAGCCACATTTATTTGCAAGAAAATAATTACATAGAAGAAAGTAACCAACAGTATAATATTTGATCTACACATTTCTTAAACTGTTCCAAAAAACAAAGAGTACAGAACTTTGTTGGTTATTTTTAGAATGTCTGATGATATCTTACACAGCAAAAATATTCCAAGGAGCCCTGTCTTCACTGCCTCACTTTGGAAACAAACAGCATCACAAGGGAACTGGAGTTACTGGGAAAACCCTACATCTCTCATACAATTAACCTGAGTTTCCAAATGGCAAGCTCCAAAAGACAAGATCAAAGAGATTCTTCCTTGATAGACAGATACTCATTAATTAATCCTAGCACCCAAATAGATCAAGTGTAAACAACATCCCTTTGGCTGTCTATTGAGCTGTTTGCTTCATGATGCCTGCGCAGGTTTTAAAACCATATGTGATCGAATTTTGACTGGGGTAAATTTCTCAGCTGGCAATCTTGCATATATTAGCATTTCAAGGACATGACATAGTTTCTGATTCAACTAACTTATGAATACAAGCAATGATGTCAGTGAGGGAAGGCAACACAACTAGATACCCTCCCTGAGAGATGTGGATATCTCCAGACTGCTTAGTATTTTGTTTACCCTGGATACTGCGATAAAAGATCTCCTTTAGGAGACTAAATGGATGGGGCAAAAACCTTTAAAGGATAGAGTGTGCGTGGTCTTTGGAAGGAGTGGGCTTAGTGGGATGAGTGATCTTTTTCTCATCCATTGTTTCTTTTATGGAACCTCCTATGTAAAATCACAGAATCATAGAATCGTATGAAGGTTACAACATGGAAGGAGGCCATTGAGTCCGTGCTGGCTCTATGCAAGATTAGTTCAGCTAATCCCACACCCCTGCCCTATCCCCATAGCCCTGCAATTTGTTTCCTTTCAAGTATTTATCCAATCCCCTTTTGAGGACCATGATTGAATCTGCCTCCACCACTCCCTCGTGCAGTACATTCCAGATCCTAACCACTCACTGCGTAAAAAAGTTTTTCCTTTTTTTTATATTCGTTCATGGGATGTGGGCGTCGCTGGCAAGGCCAGCATTTATTGCCAATCCCTAATTGCCCTTGAGAAGGTGGTGGTGAGCCGCCTTCTTGAACCGCTGCAGTCCGTGTGGTGAAGGTTCTCCCACAGTGCTGTTAGGAAGGGAGTTCCAGAATTTTGACCCAGTGACAATGAAGGAACGGCGATATATTTCCAAGTCGGGATGGTGTGTGACTTGGATGGGAACGTGCAGGTGGTGTTGTTCCCATGTCCTGCTGCTCTTGTCCTTCTAGGTGGTAGAGGTCACGGATTTGTGAGCTGCTGTCGAAGAAGCCTTGGTGAGTTGCTGCAGTCCGTCCTGTGGATGGTATACACTGCAGCTACCTTTGGTTCTTTTGCCAATCACCTTAAATCTATGTCCTCTGGTTCTTGACTCTTCTGCAAATGGGAACAGTTTGTCTCTATCTACTCTGTCTAGACCCTTCATAATTTTGAATACCTCTATCAAATCTCCTTTCAACCTTCTCTGTTCCAAGAAGAACAACCCCAGCTTCTCCAGTCCTTCCGTGTAACTAAAGTGCTTCATCCTGGAATCATTTTAGTAAATCTCTTCTGCACCCTTCCTAAAGCCTTCACATCCTTCCTAAAGTGTAGTGCCCAGATCTGGACACATACTCCAGTTGTAGCCGAACCAATGTTTTAGAAAGGTTCATCATGACTTTCATACTTTTGTCCTCCATGCCTCTATTTATAAAGTCCAGGATCCCGTATGCTTTTTAACCACTTTCTCAACCTGCCCTGCCACCTTCAATGATTTGTGTACATATACCCCCAGATCTCTCTGTTCCTATACCCCTTTTAGAATTGTGCCCTTTAGTTTATATTGCCTCTCCTCATTCTTCCTACTGAAATGTATCACCTCGCATTTTTCTGCGTTAAATTTCATCTGCCACGTGTCCGCCCATGCCACCAACCTGTCTATAATCCTCTTGAAGTCTATCACTATCCTCCTCATTGTTCACTACACTTCCAAGTTTTGTGTCATCCGCAAATTTTGAAATTCTGTCCAAGTCATTAATATATATCAAGAAAAGCAGTGGTCCTAGTACTGACCCCTGGGGTACACCTTCCTCCAGTCCGATAAACAACCGTTTACCACTACTCTCTGTTTCATGTTACTCAGCCAATTCTGTATCCATGCTGCTACTGTCCCTTTTATTCGATGGGCTTCAATCTCGATGACAAGCCTGTTATGCAGCACTTTATCAAACGCCTTTTGAAAGTCCACATACACCACATCAACTGTATTGCCCTCATCAAAAAACTCTATCAAGTTGGTTAAACACAATTTGCTTTTAACAAATCTGTGCTGGCTTTCCCTAATCAATCCACACTTGTCCAAGTGACTGCTAATTCTGTCCCGGATTATCGTTTCTAAAAGCTTCCTCACCACCGAGGTTAAACTGACTGGCCTATTGTTGTTGGCTTTATCCTTACACCCTTTTTTGAGTGTCTAATGGCAAGATTTCCCCTTTAAAAGGAAGCCCTGATGGTAATATTTCACTTTTAAAGAGGGATGGTCTTTTTAATGTGATTGATGCATTTCACTGCCACTAGTACTGCTGTACATTTCACCGCATCTAGTAGAACAGCAGGGATCTTTAAGAACTTTATTTCTCTTACACCTCTGTGAAGCACCTTGAGACATATTTCTTTAGTAAAGATGTGTTAGAAATGCAAGTTGTTGTTGTTACTGTTGCTGAGGCCATTAGTAGCACTTTTATGTGCCACTCAAGCTCTGAGTGGTAATGCTGGCAAGAATTTATTTAATCAAAAGCAAAATACTGCGAATGCAGGAAATCTGAAAAAAATACAGAAAGTGCAGCAAATACTCAGCAAGTCAGGCAGCATCTGTGGAGAAAGAAACAGAGTTAACGTTTCAGGTTGATGATCTTTAAATAGAGAATCTATTTAATAGGCTTTGTGTTTTTTTTCTCTTTTATGAAATCTAAATGAAACGCCAAGGCCCATAGTACCGAGACTGAACAAAATAGAAGAAGAGACCAGCTAAATCAGCAAGTAGTGATTGGGTGCTGCCAACCTTGGGTTTTTACAGCTTGAAGACTGTAGGAGGAAGGAAAGGCTTAGGAAGGTAAGGAGTTTTGCAGTTTTGAAGCCCTGAGAAAGAATGAGTTAGATTGGGAGACCATGTAATGGGTTTTAATTTCAACATGGCAAGGACATAGGGAGGAGGAAGAGTCATATTTAGAGCTTAGAAGGAACAAGAGAGGAAAGTTCAGAGGAATACCGACCACTATAAAACAGGGGAGACAAGAAAGTTCATTGACCGTTGTACCTTCAGCTGCCTAGGCCCTGAGCTCTGGAATTCCCTCTCTAAACCTCTCCGCCTCTCCAACTCTCTCTCCTCCTTTAAAATGCTCCTTTAAACCTACCTCTTTGACCAAGCTTTTGATTACCTGTCCTAATATCTCCTTATATGGCTCGGTATCAAATTTTGTTTGATAACACTCCTGTGAAGTGCCTTGGGACGTTTCACTATGTTAAAGGCGCTATATAAATGCAAGTTTTTGTTGTTGTGACGGAGAGACATTGGAGACTACAGCTGAGAGAAGGAGTGCCTATCAGATGTCAATCTTTGTTCTTGTATCAGGGGTATGAGAGGTGTTAGAAGACTGTTCCCAGATATGGGAACTGTAGAATGCGTTAACGTTCATTTCACTGTAACCTTTCCCTACCTGTAATTTCCCCCTTATTTTGTACTTTGCGAGCGCAGCACAAGAGGGCAGACTGCTCCACTCTCTCCATGGCTTGATTACAATTGACATTACTTATCCTGTGCAAATAAACTCTGACACAGCGGATTTGAAACAGTTGAAAATTGGATTGTGCCTTCAGGCCAAACATTAAAACCTCTGTCCTGATTGTTCACCTGTCACATAGAATCAAGCCTGTAAAGGAACACAGAGTCCACATATTACATTCTAGGTCAAGACTGCAGTAAGGAACTGCCAGTCCAACATTCAGGGGAAAAACCCCCCAGCAGAATCCTTCACATACAAGCATGTTTTACACAACATTTGCGTAATTATACAGGTCATTGTGACTCGCTCATTTTTATTTTTGGGTGTTTGCCAATAGCACAAACTGCGATTAGATGATCTGATTCCAAGTACAACTAGTCTTATTGCAGATATTTAACGTTCTGCACCACTTAAGTCCAATTTGTAGTCGTTTTTTGAGATGTGCTTTGAGATCAAACATAAACTGCGATTTGGTGTAAGTAGTGGGAATTAAAACGTGATTGGGTTGACAGTGCAAAAGTCATGAGCGGAACAAGGAATTTTAAACGAGGAAAAAAAGGTGGTTTTCAAGAGTAACAATCTTTTTGAAATTATAGTGAAGTGCTGCCCCGATGCCTTAGTTAGGCAGCAGTTGTATTGTAGCAACTGGTCTCAGACCCGATATCTGTAGAGTGTGAGGTGCAGGTGGTAGACCTGAGTTATACTGTTGACTGTAGGTCAGACTGAACTTAGTAACAAAGGAGTTTTTCACATGTGCTCTTGAACTCGGATGAGGTGTATCAATTTGTGTGTGGCTAACTCCTAATGTTAGGAGAGAAAGGTTGGGAGCAGCTCTTCTCGTAGCATTGAAAAATAAGTTTATAAAATTCCCAGAACGTCCAATAAGTCACCTGTGTGCTTTTAAATTGAGGCTTCACACCGTCTACAATATAAACAGTTTGAGAGCATTTACTCAAGATGGAACGTAGGAACAGGAGTAGGCCATTCAGCCCCTCGAGCCTGTTCCGCCATTCAATTAGATCATGGCTGATCTGTACCTTAACTCCATTTACCTACTTTTGTTCCATAACTCATAATACCCTTGCCTAACAAAAATCTATCAATCTCAGTTTTGAAATTTTCAATTGACCCCCAGCCTCAACAGCTTTTTGGGGGGAAAGAGTTCCAGATTCCCACTATCCTTTGTGTGAAGAAGTGCTTCCTGACATCACCCCTGAACGGCCTAACTCTAATTTTAAGGTTATGCCCCCTTGTGCTGGACTCCCCCACCAGAGGAAATTGTTTCTCTTTATCCACCCTGTCAAATCCTTTAATCATCTTAAATATCTAATTTCTGTCGCTTTGGGTACTCGTGAATCAAATCAGCAACCTTACTCCTCAGTTATACTGCCATTTTTTGGTGATGTGCATCCAAAACCACTTCGGATCAGTGTGAAAGTGGCAATATAACTGCAGCATTACAAAATAGATTGCCTCGTGTGGAACTGAGCCAAACAGGCCAGGAAGGCCCCAAGGTTCGTTTTGCACTCCGTATTTAGTCAAATAACCTCGGGTGGGGCAACAGTAGAGGCTGTATAAATGACCTTATGTCCGTGGGATGAGGAGGGAAAACATAAGCTTCTGATCGTTCAGGTACGTCTGATACTTACCAGGTATTCGAGGGTTGCCGACACCTGTGGAGTGTAGCCCAACAAAAGTCAATGTCTTCAGGACAGGAAGGCTAAACATTGGATAGATAATGGCAGTTGAAAACTCTCTCACAGTAATGGTCAGCTTCCACTGCATCTAAATGAACAAATCTGCAGTTTACCCTGGTTGCTTTAGTTAGCCTTACCTTTGGGGCTTGTTGTGGGGAGATGATATCACTGATTAGGGTAAGTTGCTCTTGTAAACATAGGTTGGACTGAGACTAGGCACTGAAACTGTGGAGTTCTTGAAGCTATGACTTAGTGTCGACAGCATGTTCCCTTCCCTTTACTGAGGGTGTGCTGCACTGTCGGAGGTGCCATCTATCGGACGAGATGTCAAACCGAGGCCCCGTCTACCCTCTCAGGTGAACGCAAAAGATCCCATGACACTATTTCGAAGAAGAGCAGGGGAGTTCTCCCCGGCATCCTGGCCAATATTTGTTCCTCAACCAAAACCATTAATAACAGATTATCTGGTCATTATCACTTAGCTGTTTGTGGGAGCTTACTGTGCGCAAATTGGTTGCCGCATTTCTTACATTAGAACAGTGACTACACTTCAAAAAAATTACTTCATTGGCTGTATAGCACTTTGGGACATCCTGAGGTCCTGACAGGCACTATATAAATGCATGTCTTTCTTTTTTTTACATAGTGTGATTTGATGTCTTTCCGTTCGCCATTGAAATTCCGCATTCAAGAAGTAGAATTATTTTAGTTAACGTTAAGGCCAGAGGACTTCTTGCAATAAATTCACACATATTTCTACATTTAGTGTAGTGCAGTGCAAGCTTCTGCTCAAAAACAAGAATTTTGCATAAAATGTCCCAGAGGTGGTGAAAATACCAGTTCCCATGTGAATCTGAGTGATCACAAATCACTTGACATAATTACAACCGTAATTATATAAAAATTATTAAATTTAGAATGACTAATACTACCATTACTGTCTATTCTACCACTTTAAAATTACTTTTATTGACATGTGATAATAATACAGGTATGGTACATAGTATATAGCGGTATATAGCGTTACTTTTATTAATACATTTTTAATAATCTGCTATTTAGCTTTACTTTAACACACACAAATAATCCGGTAAATAGTATTAGTTTAGTTAACACACTAACAATCTAGTATTATATAGCATTACTTTTATTAACATACTTTAGTAATCTGCTGTATGGTGTTACTTTCACTAACACACTCTAATAATCTGGTAAATAGTAATACTTTTACTAACACACCATTGGTCTGATATCTAGACTATCAGACCATAAGAGATAGGAGCAGGAGTAGGCCATTCGGCCCCTCGAGCCTGCTCTGCCATTTAGTGAGATCGTGGCTGATCTGATTTTTACTCCAACTCCACTTTCCCACCCTTTCCCCATATCCTTTGAATCCCTTGCTGATCAAAAATTTGTCTAACTCATCCTTGAATGTATTCAATGACTCAGCCTCCACAGCTTTTTGGGGTAAAGAATTCCAAAGATTCACGACCCTCTGGGAGAAGAAATTCCTCCTCATTTCCTTCTTAAATGGGCTACCCCTTATTCTGAGACTATGTCCCCTTGTTTTAGATTCCCCCATGAGGGGTATCATCCTCTCAACATCTACCCTATCGAGTCCCCTCAGAATCTTGTATGTTTCAAAAGGATCTCCTCTCATTCTTCTAAACTCCAATGAGTATAGACCAAACCTGTTCAATCTTTCCTCATAAGACAACCCTTCCATACCCAGAATCAACCTGTGAACCTTCTCTGAACTGCCTCCAATGCAAGTATGTCCTTCCTTAAATAAGGGCACCAGAACTGTACACAGTACTCCAGGTGCGGTCTCACCAGCACCCTGTACAGTTGTAGCATGACTTCCCTGCTTTTATATTCCATCCCCCTAGAAATAAAGGCCAATATTCCATTTGCCTTCCGGATTACCTGCTGCACCTTATTGTGTTTCATGTACGAGGACCCCAGATCCTTCTGTACCGCAGCATTTTGTAGTATTTCTCCATTCAAATAATATTTTGCTTTTTTATTTTTCCTCCCAAAGTGGATGACTTCACATTTTTCCACATTATATTCCATCTGCTAAATTTTTGCCCATTCGCTTAACCTGTCAATATCCCTTTGCAGACACTTTGTGTTCTCATCGCAATTTGCTTTTCCACCTATCTTTGTATCATCAGCAAATTTGGCCCCAAGACACTCTGTTCCTTCATCCAAGTCATTGATATATATTGTAAATAGTTGAGGCCCCAGCACTGATCCCTGCGGCACCCCACTAGTTACAGATTGCCATTTTGAAAATGACCCTTTTATCCCAACTCTTTGTTTTCTGTTAGTTAGCCAATCCTTTATCCATGCTAGTAAATTACCCCCAACACCATGAGCTCTTATCTTGTGCAGTAATCTTTTATGTGGCACCTTATCGAATGCCTTTTGGAAATCCAAATATACTGCATCCATTGGTTCCCCTTTATCCACCCTGCCCGTTACTTCCTCAAAGAACTCTAATAAATTTGTCAGACACGATTTCCCCTTCATAAAACCATGTTGAGTTTCCTTGATTGTATTATGAGTCTCCAAATGTCCTGCTACTACTTCCTTAATAATGGATTCTAGCATTTTCCCAATGACAGATGTTAGGCTAACTGGTCTATAGTTACCTGCTTTTCTGTCTCACTCCCTTCTTGAATAGGGGTGTTACGTTTGCAGTTTTCCAATCCGCTGGGACCTTTCCAGAATCTAGTGCATTCCGGAAGATTACAACCAATGCATCCTCTGCCTCTGTAACCACTTCCTTTAAGACCCTCGGATGCAAGCCATCAGGTCCAGGGGACTTGTCAGCCTTTAGACCCATTAGTTTACCTAGTACTTTTTCTCTAGTGATAGATTGTTTTTCATTCCTCCCTCCCCTTTGCCCCTTGATTTTCTACTATTATTGGTATGTTATTAGTGTCTTCTACTGTGAAGACAGGTACAAAATATCTGTTCAATTCCTCTGCCATTTCCTTGTTTTCCATTATTATTTCCCCAGTCTCATCCTCAAAGGGACCAATGTTTATTTTAGCTACCCTCTTGCTTTTTATATACTTGTAGAAGCTTTAACTGTCAATTTTTATATTTCTTGCTAGTTTACTCTCATAATTTATTTTCTCCCTCTTTATTATTCTTTTAGTCACCCTTTGCTGGTTTTTAAAGTTTTCCCAATCTTCGGGCTTACCAGCAATCTTTGCCATGTTGTATGCTTTTTCTTTTAACCTGATACCATCCTTGACTTCCTTAGTTAGCCATGGTTGGTTCACCCTTTATGTGGAGTCTTTCCTCCTCACAGGGATATATATCTAGCATTAGTTTTACTAATGCATTCCTATAGTCTGCTATAAAACATTCAAGGCATATAGCATCAGTTTTGCTAACAAGTGCTAATAATCTGTTATACAACATTCATGGTATACAGCATCAATTTTACTAACATGCTAATAATCTGCAACATTGCAATACCATTTCTTTATTTATTTTTCCCTGATTTTCTTCCTTTACCTCTCCTGCTCTGAAGGCGCTGGCTCATGCTCGGGACACAGTTCCCTGACGGCCTGCAGCCCATCAGTACCTCACCACCTGGCCATTCTTCACGTGTGATCTTAGTGAGTATTGGTGAGTTGTTCAAACCGTGGGACACCCAATTCTGTTCTTGCCTGATGCCCACACATGCACATTGCGGCAGGCAGATAGTGAATAGAAGTTGGAACCTTCAGCACTTTTCCCTTCCCTGAGGCAGGAGCTTTGTGGCCAACTGCCACCCCTCCACCCCTGACCTGACTGTGGTCAGCTAATGAAGCAGGGACCAGCAAATAAACCTGGCACCCTCCTGGTCTGGGTGGATCAGCATCACTCTGGTCCATTTGGAAACTGATTCAGTTGGAGAGCTTGGCCTAGAAGGCGTAAAACAGGTGCCTAAAGGTCCGATATGGCGGGCAGTGTGCATGCGCTCATTCTGTGCTGGAAGTGCGTCGCCCACCATATTTGCAAAAGGTGTCCAGGGTTCACGCCTGAAACAGTCATTAGTCCCTTTGCATATGAAAAATGGGGGCCCAGCGCCTGTTCGAGGCATGGTTTGCAAAATCGGAATGCGCATGACCACACACTGTGGTCAGTGTTCTTAGGCTCTTGGCAGCCAAACCCGCGGTCATTAAAGGGACCGCAGTCAGCCACCACTCACCCCCCCCCCCGTCTGGATTGCCTTCTGCCCTTCCTGGACTCTCAATACGCATTCTAAGACGGCACTTGAGTGAGGCCAGAGGACCAATCTTCTGTGATCCTGTGCTGGGATCTGTCACTCACTCTGTGCTGGGATCTGTCTCTTACACCCTGTGCTGGGGTCTGTCCCTCACACCTGTTCATGGGGTCTGTCACTCGCCTTTTACTAGGATCTGTCACTCATCCTGTGCTGGGATCTGCCACTCATCCTGTGCTGGGATCTGTCACTCACCCTGTGCTGGGATCTGTCACTCACCCTGTGCTGGGATCTGTCACTTATCCTGTGCTGGGATCTGTCTCTCACACCCTGTGCTGGGATTTGTCTCTCATACCCTGTGCTGGGATCTGTCTCTCACACCCTGTGCTGGGATCAGTCTCTCACATCCTGTGCTGGGATCTGTCTCTCACACCCTGTGCTGGGGTCTGTCTTTCACACTCTGTGCTGGGATCTGTCTCTCACACCCTGTGCTGGGATCTGTCCATCACACTCTGTGCTGGGATCTGCCTCTCACACCCTGTGCTGGAATCTGTCTCTTACACCCTGTGCTGGGGTCTGTCCCTCACACCTGTTCATGGGGTCTGTCACTCACCTTGTACTGGGATCTGTCACTCACCCTGTGCTGGGATCTGTCACTCACCCTGTGCTGGGATCTGTCACTCACCCTGTGCTGGGATCTGTCTCTCACACCCTGTGCTGGGAACTGTCTCTCACACCCTGTGCTGGGGTCTGTCTCTCACACTCTGTGCTGGGATCTGTCTCTCACACCCTGTGCTGGGATCTGTCCATCACACTCTGTGCTGGGATCTGTCGCTCACACCCTGTGCTGGGATCTGTCCATCACACCCTGACCTGGGATCTGTCACTCACCCTGTGCTGAGATCTGTCTCTCACACCCTGTACTGGGATCTGTCACATGCACCCTGTACTGGGATCTGTCACTCACCTTGTGCTGGGATCTGTCCATCACACCCAGTACTGGGATCTGTCACTCACACCCTGTACTGGGATCTGTCGCTCACACCCTGTACTGGGATCTGTCCATCACACCCTGTACTGGGATCTGTCACTCACAACCTGTACTGGGATCTGTCCATCACACCCTGTGCTGGGATCTGTCCATCACACCCTGTACTGGGATCTGTCCATCACACACTGTGCTGGGATCTGTCCATCACACCCTGTACTGGGATCTGTCACTCACATCTGTACTGAGATCAGTCTCTCACACCCTGTACTGGGATCTGTCGCTCACACCCTGTACTGGGATCTGTCACTCACAACCTGTACTGGGATCTGTCCATCACACCCTGTACTGGGATCTGTCACTCACACCTGTACTGGGATCTGTCGCTCACACCCTGTACTGGGATCTGTCACTCACACCATGTACTGGGATCTGTCCATCACACCCTGTACTGGGATTTGTCGCTCACACCCTGTACTGGGATCTGTCCATCACACCCTGTACTGGGATCTGTCCATCACACCCTGTGCTGGGATCTGTCCATCACACCCTGTGCTGGGATCTGTCCATCACACCCTGTGCTGGGATCTGTCCATCACACCCTGTGCTGGGATCTGTCACTCACAACTGTACTGGGATCTGTCACTCACCCTGTGCTGGGATCTGTCACTCACACCCTGTGCTGGGATCTGTCCATCACACCCTGTGCTGGGATCTGTCCATCACACCCTGTACTGGGATTTGTCGCTCACACCCTGTACTGGGATCTGTCCATCACACCCTGTACTGCAATCTGTCCATCACACCCTGTACTGGGATCTGTCCATCACACCCTGTGCTGGGATCTGTCCATCACACCCTGTGCTGGGATCTGTCCATCACACCCTGTGCTGGGATCTGTCCATCACACCCTGTGCTGGGATCTGTCCATCACACCTTGTGCTGGGATCTGTCACTCACATCTGTACTGGGATCTGTCACTCACCCTGTGCTGGGATCTGTCATTCACACCCTGTGCTGGGATCTGTCCATCACACCCTGTACTGGGATCTGTCCATCACACCTTGTGCTGGGATCTGTCACTCACAACTGTACTGGGATCTGTCACTCACCCTGTGCTGGGATCTGTCACTCACACCCTGTGCTGGGATCTGTCACTCACACCCTGTGCTGGGATCTGTCCATCACACCATGTACTGGGATCTGTCCATCACACCCTGTACTGGGATTTGTCGCTCACACCCTGTACTGGGATCTGTCCATCACACCCTGTACTGGGATCTGTCCATCACACCCTGTACTGGGATCTGTCCGTCACACCCTGTGCTGGGATCTGTCCATCACACCCTGTGCTGGGATCTGTCCATCACACCCTGTGCTGGGATCTGTCACTCACAACTGTACTGGGATCTGTCACTCACCCTGTGCTGGGATCTGTCACTCACACCCTGTGCTGGGATCTGTCCATCACACCCTGTACTGGGATCTGTCCATCACACCCTGTACTGGGATTTGTCGCTCACACCCTGTACTGGGATCTGTCCATCACACCCTGTACTGCAATCTGTCCATCACACCCTGTACTGGGATCTGTCCATCACACCCTGTGCTGGGATCTGTCCATCACACCCTGTGCTGGGATCTGTCCATCACACCCTGTGCTGGGATCTGTCCATCACACCCTGTGCTGGGATCTGTCCATCACACCTTGTGCTGGGATCTGTCACTCACATCTGTACTGGGATCTGTCACTCACCCTGTGCTGGGATCTGTCACTCACACCCTGTGCTGGGATCTGTCCATCACACCCTGTACTGGGATCTGTCCATCACACCCTGTGCTGGGATCTGTCCATCACACCCTGTGCTGGGATCTGTCCATCACACCCTGTGCTGGGATCTGTCCATCACACCCTGTGCTGGGATCTGTCCATCACACCCTGTGCTGGGATCTGTCACTCACAACTGTACTGGGATCTGTCACTCACAACTGTACTGGGATCTGTCACTCACCCTGTGCTGGGATCTGTCACTCACACCCTGTGCTGGGATCTGTCCATCACACCCTGTACTGGGATCTGTCCATCACACCCTGTACTGGGATCTGTCCATCTACCATGCGCTGTTCATGCGGGAAGCATTAGCTGCCCTCCTCTTCAAAACAACACCCTTAAACCTGATTTTTGGATAAATAGTTGTGTTTTAAATTCAATTTTTTAAAATTGTGCTGAAAGATCACCGTGGGGCCAAAAATCCTCTCTGTATTCATTTTAACAAAAAAAAGTAAATATATGTAAAAATGGGAGAAAATAGTCTGGAGGAGAGACTAAGAATTATTTGCCTTGTTTAATATTGATCCAACCATTCACACCTCTCTAACAAAAGAGTTTAAAATTCTAGCAAAAAGGGAGACAAAAAAAACAATTTTAGCTTGATATGCACTGCCTGAAATGGTGGTGGAAGCAGATATAACAGTAACTTTCAAAAGGGAATTGGATATAAGCTTGAAAAGGAAAAGTTTACAGGGCTATGGAGAAAAAGCAGGGGAGTGGGACTAATTGGGTAGCTCTTTCAAAGAGCTGGCACAGACACGATGGGTCGAATAGCCTCCTTCTGTGCTGTATCATTCTGTGATTCCAGTGGTGAACTCATGAGACATTCTGCTGCTGCAGAAATAAATGAAAAGTGTGTAACTTACTGCAGGTCAGACCTACAGTTAGGAAAATTAACAAAGGCCAAGATTTTGATGTAATATCACAACAGTGGGTGAAGTAAATAGCACAGAAGAATTTTCTACAGAAGGGCATAGGTGTAGCGGGTATTGGTGGGTATATTGTAGTGGATTAGGAGGAAAGGGTGACCTGGGAGCACAGAACCCTGATGGACATGTAGCAGTGCTAGGGGTCTCCTTTGCTTATTATATTCATAGGCAGCATCTACT